>NC_142064.1:224919661-225229661 GCF_059756535.1 Pantherophis guttatus
AAAGGCCTCAATTCTTTGGCACTCAGCCTTTCTTATGGTCCAACTTTCACAGCCATACATTACAACTGGGAAAACCATAGCCTTGACTATATGCACTTTTGTTGGCAGAGTGATGTCTCTGCTTTTTAGAATTCGGTCTAGATTTGCCAAGGCTTTCCTCCCCTACAGTGTCTTTTAATTTCTTGGCTGCAGTCCCCTATCTGCAGTGATTTTGAAGCCCAGGAAAATAAAATCTTCCTCCATTTCTTCCCCATCTATTTGTCATGAATCGAGAGGGCTGGATGCCATGATCTTAGTTTTCTTAATATTGAGTTTCAAGCCAACTTTTGCATTCTCCTTCTTCACCTGCATCAAGAGGCTCGTTAGTTCCTCTTCACTTTCTGCCATTAGAGTGGTATCATCTGCATATCTGAGGTTGTTGATTTTTCTTCTGGCAATCTTAACTCCAACTTTTGATTCATCTAGCCCTGCCTTTTTCATGATGTGCTCATAGGCAGGGTGACAGTATACAGCCTTGCCGGACTCCTATGAAATATATACAATAGCTCAACTTCCAAAGTGCCTCGGATTTCACCCACTAAAACAAAAATGATTTGACAAGACAAAAATCGAAAACAAAGTGCCAAATCCAGATCAGAATGAGGCATTAGCTGGCATGAATAAATTCAAGCTTACAAAACTTGAAATATATGTAAGGGAAAATATCTGCATTACAGTAGTAAAGTCTGTCAATTCACAAGTGACACAAGTTGCGTTATACTAATTTCCTTGTTTTGGGCTATTAAACACCCTCCTAAAACCCACACCTCCATTATTGTTCTTGGGCTAAGTATCCCCTTGTATAAAAACAGATTTCTAGCTTAGTGTTGGAATAAAAAAATTGCAACAATACTTGGCCATGGATATCTGAACAGTGCTAAATCAAAGCGCAGTGACATTACATTAGCACATCTGAGACCAAAAAAAGGCTAGTAAGATATGGTTTCTGCATTGCCTGTGCAGGAGGACAGAATTACAAACTGGGTTGTTTAGAGAGGAGTTTAGAGAGAAGTTATTTACAGCCATAGCCTAACTGTATTTACTCAGAAGTCAACTCCCACTATGCCAGTATGCCTTTTCCGCGTCAGTGTGCAGAAACTTTAAATCTTTACGATGTTGTAGTTCACAGCAACTTGAGCCAGGAACTCCTTGCTTCATATGGTACCATAGATGGTCGGCAGGATCGATTTGTTTGCTAAAGTGTGATCAGCAGCAGACGCCAAGGAAGATGGGTCTGGTTGCTCCTGCTATACTCTAAAACTCTTTAAAACAGACAGACTTCTCCTTCTGGGCTTTTCACATGGCAATGGATTGTTCCTGAATCCATACAACTTCAACATGTTACTAGGTTGATCCTTATCGCCTCAATTATTTTACAAGTCACACCCTCAAAGGTAATGAGATGCTTCCTGATATCCCACAGTCATAATTCTTACGCAAAAAAGGGAAAGTGCAGCGGCTATGATAAAAATAAAAATGAATCTCATTGTAATGAGATATGGGCCTCCTGATAAAACCATTTTTGATAAATGGCATTAATTTTCCGTGAGATGTATTTATGTAACATATCCTACTTCTGCTTACTATTCTTTCTTAAGGATACTACTAGCATTTCTAAGCAGGATCTTCAGACGTTCTTAATGCTAGAGATGGAACTATATTAGGAAACTTTTTTTAATTTTTTTTATTTATTTATTTAAAAAATACATCAAGAAAAAGAAATAGTCAAACAAATGATCACAACAGGAACTTGACATGATATTTACACTTTCTACGGTATGTAGACTTCAGTCAGATTTAACAAATATTAAACATAATCCTGGTTATATTTGACTTTTTGGGCGTTTGTTGTTCAACCAAACATACCATTTGTCCCAACATTGGAAATATACAGAGTCCTTTTGATCTCTCAATGCTTTAGTCAGTCTGTCGGCTTCCGCATAATCCAAAATTTTCTCCAAAATCAAGTCTTCAGCCAGCAGGTCTTTCCCCTTCCAATATTGGGCGAAACATATTCTTGCTGACGTGGTGATAAAAACACACAGACACCATATATTTGTGCCTATGTTGTCTGGCCTAATGTTCAGTAGGTAGTGCTCTGGTTTCAGAATTAGGTTATAACCTGTGATTTCCATGATCCATGCCTGTATGATTTTCCAGAATTCAGTCGTCCTGGAACAGGTCCACCACATGTGGAAATAGGTGCCAATCTCCCCACACTTCCAACAGTTTGGTGAGAGATTTGAATACATTTTAGAAAGACGAGCAGGTGGAAGGTGCCATCTATACAGCATCTTGTACACATTTTCTTTGTATGATGTTGCCCACAGGAATTTCATATGTTTAAGCCAGATTTCTTCCCATTTTGTCATATCAATTGGATAGCCAATATTTCTCCCCCAGGCAATCATAGAGTCTTTAACTATTTCATCCCCTATCCAATAGTCTATTAAAAGTTTATATATCCTTGATAACATTTTGTCCTCTTTTCCTAGAATGATATTGTCCAGATCATGCTGATTCAAATTAATACCATCTTGTTCCCTATCTTTTTTAAATTTCGAGCAAATTTGGGCATAAGCCCACCAATCCAGTTGTTTTCCCTGCAACTCCAACTCATTTCTTGATTTCAGACTACCATGGGGGTCCAAAAGTTCCCGGTAAGGGAGGTGATTTTCTTTGTTAAATAGAGGCCTATACGTTATAGCTTCGAGTGGGACCAGCCAAGCAGGGATTGAAAAGTAAAATTTGCCCTTAATTTTCCTCCAGGACTCAATTAGAATATTCCTCACATAATGTCCTGCAAGGCACCTGTGCTTTGGGATTTTGTTTTGCCAAAGAAAATAATGCCAACCTTGATGTAGCCCCTCACCTTCCAGGATCAACAACCTCCTTCTTCTCAACAATATCCAATCCCTGATCCAGATTAAATTTACGGCCTGATAGTAGTATTCCCATTTTGGAACACCAAATCCTCCTCTTTCTTTAAGCTCTTGAAGCATTTTAAGTTTGATTCTGGGTTTTTTGTTTTGCCAAATGAATTTAAGGACATAGTAATTTAGTTTTTTAAAAAAATTATTATCCAATCTAGCTGGTGCTGTATAGAAAAGGTATATCCATTTCGGGAGTATGTAAGTTTTTATAATTGCTATTCTACCTAGTAGGGATATCTGCATGTTCTTCCACTTCTCTAGATCCTGACCTGTTCTCTTGAGAAGGTTCAGATAGTTGTCTTCTTTAATCGTGGAGCATTTGGCTGATATAATAATACCTAAATATTTTAGTTTATTTACAATTTGGAACCCCAAATTCGCTTCTAATTCTTTCTCTTGCTTTACTGTCAGATTTTTGGCAATAATTTTAGTTTTTTCCCTATTGACTTTTAATCCCGCCACCTTACCATATTTTTCTATTTCCTGGGTCAGACATGGTCCTGATATCAACGGATCTTCTAATATAAATACTAAATTATCAGCGTAAGCCTGCACCTTATATTGTTGATTTTGGATATAAAGACCTTTTATCCCCGTATTACGTCTAATTTCCCTCAGTAAGGGTTCTAATGACAAGATAAATAACAATGGGGAAAGCAGACATCCTTGTCTAGTTCCTTTCTCAATATCAATTTGACTGGATACATCACCATTAATTGAAATTTTAGCAGTCTGCTTCGAGTAAATTGCACGGATTGCCCGAATAAATCTTTCTCCAAATTGCATGTGTTGCAGTAAACCTATTAAAAAGCTCCAGTTCACACGATCAAAGGCCTTATGTGCATGAATACCAGGGCCAGTTGTTTATCAATATGGGTTTCGTAGTATTCCAAAACATTCATAACTATTATTACGTTGTCTCTAATCTGTCTGCCTGGTAAAAAGCCATTTTGGTCTTCATGTATAAATTGATTAAGAAACCCTTTAAGTCTCTCTGCTAGAACTGCTGCGAATAATTTATAATCTGCGTTAAGGAGCGAGATGGGCCTATAGTTCTGAATCTGAGATAGGTCACTATCGTCCTTTGGCAAAAGAGTTATTAGTGCTTCTGTCCATGATTTCGGGGTCTGTCCCTCCTGAATCACCCCTTTAAATAACTCAGTCATATACGTACCTAGTATTTCCCAAAGTGCTTTGTAATATTCAATCGGTAGGCCATCTGTACTGGGAGTTTTCCCTGTCTTTTATTTTCCCTTGACCCTTTCGATTTCCCCCTCCGTAATTTCTTCATCCAATACTTCCCTAGATAAACCTGGTATTTGGGGTATGTCTGATTCCTCTAAGTATTTCTTTATTTCCTGCTCAGACTTATCTTCCTTACAATATAGGTTAGAATAAAATTCCTGTGCAATTATTTTCTTCCCTTCTTCCCCTGTAATCCAATTGCCTTTCCCATCTCTCAAATTATGGATTCTATTCTTTTCCTTTTCTTTATTTAGACGGTAAGTGAGCCACCTCCCTTGTTTGTTTGCCCTTTCGAAGTATCTTTGCTTCATCCACCTTATTTTTTTCTCCAAATCCTGTTAATAAACTAATAAATTAATTTGGTGTCGTGCTAATTTCAAGTTCATTTTAAGTCCTATATTGCTTGGATCCTGCTGTAACATAGACTCACTTCTTACCAGGTCATCCAATAATTTATTGCGCTCAGCCCTTTCCTTCTTTCGTTTCCCTGCCATATAATTAATCACCAAACCACGAAACACAGCCTTCGCTGTGTCCCATATGTTGAAAAGGTTTGCATCCTCCCTGTTGTTTTCCTGAAAAAAGAACCCCATCTCTTTCTTTAAATGTTTTAAAAATAACTCATCTTTAAAAACTCTTATGTCCAGTTTCCACTTAGGCCTTATTTTCCGGCTTCCCCATGTTATCCAAAGAGGGTTGTCGTCTGCCCACTCATTGATGCCTATTTCTGTATCCCCTGACTCAATTCCCCTGACAGCCACGCCGCATCTATCCGTGACCAAGATGAGTGCCTGGCGGAGAAGTATGTATATTGTTTATCATCTGGGTGCTTTTCCCTCCAAATGTCTCTGAGTCCAAATTCTTCTTGTATTTGATGCCAGATAGAAGGCAACCTTTTCTTTACCATATTCTTTCCCCCTTCCTGCTTCCTCTTTCCAGATGTATAATCTTTGCTTTTATCCTCTATAGCATTAAAGTCTCCCACTACACAGATATGTGGGTAATCATATTCAACCAATTTAGAGTGTAAGATCTGAAAAAAGGCTTTCTGATTTCCATTGGGTACATATATACAAACCAATAAACATTTTTCATCACATATTTCTACCTCAACCATCAGCAGTCTCCCATCTTCGTCTGCAAAAATCAGCCTCGACTTTATATGTTTTTGTACATAAATAGCTATTAGGAAACTTTTTTAATCACATGTGACAGTAGAAGATTTTTGTTTCCGGGGCGGGGGTGGGGAAGCTGTGGCTGTCAAAGTCTTAGGTTTTTAGAATGACTTTTCTGGAACAATTTTATTTGTGATTTTCTGCAGACTGAAGTACACAGGGCAAGACTGTGATTGCTGTTTTAATGGGGGAGGATGGGTGATTTGATGGGAAGGTCAGCAATGAAAGTTTATGCAATAACTTTTTCTGATGAAAAACAATTTGTAAGAATACCACTTTTCTCAGAGCTAAATCACCAAAATTTGTTGACATGATTTTTGAGGCCCCCCTCAGAAGGATTCAGGCAGTCTTCAGTTTGCCATATGAATTGTAGAGTGCATACATTCAGGAATATTCATACAATAAATGATTTCTGATTTTCCCTAGATAGTAATACTTATGCATGGCAATAGGGCATCCGGCCAGTAAATGCTCAGCTCCATCCAGTCACCTTGACTCTACCCTGAATTAAGGGATAACAGAGTCATAAAAAGGGAAATTTTTAAAATAATATTTATGCTATCTTTATTTCATGTGTATTTTTGGGATAAGTGGAGTCCTGATGATGCAAAGGAGGGCACATCTCTTACTTATATGACATGAATTGTCAGACTGGCCACTGCCTGCTCCCTAGTAAAGAACCACCCTTGACTCCATAGATATTAGAGAAAAGGTACTTTACTAGAGGTGCTGAGTGCAGCGCAAGCGAGGCAAACTCTGAAGAAAAACCATGTGAAAATCATATATTGAAAGCAATCCCCAATGTCCAAAACCCTTCTCACTGGGAGAGTAGTCCAATCAGGTTCTGTTCTGATATTTTGGGAACCTGGTGCCTCCAGGCACTACTATAAATTCCTTTTCCAGGGCTGGCGGCATCCTTGAAGGCAGGAAGATGGCTCAGTTTGACACCTCTGGTTCCTGTTAGTGTCCCTAATTTCCCACAACATACTTTCACACATCCAGCACTGTTTCCCTCCCCAATGCTATGGCAGTTGCTAGTGAGCTTCAAAGAAAGCAAAGATAGGCAGCTGACACGAATGTGGGGAATTGATAAGATAGAGAGACTCAAATTGAGGCATATAAAGCTGAGAAATCTTCTCATATGTATTCTACTTGCCTTCCTTAAAGCTTCTTCCCTGAATTTGTGAATGGATGCTAAGGGATCTATACTGGCATGACTAGGAGAGAAGATTACTGCTGAATCAGAACCAAGGTCTTCTTATTGACTGACTGAATGACTGACTGACTGACTGACTGACTCTGTCTGTCTGTCTGTCTGTCCGTCCATCCATCCATCCATCCGTCCGTCCATCCATCCATCCATCTATCTACTATATCTATCTAAGTTATTTATTTATTGGATTATAACCCAGAGAAAGAGAGAGAAATCCATTCATGAAAACACATGCAATGATCATCTACAGTATAAAAATGAACTTACTTGTCTACTTGTTCATTTTTATACTGTAGATGACTATTGCATGTTTTTTGATGGATGGATTGTAAAGCAATGAAATCTCTCTCTCTCTCTCTTTCTCTTGCTATGGGTTATAATCCAATACATAAAATCCAAACAATCCAATAAATAAAATCAACAACAAACCCAGTAACTAACCAAGCCTCTTCAATCAGGGATTTGAAAGCAGGGGCTCTTACCTAGCATATGACCTTCAAAACCACCGAGTCATAGAATAGAGAGATGGCATAGAGATTCAGATCAGAAGTCACTCTTTTCATGGGTAGCATTCTACATAAAACTAAGCTCTAAGCTGCTGGGTTCTTTTTATGTGTGACTTTCCCAATAATGTACTTCTGCTGCCTGTTATGACAAAGCTTTTAGGAAATTCTTTTGAAAAGCAAAAGGTGATTGCCACATTGACTATTTGACATATTCCTGTTTTGTCTGTCTTTTCTAATTTCTATGTTCAGATGCTTTTCCTCTCAGATGGTTCTTTTTCTCTCCTCCTTGCACATTCATCCTAATTCTTCTAAAACGTGATGTGTTGTGATTGGACTTGATTGACAGTGCTTCTTGCCTGCCATACTGTTTAGCTGTGCAGCCAAGGATCTGCATTAGAAAGCAACACTGAATTCTGAAGAGCCATGTGGAAGATTCTTAGAGGGTAAAAGAGAGAGTCAAAACAGTGTCAAGCTATTGCTCTGTCAAGAACCATTGCATGTCACCTGGTGTCATTTAAAAGGTTCAGTGAAGATAAGTTGCAGCATGAAATGGAAGATCTGCAATGTGTCACCCTTGATGATGTCAGAAATCTGCTCTCAAAAGCATGTATATAGCATGTATATATGTGTTATGTATGTGTATGGGAAGATATATACACTGCTCAAAAAAATAAAGGGAACACAAGCAGAAGACATCCGAGATCGGAATGAATGAAATAGCCTTATTAAATACTTTGTTCATTACATACAGTAGTTTTGTGTTCCCTTTAGTTGTTTGAGCAGTGTATAAACTACTGTATGTAAAGAACAAAGTATTTAATAAGGCTATTTCATTTATTCAGATCTCGAATGTCTTCTGCTTGTGTTCCCTTTATTTTTTTGAGCAGTATACTTTCTTTTGAGACCAGGCAACAGAATTTCATTTTTCATGTGTGCCAGTGTGCTCACAGTAAAAAATGACAATAAAGTTTATCTCATCTCATCCCACCCTATCCCTTATCCTACCCTACCCTACCATCTGATCTTATCTGAGCTTATTTTAGGAACCATAGATTGTGTATAGGTTAATCTTTAGTGTTCACTCTGGTCGGTAAAATGTCCAGTTTCTGATCTGTTAAACAGTTATTTTCAACCATTCACCTTGATGAATGTGGTAACAATGAGATATCTTTCTTGATCAGTGACGTTTTATGTTAACAAGCAAACCAGTACTAAACATGCTTGCAAAACCAGTGATAATGTAAATGCACGGACCATCTTGAAATATATTTGAAAGCTGTAGCTATCGTAACCATTTTGCTTGCATCTTTTGTGTAGATATGACAGGCATAGTAGAAGAATTTGAATCCTTGCCTTCTAATATCCATTATGAGAATCTAAAATCACATCAGTTTATGATGCAGTCAAATACTTAATGTTTCACCATATGAACCTATAGGCAGTAAGATATATAGGCGCACACTGCAATGCCTTCTGGCTTATAAAAATCAATACTTTTTGCAGTTCTTGTTTTCTTTACTTTCTTTACTCTGTATGTGTGCGTTATGTAGAAGTGGGAAAGAAGTTCTTATTTTCTGGGAAAAATAATTTGTTTTCAGGCCTGTAGGCAGCTGAGTATTTAGACATCAAAGGTAGCAAGTAATCTAAGTTGGTTTATCTGGATAGCTGTCTCTGTTGTGTTTATGTTACCAATGTTTGCTACCCTTGAATAAAGTTCACACTTATAAAATTCTGTCTGTCTGGTTCCTTGTGGGACCCCAGGTGTTTCCTGGAAAACTCGAAAGACAAAACAATAATCCTCTCCAGATGGCACCATCATTCATTTTTTTGTTTGTGTCATATTTCCTATTTGTTTTTGTGTTTGGCAGGCTCCCCAAATTGCTTTGAGGATGGCTTCATTTTTTTCTTTTAGTTTTTTTCCCCTTTCCCTTCACTTCCTGAAGCAAGAAGAAAGCGAAATATTGGACATTGCAAGGTCATTTTACGTCCTTTGTGTGAAATGATGAGCTCTCTTTCCATTCCTATTCCTGATTGACGAGATCATATTTGGAAAGAGAACCAATAACTTCTCCTGGACACTGGCCCAGCTTAATTTCTTTTTCCATTTTTATAGCCAGGTTGAGATTTTGTTTGCTCTAGATGAATCAAGAGAGTTTGTCAGGAGGCAGTTGAGATATTATCCATTTCCTGGGCAAGAATGAAAAGCAGGTACTGAGTAAAAGAACTTTCTATTCATAGTCTAGAATATCTGAGATATACTGTATCTCACAAAAGCAATTTGATATAATCAGTCCTCAGGTTACAACAGTAGTTGGGGCTGGAATTTCCTTTTTAAACATGTTTATTCTTTTATCGCCAAAGATAAACTACAAAACAAAGAAAAAATAAGAAAAAACTAACAAACATCCAACACTAGCCACAAAAAGAAAACATGTGTAAACTCCCCTCCAATATCAAATACATCTAATATTAAACATAAAAAAAATCCACCCCAGCTGAATGCTGAAAGATATTTCAAAAGTCTAATATATTCCCCTCTCCTTACATTATGGGTCTACAAAGTTAAAAATGTTCCCATCTGTATCTAACAAAAATGCTGTATTACATAACCAAGTATCTTTGATGTGGAAATCTATTTATCTAGTAATTGAATCAACTCAACATCTGCATGTTGATGGTAACTGCATGATGGACTGCATGGTAACAGTCAATAGGTTACCCCAAAGTTAAAACTAATCTTCAAATCCTTCTGTTAACCATCTGTAATTGTATCTAACATGTAGAAAATCCACAAATGACTTCCAGTCTCTTATAAACTTGTCTAATCCATAGTCTCTAATCAAAGCAGTTAATTTTGCCATCTCTGCTAATTCAGTCAATTTTAAAACTCTTTGACAGTTGGCATCCTGGGGCTGGAATTTCCATTGCTAAGTGATGTAGTTGTAAAGCACAACCTCGTGTGACTACATTGCTTAGCTGTGGCAATCCTGGAAGCCTTGGTTGCCATTGTAACCTGAGGATGTTGAGGGCTATTAAGCAAGGACCTCATGGGAAGAGGCAGGAGTTAAGCAACCAGGCTGGCAGGTGAGACTGCAGGTAAGAGCTGTGAGCAGGCGGGGCACTATGGAGTACATATAGGTAAAAAATAGCTATAGTGAGAGTGACTTGAGGGAGTGGCTTGTGATTTCCTGCTGGCTTCCCCATTGACTTTGCCTGTGGGAAACCAGCAGGAAAGTTCATAAATGGCAATCACATGACTGTGGGACGCTGCAGCCATCATAATTGTGAACCATTTGTAATAGCTTGAATCACAATCTTGTGACTGTGGGGATGCTATGATGGCCCAAACAACAAGAGCCAGTTGTAAATTCAGTGCTGTCATAATCAGTGGTGGGATTCAAGTAATTTAACAACCGGTTCTTTGCCCTAATGATTTCTTCCAACAACCAGTTTGCCAAACTGCTCAGAAAGTTAACAACCGGTTCTCCCGAAGTGGTGCGAACTGGCTGAATCCCACCACTGGTCATAATTCTGAATGGTTGCTAACAGGTAGTTATAATCTGAGGAGTATATGTATTATATAAATATCTCAGGGTATGAGTATGGTTGGTTTATGTGTCATTGCCTCTGCTACATATGAAAAAAACATTAGAATGATCAGTTGTTATGGGAATAGAGAGGAAGTTAAATAGCCATTCTGGGATAGTGAGCAACTCTGAAAGATTGAGAGTTTAGTTTGAGTCCTTTTATGCAACGCTTCCCATAAGAAGGTTGTCTGTTTCCAACATAGATGCCAATGTAAGGATGTGAGTCACAAATGAATTTTCCTATTTTTGTTTTTGAACAGGTAGGTGTGTTTCTGTATCAAATATTGTATTGCAGCCACTCATCATTTTTACTTTCTAAGAAAGCCTCTATAAAGCCTACAAGGGTGTGAAAGCATAAGACAAAGGTGTTTGTAACATGCTAGCTTCTCATTTAATTTTAATTAAAATAAATTATTAAAATATAATAACATCTTGATATGCTCTAAGGATATCTGCGAGCAAATCTGGCACCAGATTGTTATATCTGAATTAAATAGCAGACAAAAGTTGGGCTTTTTTTCTTCTTCCTTGGGGCAAATTTCATAAAGACAAACAAAATGAACAAGTGACCCTTGAGGTTTTTAGCTGTGAGTTTATCTGGAATTGAAATGGTTGAATGTGTGAATCTTCTTTAAATCTTGGATTGGCTCCATGGCAGGGATAAAATCCAGCGGGTTCTGACAGGTTCTGGAGAACTAGCAGCGGAAATTTTGAATAGTTCAGAGTGAAGAGGTTAAATTTCAGGTAATTGAGAATTCTTTGGTCAGACAATTTGCTGTGTTAACTGCTGTTTGAACCTTATGCATAATAAACCTTTCCTGCATTGAAGTGCTTGGTCTGGTCCCGTGATTTTCCTACAACAAGAGAACCGGAAAATACCTCTGGCTGGCCCCAGAGTGGGATGGGAATGGAGATTTTGCAATATCCTTCCCCAAGGAGTGAGGAGGGAATGGGAATTTTGCAGTATCCTTCACCAAGCCACGCCCGCAAAGCCACACCATGCCCACAAAGCCATGCCCACAGAACCGGTAGTAAAAAAAATTGAATTTCACCACTGCTCCATGGCTAATGCTTCATGAGAAAGTAAGTCTGAGTGGGCCAGATAACAAAGAGAGGAACCTTCAGCTGCTGACTGGTTCACTGAAGCTGAAGTGAGTAGATTTAGTTAGTTAGTTTGTTTGTGTTTGTTTGTTTGTACATGACCCATCTCACTATTCAAAGCAAACCTGGGCAGCTTTGTTTCCAACAAGGAGAGCTGCCTTTCACAACACTTAGCATTTAATATTCCAGACCATGCTTTCCTTTGCAGCTGGTGGCCACCCTAGAAAGTGCATCTGTCCAAATTGATTTCTGCTGTGAGAACTCCAGGGAATTGCCTTTGCTTGGAATAAATCCTGATGAATCCTGCCACTCTGCTACCCAGCAGGAATATTTGTAAGCTTGAGAATGTCAGAGTTAACTGTGGTCCTGGTAAGGTGACCTTTTGCAACAACACTCAAATAGAGCTATAAAAAGGTTCCTGATTGATAATTTATCTTGGTTAAATATCAGATCAACAGATGACTTAGGCCTACTAGTGGCTTTTTTTCCTTCTGTGACAGAGAGTTAGGAGCCAAAAAAAAAAAAAAAAAAAACCAGGTACAGGAATTAGCAGTCAGTTTGCACCTGTTACTACAAGAGACTCCAGCTGAAAAAAGAAGAAGAGGCACTTCAATTTACTGCAATTATCTCCATTTTCCCAGGATAAGGATCCTTGAGATATTTATCTGATTTACAAGGGTGTTCTGTCGAGGTGGCAGGCACAAGACCTTAAAGAGGCATTCATCAATTTCATAGGCAGGGGAGTCAGGGGGGAAGTATGAGAGAGACTTGGTGAAAAGAGGTTGGAAAGGAGCAGTGTCTCTCTTTGCCTGTCTTTAATTATGATGAATTAAACAATTTGCAGGAAATGGTGCCAAGCAGGGGGAACCCAGGGGTGCAGTAAATATTTTTCCCCCACTTACATATGTAACAGGTAGAATTAAAATTCCAAAAAGTATCTGGATTGGTTCATAGACCAGACATGTCTTGAAAGAGTTTCATCTGGGAGAGAATTCTCCATTTCTTCCTTTGCATAAGAAATACCTAGGTAAAAATGTTGATAATGCTTTTGAGGGAGCAGTTTAATCCAATCAGGGACAGGTTACATGGGCACACACACACACACACACACACACACACACACACACACACACACTGTGTTTTTTCTTGGTTACTTAATCAATTTTATATCTTTGTATAGGACACTGAATTATAACCTATGGAATGGGCTGGATATGTAGAGGATAGTAAGACATTTTTTTACTACCGGTTCTGTGGGCGTGGCTTGGTGGGCATTGCGTGGCATGGCATAGCATGGCTTGGTGGGCATGGCTTGGGCATGGCAGGGGAAGGATACTGCAAAATCTCCATTCCCACCCCATTCCAGGGGAAGGATACTGCAAAATCCCCATTCCCTCCTTACTCCTGGGAGAAGGATATTGCAAAATCTTCATTCCTACCCCACTCTGGGGCCAGCCAGAAGTGGTATTTGCTGGTTCTCCGAACTACTCAAAATTTCTGCTACTGGTTCTCCAGAACCTGTCAGAACCTGTTTCCAAATATGATTCTTAAAGTTTTTCCATTCCATACAACTGCTATATTTTTTACTCTAAGTATTCCCATTGTCTTTTTTGAAGGAAAACAGTTATTTTAATGTGTTTTCCTTTCAAAACCGTTTCTCTATTATTTTCTCTCCCCCCCCCACCTGATTTCCTTTACAGGCTTGCTTCTTTATCACCAATTTTGTTAGAAGACCTTTTTAAAAAATAAAGTTTTAATACTATATGGTTCAGTTATTGAGCTGAACTTGATTCTTGGAAGCAAGGGGATTCTGGGGGTGGAAATTTGATAAAAAGAGTAATCAGTAAACTATGGAATAGATGGAATTTAAATCCTTTTAGCAGTAGAAGGATATCAATCACTATGAGTCTAGTTCATTGTTCATTTTGTACATTTACAAATACTGATTTTTAAAAACTGAAATAAATCTAGACCCTTAAATTAAACTGGTCTTTTTCCAAATAATAGTTGATGAGGTTTATTTAAATCTGAACACACCTACAGTTTTTAGTTTATATGCAATCATTTCCAACAGCTATGTCTTCTATGTTTGTTTTTTTTCCAATGTGGAGCTATGATAAATTTTTAGTCTCTTTTCTGAACTGAGTGTGGTTAAATTATCCAAGTCAAACTAATGTATCTGGCAACATGCTCATTCCTCTCTACCGAAGCACTTTTGAAAGAGTTTCATGCTTCTTCATGATATCTGTTTATTTGATAGCAGCACTTGAAAAGGGCTTTCTTCTCATCCTATCACTTTTCACATAAGTTACCAGTCTGTATCATTTAAAGTAATATCAGTGGGCAAAATCATTCCTTCTTTTATGATAACAATCTTTAAATCCTTGCAAAGAGTTAAGGTAGGTTTTTACAGAGGTTAGGAATAAAATAAAGTGGCCTGTCAAAATTTCCTATATCAAGAAGCAGAACTGCTTCTTGAATGAGAAGCGAAATGTCTTCAAGAAAAAAACAAAGTCCCAGTTGCCTTATGAAAAAGCACCTTTGGAACAACCATGACCTGGATGACTGAGAATCTCCACAGATATTTTATCACTTATATAGTGGTGTTGGTAAGGTCTTGAATGTCTGTTGTTGAGTCAGTGGCTCCAGCAATACATGCATACAATATGAGATAGATTATAAGTAGATTTGCAGGGACTCAAACAAACTCTATTTTTCTCACTATACTAACCTTGACCTGGAGAATCACTCAATGACTTTGTCAATCAGGAAATGAAAATGGGAGAACAACAGGAAGAGGAAATTTATAACAGGAAGAGGGCACTTATATCTCGGAGGACCTCTCATGGACTATGAATGCTAACATGCTTGTGAAGAAGGCACAGAAGAGGCTGTACTTCCTGAGAATGCTCAGGAAGTTAAATCTATCTTAGCATCTACTTCTGTCCTACTGTCGCAGCACCATTGAGAGTGTCCTGATATACAGCATTCTTGCATGGTATGGGAGCAGCTCTGTATGGACAAAAAAGCTCTACAGAGAATCATTAAAACTGCCCAGAATATCATCGGACTCCAGCTACCAACCCTGGACGACATCTTCGAATCTCGCTGTTTGAGAAAGTTGCATAACATTCTCAGAGACTCTTCCCATCCTGTGTACAATCTTTTTGGATCTTTTTCTCCTTCTGGCAGAAGATACAGAACAATTAAAACTCAGACCACACGTTTTCTGAATAGTTTTTATCCCAGGGCTATAATTGCACTCAACAATGAAGGGCCACCATCAGTGAGTTGTTGGACAGTATTGCTTGGTCTGTTGTGTGGATGTTTGGACGGTTTAGGGGTGGAGAATTGCAGTGAGTGGGAGTGTGTTTGGGGATTGTTATGTGTGTTGGACCTGGTCTTTGGGTGTTAAGTGAATTTCGTTGTATGGATATACTGTGTATACACGTACAATGACAATAACGTTATTTATTCATAAATGCTGTAACTTAATTTGATTGCTGAAATCAACTAAAGGAGTCATTGGCTCATATGGGTAAATATAAATAATAAAGTAATAAATACCAAGAATTGGTAAGCTCAAGTAAGACAGTGGGAAGATCACAATGGTGAACTTGTGGCAAATATAATTTGCCAGGGCTATATAAGTAAGCTCAGGTCTCTGACCAGGAAAAGTAGGAATTTTATTTTTCTTCATCCCCTTTAAGCTCATCGGTGTTTTTTTTTAGAATGTGCTCTTATTTATACATTTACCAAGTGACCATGCTGGTAGCTGGCCTATCTTGAAAAGATTTATGTCTCTTATAAAAGACTCTTTGACAAAGCCTCATTTAACAAGGCACTTGTTGAGGCCTTGGGTATGATTGGTCTTATTGGGGAATGTAAATAATTGCTGCCTTCCTTTAAAGACCAAAGAAATCACAGCTGAGGGCTCTGCCTAAAGCATTGAATTCCACCCTAACTCTCAGCAAATCACTAACATTGTTTTTCTCTTATGTTCTCTCCCCTGGTTGTGCAAAAATATTGAACTGGCACTTAAAATCTAAGCATCCTGTTCGTGTTTGTTGCCTGAGGTCAGATTTCTGTTACCAGTTACCTCAACAGCATAATAATGTAAGAACCTGTCTGGTTCAGACCGAAAGGCCACTAATACAGCGGTTTTGCTCCTCCATATGCTAACCTGTTGGAAGACCAGAAGGAAGACACCAGCATAATAACAGTACTAGTAATTGACATTAATATAATGACTGCTAGTTCTTGATCATTTTATCTTCCATGAGTTTAAAAATCCGTTTCTATAGGCTTCACTATTTCTTGCAAGAGCAAATCTCATATTTATGTAAGGAAATGCTTTTTCCTGTCTGAATCTTCATCAAATGTTCCTCAGTACATCCTTTTCATCCCTATTATTTGAGAAAGAAAAGATTGCAGACTAACAGAGTTGGAAGGGATCTTGGACGTCTTCTAACCCAATCCCCTGCTCAAACAGGAAACCCTACACCATTTCAGACAAATGGTTAATCCAATCTCTTCTTTAAAACCTCCAGTGTTGGAGCACCCACAACTTTTGAAGGCAAGCCATTCCACTGATTAATTGTTCTGTCAGGAAATTTCTCCTGAGTTTTAGGTTCAGTCTCTACTTGATTAGCTTCTTCCTTACTTCTTGTTCTGCCTTCAGGTGCTTTGGAGAATAGATTGACCCCATCTTCTTGTGGTAGCCCCTTAGATATTGGAACACTGCTATAATGTCACCGCTAGTCCTTCTTTTTATCTCACTACTTGCTTTCCAGACAATGGGCACAAGTCTCTATACCTCCATATATCCTTGTTTCCTAGACCAGAATTATGATGATGCATTCATGGATGTTATTCAAGGATGTTTTCTAGACCCTTGATAATTTTGTTTTATCTTTTCCTCACATGTTCTATCTGTATGACATTTTCTCGAGCCTCAAATGCTATGTTCTAAGTATGGTAATACTAAAATATATAGGATAGGATAGGATAGGATAGGATAGGATAGGATAGGATAGGATAGGATAGGATAGGATAGGATAGAATAAGGACTAGGACTAGGACTAGAACTAGGACAGAGAATAGAATAGAATAGAATAGAATAGAATAGAATAGAATAGAATAGAATAGAATAGAATAGAATAGAATAGAATAGAATAGAATAGAATAGAATTCTTTATTGGCCAAATGTGATTGGACGTACAGGCAATTTGTCTTGGGTGGATAAGCTTTCAGTGTACATACAAAATTGTGTAATCTTATTTTCACAGCAGCAGAATACTGGATAAACTTTCAAATGAGCTGTGATAAACTTTTCAATTAGCAATAGAACAAAGTCAAACTAGAGTCTTGGACTTTAAGAGAACTAATTTCAATAAACTTAGAGACACATTGGGAAGGATTCCATGGGTGAAAATCCTCAAGGGAAAAAGCAACCCAAGAAGTTTAGGAAACTTTGAAAAGTGAGATTATAAAACCCCAATCTTACAAAATGCCAATGAAGAAGAAAAATAACAGCTCTCAAAAGAAACCAGCATGGCTGCATAAAGAACTCTCTGATAAATTGAAACCCAAAAAAGGGCAAGTATAAAAAGTGGAAAGAGGGGCACATAACTAAGGCAGATTAACTGCAAATAGCCCAAGCCTGCAAAAATGAAGTGAGGAAAGCCAGGGATCAAAATGAACTAAGGCTTGCAATTAAAGTAAAAAATAACAACAACAAAAAGCTGCTTTCAACATGTAAAAACCAAATAATAATAATAATAATAATAATAATAATAATAATAATAATAATAATAATGGAAGCAATTGGTCCATTAATGGGAGAAAATGGCAAGAAGGTGACAAGCAACAGGAAGAAAACAGAACTGAACTAGATGACCTATAAGGTCCCTTCCTACTCTGTTAATCTGTTTAATCTTCTTAACTCATTTTTTGCATCCATCTTTACACAAAAGGAAAAACAGTCCAACCGATCAAAAACAGTAATGTAAAAAAACAGATTAGGAATACAAATTAAAATAGGAAAAGGTGTCAGAAGGTTGAACCTTGGCACCTGGACTAATGTTTCAATGAGCTATCTGTCAAGATCCTTTTTCTGGTTTGTCACTGCTACTCAGACCATGGATGCATATAAATGTTTGATTATTTCTTCACAGTATGATGCATTTTATACTTGCTTTCATTAATAGGCTTATCTGTCCCAAATTTGTTAACTTTGTATATCCTACATGTGTTGGCTTGTTCCAAGATTTCAGATTTTTCCAATAATATTTTGATTTGCTTTCATCACCGATTTAAGATGGAAACCACAATTTCTATATCCTTTATAATATTACTTGATAGGAAGTTTTGGATAGTTTCTCATGAATTTCCATGAGGCTGTTATCATTATCAGTGCTAGTAGATAAAATGTAATTGTGCTGTAATTGTTGACTTTATTTCTGGAGATTAATATCAGTGGTGGGTTTCTACTGGTTTTCCCTGGTTTCCCCTGGTGAACTCGTGGTGGCGGTGGGAGGCTCCGTCCACTCGCTTGGATGTCATCACGGATGCTCTGTGTATGCGCTGAAATGCTGCACGCGAGCGAAGCGAGCATGCATGCATGCTCACAGTTCCAAACTGGTAGTGAAGGTATGTGAAAACCACTACTGATTAATATGAGTCAAAATATCATATACTTGTGACTTCTCGTTTGAAAATTCTAGTAACAGGTTAGAAAATGTTCTGCAGAGCAATAGGAGACATTATGAAAGGAACAGCTGGACTTGGACTGCCAAAATCTGTCTGAAGGAAGAAGAGATCTTTGAGATCACCCATATGTACTCTGGACCAGCTGTTTTATGTGAGCAAATGGCAGAAACCAAGCTTTTTGTCACTGCTTGCAATCAGCTGGGATTTGTGTGATTTGATTGAACTTATATCCATTAATGTAGTTTTCATGGATTCAATATTTGAACAAATCTCACTTCTTAATCACTTTGAATTTTACTTAAAAATATATGCTTTTTAAAGATTGACATCCTTCAGAATTTTAAATTTACTGTAGTCAACTGGATGAAGGTTTTTTTCTTCAATTCTTTAAAAAGATGATTACAAGGGAAGGTTTTATAATTTTTTCTTTTTTTCTTTTTTAGAAGAGATGGCAAAAGGGTAATTAGACTATTGACTTTAGAAAGTTTTAAACAGATTAGGGTTTATTTGGACTTGAATTAAGATTTTGAAGTTAATTAAAAGAATCCTTTCCATGGGAAACTTTCAGTGTTTATTTATATCTGAATAACTGATGACTTTGAAGGCTGGTCACTAGAGGGCTTTTTAAGGAAATGATTGTATTAATGGAGTAGCTAAGAGTGATCTATGATTTTGGGACACAGAAAATGTTTCTAAAATTATTTGCTATAATAAATAAACTGGATTCTGTAACTGAAGTTGTGGAAGATTTATTGAATGAAGTTGAAATCAATCTAAATGTGGGTTTAAAAAGGAATAAGCAGATGGAAAAAGATGGAAAAAGTAAGGTAAAGGTAAAGGTTCTCCTCGCACATATGTGCTAGTCGTTCCCGCCAACTTGCCAACTCTAGGGGGCGGGGCTCATCTCTGTTTCAAAGCCGAAGAGCCAGCACTGTCTGAAGTCGTCTCCTTGGTCATGTGGCCGGCATGACTAAATGCCAAAGGCACATGGAATGCTGTTACCTTCCCACCAAAGGTAGTTCCTATTTTTCTACTTGCATTTTTTACGTGCTTTCGAACTGCTAGGTTGGCAGAAGCTGGGACAAGTAATGGGAGCTCACCCCATTATGCGGCACTAGGGATTCGAACCGCTGAACTGCCGACCATTCGATCGACAAGCTCAGCATCTTAGCCACTGAGCCACCGTGTCCCTTTTATGGAAAAAGTAGATACACATAAAGACAAACTATTAGATGTACAAGTGAAACTGGCTTTGGTTTAATAAATACAAATATAAACATGGATACAAGAGTAATATGGATAATATTTTTATATTGGATTTACAAAAGAATTTTGATAAAGTTGTCAATGATTTTGAGGGAAGAGACAATGAGAATACAAATAGTGATGTGGATAATTGTACTGGATCTACAAAAGAGGCTTGCTAAAATTGCCAACGATTTTCTGATGGGAGACAAAGAGACCATAAAAAGGAAAACATGTTTGGATATTATCTGAAGAAATGATTTTAAATTGGGTTTTAAAGTGGTTTAATATGGTTTTAATTGGAAGTTTTAATTTTGGCCAAAGATTTGGCCAAAATTTAAATTTTGTCTTGTATGTTGTTTTATCATGGCTGTTCACCGCCCTGAGTCCTTCGGGGGAAGGGCGGTATACAAATATAATAAAAACTAAAAACTAAAAGATTGTTCTGAAAAAGGGGAAATAATACAGAGTTGTTTTATTTGATCAAGGTTAAGTAGATGGATTGTTATTTTTTGTAATACTTCATGGATTTATGTGGACTAGAACCTGTTTTAAATGTTTTGTTTAGTTAAAGAAATGAAATGGTGGGGATATATTTAAACAGAAAATTAAAAAAAAGGAAAAGGAAAAATTCAAAGTGGGTTGTTTAGATAGAATTTGCAATAGTTATGCCATTGCTTCTTAAACCCTTAATGGATTTAGCTGATTAGGATGGAGTGATGAGGTTTTAAAGACTTGTTTATAGAGAATGGGGTGGGATATGGGATGAAGTTGATGGTTAGTTGTATTTTAAGAGATGGTGATAAACTGTTAATGTTAACTCTGCTCACTGGAGATGAAAGGGGAAGTTTCTTCTTTCTTATTTTTTGCACTTTTTAATTTTTTCTTTTATCTCTTTGAATTTTTTTTATCTTTTGTACATTGTATATTTTAAAATAACCGTAATGCAGATCAGCTTGATACATTATCTTTTTTTATAATAATTATATTAAGAATTACATTATAAAGATAAAAATCTTAATACAATTATTATTTTAAAAAGATAATGTATTAATCCTATCTGCATTACAGTTATTTTAAAAATTAGATTGAAAAAGTTTGAAGAAGGATATTTTACCCAGAAGTACTGGAAGTTGGATTAGCACATGCTTAATCAGTTTCTTCAGAACTTTAAGTTTGGATATGGTTTAAAGTTCACCGTATAAGCATTTGTCAAATAAAACTATTGTAACTTTTGAATTATAAAATCACACACACACAAAAATGGTAAGAATGATTATATTCTATGAAGGATGCAATCCTATGTAGACTTTTAAGAATTGTAAAGAGTTTCACAGAAGTATAATAACATTCAGTCTGATATGCTGCAAGGTTTTTTTCTCCCAACCATCTAGATATTATTGGTATGATTTCTGCACAACCAATCCATCCATACAGTTCCAAAATTGTTGCAATATTTTCAGGATCAGACTCAATAAGATTAGTAAGAGTTAAAGGTTTAAATATATTTCCTTTTATTTACAATAGGCATTCTATATTCACTGAATATTCACAGATAGAAGCAAGGAAAAGGGTGCATGTAGCTCCTTATATATACAATGGGTGGAGCTATATGTGGGAGTGGTGAATTATGAATACATTAAGAAGTGAAGAATAAGTTAACCCCTGATACCCCGTTCATATACTATTTACACATTAGAGAATAAGGCATTTACATCTGACAAAAATTATAGATGATTAAATAATAGGGGCAGCACATGGTTGCAAGAAAATGTTGGTGTTCCTGCATGTAACTCGTAAATGTAAATACAGATTATTTATATTTTTCACTAAACTGTTAGCATCACCATTTACGGTTTTTCTTCTGAACATTTCCTAGATGTGTGAGTGATCGCCATTATTCTGTTACGATTGCTGATAAACTTCATATTGTGTGTTGTGTTGTATTGTATCATGTATTATTTGCTGGCCAAATTTAAAGTACCTTTCTAGGTACAGTGACATGTAGACAAGAGTGGCACAGTCCTTTATTTCAATAAAAATAAAATCAGCATGCATGGTATTCACTATAGTTTGATCTTTGAGGGGCCTTGAAGAAATCTCTTTAGGCCCTAGTCTTTCCCCATAGTGCTGGTAAAGAGATTATAGGCCTAGTATATTCAGAGAAAAATGCCAGGCCTCTGGGCCTAGCATACTAATCCATACAAAGGATAACAGAAGCCTAATTAATTCTCATGTCTCAGAATCTGATAACAGCCCCGCACACAGGCAAGTCCATAAGGGCTTAATGAGTTTAATCGACTGCACTTGATGATTTTATTTGAAACCCTGTGCCACAAATTAAACTATTAAAAATGCACTTGAACTTGATTGGCAGCTGTAATCCTAACAAAGTCTATTTAATCCATTGAGTCAGAGAGTGTAACTTAAATACAACTTTTTTTTTTTTACGCATTAAAGAAAGAGGTAGGGTATTCTGTGTTCCAGGAAGCCTGCTCATTTTATAATGGCAGATTAGGTGAATTTGGAGAAGCAAGCAACGGAGCAATTAGTTGGAAATGAGGAGGATCACCTAAGACATGAAGGTCATTGCAGCTACTCGGCTAAAGCAAGGGAATACTCTGTATTGAAGAGTATTGATATATATAAGGTGCTGGAGGCAGACAATCACTTTAGTGACGACAACAAATGAATCATTTCACACAGCAGGCAATGGTAAACCATTCCAGTATTTTACAAAGAAAACCAGATGGGGAGGCAAGATAGAACAAATGTTGATACAGTGACAAACGATAAGCTGCTCAGGTCAGATGGCCCTCAACATGATCCTGAAGAAGAGCTGAGGATCTTTCAGAGAACTGATGGAGTCTATGATTTGGTTAAATTAAAGCCTTTTGGACATCTGCATGCTGATATTACCATGCAGAAAAAGAAAACATGAAGGTGCAGAGACAAATTACAGTGGGAACATAGAATATGAGAAGCATGATCATGAGAAAGCTCAACAGAGAAAGATTAAATTATTAATCTATTATGAATTGGCATCTTAGGCCAATTGGAATGGACACTCAGGGCACACGCACACACAGACCCATTCTCACAATATATAGCAACCAGTCTCAGAACTGATAATGAAATCATTGAAGTAGTTGACAGTTTCTACATTTTAGGATTAACTATCAAGGCTAAAAGATACAGCATCCCAAAAAATATTTGAACCTGGTAGACAGCAATGAAGATCTTGGAAATGATATGCTCCTGCTAAGATGTATTTGCACCTACAAACATTAGAATTGTTCAAATAATTTTTTTTCTTGTGATGTTCTATAGATGTTAAATTTGGACTTTGAAAGAGCCAGACAGGGATTGACATCTGTGAACTTTGGTTCTGGAGAAGGCTCTTGAGGACATCACGGATAACTAGGAAAATGAACAAATAGATCACAAATAGATCTTAATACAAAAAAGAAAAAAAAAACCAGAGTTCTCAGTTGAGATGCTAGTAACCAGGCTTAAACTAGAATAGTTTGGACACAGTATATGAAGATGTCTAAGAGTTGACACATATTTGATGGTACATAATCATCCATTTTATACATTTCTTTTATTTCATTTATGCTGTCTCTTCACCAGCTTCTGTAATAGTGTTGTCTTATCTTTCCACAGGCTCATAACATATAGCCATTGATGAAGAATGGTATTGGAGGTCAATATAATCAGCAACTGTTGATGTTCTACAAGGAAGCAAGGGAATTGTTTTTGACTCTTGAAACCCTGTGGCCTCGCTGCTGGGTGTTAATCCCACTGTTCCCTTCAAGTAAATAGAAAAGAGGAGCAAGACCTGCTACCATGGGCCTCCTCTGTCTGAGGAGTGAGATAAATTTAGCCCATGTGGAAAGGGAACAAATAAAATATATGGAGCTCTTTCAAAGTAATCTGCCCCAAGACTCCTCTAAATTTAAAGCCTACAGTACTTCCTTTGACATGGAAAGTTTCTTCAGAGGTTCTTGCCTCAATTTTTTATTTGCTTTACATCTTCAACCTTAATTTTCCACCCTACAGATTTCCTTTTTCTCAGTGATTTGTCCCCCTGTAGAATGAAGTTAATAGTATTTAATCAGAAGTAAGTTCTATATATTCTATAACAAGGGACTTTAATTCAGAGTGACGTGATCTGTTAGTTCCAAAACTTCTAATTGAAATAGAAGTCTTTGAGAATGATTGTTCAATTTCTTACTGTGAGTTATTTTTCTATATATAGAGGGAGTTACCGTCCTACACTCAAATATTTATTATAAGTCTTATTATTGTTCTTTTCCCCCAGTTCCATGGTACATAAATCTTGTAGCATGAAGGTTCAAAAGACTAATTTCCCATTTATTTACATTGTAGGAGGCTCAAGCTTTTTGACAGAGCATAACCTGTTACCCTAATCATTATTCTATTCAAATCAAAATGTTATATTTACTCCCCTCCTTGCAAACATTTTAAACCTTCCAGGGGAAGAAAAAGTTATCAGTATGCAGGTTTTAGCTTCTGCTGCTAATTCCATCAGGGGCAGCACCCTGGGGAAACCTTCAGTTTTCAGACTGTCTCAGCCTGTTCAGGCATATCATCCAATAGCTGATCCAGGAGGCTGGTTCCACGAGCAATGGTGAGGGAGGGAGCAACTGAGAAAGTAAACACTATTTCATTTCAGATCGGTAGTCTGTAGTCTCCTGTTTTCCCAAAGATGATGGAAATCTGTGTTTTATTTTTAGGATAAAACGGAGAAATGTGTTCTGACCTAAGCTTCCTGAGACAGTAAAAAACACATAATTAGTCCCAAAAAACCCTCTTTTTATTTCAACAACTGTGAAATAAGTTAATTCCCAGCCCGTAATGAGTCACAAATAGTTTATAAAGAGTTCGACAGAAGTCTGCCACAGTCCTTCGGGATAAGGCTGATAAGCACCCACCTTTATCTCCCTTGACACGCTGCCAAGACCTAATTGGCAATTAGCTTTGCAAGGCCACACAGAGCACAGAGTCAAAACGGAGCTGCAGAGTTTAAACCGATCAGAATGAACTAAGTTGCTTCCTGCAAAGGCACTCCTTCTTTATGTCTTATGGGAGGAGCCAATCATCTCCAAACTGTACTACCGAGTCGTCACTTTTATTTTAACTGTTCTTGCCTTCTGGCAGCTCTGCACATGCGTGCACTGGGAACAGGCTCCCTCTGTTCCTCTGCCTCGCTGATGTCCAACTCTGGAGGCTCCGGAGTCAGCACATAAGTCCCAGATGGCCCTGGCTCCATCTCTGCCTCCAACGCAGAGCCCTCGTCCGAGCCTTCCCCAGACTCCAGGACTGGCCCATGTTCCTCCCCAGCCTCCTCACTGTTCAACTCTGCTTCCAGCTCCGCAGGCCACTGGCAGACCACAATGAATGTTATTGAGTTCCTCCTCTCTCCTTATTCCCCTTTTATTGTGTTGAAAGCCTTTGATAATTTTAGGATTTAAGGAAGCTCTTTGAGATAGGGACTTATGCCAATTAGAAAAAAAATATATTCTGAGCTGGTTTTGGTAGAGTTTGTTTTGCAGTATCGGAGCCGGTCTATTCCAATCTATATCAGTTTGAGGTCCATTGTTTTTAACCACAAAAGATCACAATGGATTTAAATCGTTTGGAAAAACTTGTATCCAACTCTGTTCCTTTGCTACAAGTGGATGTGTTCTCCTATCTGTATGTAGCAGTTGTGTCACATCAGGGCAAAGCCTCATTGAGTTCTGCATTCAGTTTTCATAGTGGATCACTGGATGCCTAAGGGAAGGGAACATATAAATCATAAACCTAGTAGCCCCCGCTTGTTTGTATGCCTCAGAAGCTGATATACAGACACAGAGAAATTGTCTAGAATGTATAATGGGGCTTCGAAGTTATGTTGGGAATGTGAACAAGAAGAGACATTTTATCATGTTTAAAATGTTGATACCAAATGTGTAAAAAAGTTAGAAATTTTTTGATTCAAATAAATACACTGATTCAGAAGATATTAGTCGTGGAACTTTGTTTTATATTTGATAACTGCAGCAAGATTATTGTATTCCAACAAAGATGGAAAGATTTGGCATTATTCCAGTAGTGGATTTCCAGTAATGCATGTGCAGAGATGTCCGGGCAGGTGGGTGGAGCCTCCCGCTGCTGCCACTACTGATTCGCCCGATTTGGGGCGAACTGGTAGCAACCCACCACTGCATTATTCACAATGGAGGAACGGTTGGTGAAAACGATAGAACTTGCTAAATTAACTTCTTTGGTCAAAAAAAAATTATGTATATTGCTGATTGGAGAATTTTTTGGGTAAAAGAAAATAATCCACTTCTGATTTCTGATTTTGATTTTAGACTGGATAGATTATAAAAAGAATCTATGGACAGAGTAAGAAGAAAATTCAGAGTTATAATTGCTGTAAAGAAGATTAAAAGCCATTTCTTTGTATCATATTTCTCTTTTCTTTTGTCTTTTACATTTTTCCTTTATTGCACCTTTAGCATTTTCTTTCTTTCTTTCTTTTTTCTTATTTACATGACCTTTTATTAGTGTCTGTCTGTCTGTCTATTTATCATCTATCATCTACTGGTATCTATATTTTCCATAAAAAATATATGCATATGTATTTTTAAGAAGCTGGCAGTATACAGAGGCCTCATGAAAGAAAGTCATCATGACCAGTAGTCCTTGGTAATTATGTCCTTTATGAATTTGTTTCTGAAGCTCTATATCTTTGTAATATTTAATAAATCCAATGGTAGTAAATTCAATTCTTTTTTTTTTTTTAAAAAAAATCTTCCCATTCAGCTTCACTGCAGGACGTAAGTCTTAGTATTACAAGAAAATCAGAAAGGTTTTATGCAAAGTGAAGAGAAGGAGCTAAATTTCTCTATTTACTGTTTTACCCTTTGCATTTTTAAAAAATAAATTGCTATTATGCTGCTCTTTCATCAACTTTTTTTGACACCAGTTCTGTTTCTATAAAATACTTTTGGAGAGAATGTGGCTCAACAGTAATGTACTTTAATATAATTCTGTATACTCATTTTATAATATTGGTAATTTATTTTTAGACTTTTTTTTCAGGAGTTATATTTCTGATTTAAACAGTCATTGAGTTATATGCTACAACTCCAAGATCTCTTTACTGATCAACATCATCATCATCATTATTATTATTATTATTATTATTATTATTATTATTATTATTATTATTATTATTTAAATTTGTATACCGCCCTACTCCCGAAGGACTCAGGATGGTGAACAGCCATAAAATAAAACATACAGATACAAAATTTAAAATAGAGATAAAACAAATTAAATAAATTTGGCTGAACTATTTTAAAACCCCATGAAAACCTCATGAAGTTGGATCCCATTAACCCATAACTGAAGTTAGGATTTTTTTTTTAATCAGATGTACTTAAATTTATATACGGTATGTTAACATTGACCCTCACTTGTTATTTTATAAATTCCATGGACTGGGGAACTCTTCAGGATTATTTCACTGTCTTTTATTTTTTAACTGCTGCAACTAACATGGTTCATCAACAAACATGAGCTCTTCACTGCAGACACTGATTGTATGACTTAAGCCCAACAGTTGGACTTTTGTGAAAGGGACACATGGAGCTTCTATTAAATGTCCTTTCAAAGCATTTAAGCTGATTTTGCAAGATCCCATCCTCTTAGTTTCACATTGATATCTTCAGCAGAGAAATCAATGTAGGTGCTTCCTTGGTATTGGGCAATTAGCTATAACATCACATTTAAGTGTGATGTTTAATAATATATAAGATGTTAAAAATATCTCCCTATCCAAATTTTCCACAGGAGGCATTCTTTTGTATGTCTCTATCCTGTCCTTTAACATACCTTTAATGCCTGTTATCCTGTAAGAGTGCAGCCACCTCCTCTATAGTGTAATTATGTTTGTTTGGAGAGAGCGCTAGGTTAGTCTGCCAGATGTGTACACAAGTTTAAAGTAAGGGAAGAAATTAGCTTTACAAAGGCTAGTTTGCTTCCTGCAGTGTTTGTCTGACAAATATTGACATGCACTAACCCCCTGAATCCAAGGCTATGAATACTTGAACTACATTGCTCTTGGAACACAGTTCATTTTTTTGTATTCACTGGACCACAACAAACCAGATTAGATGTAGCAATAATAGAGATGTGTGTCAGAACAGGGTCATTGCTGATTCGCTATGAACTCTATGACAGTGAAGGAGATTTTTAAAATACAACGTGAGGAGTTGGAGAGGCAAGCAGTGTGGTAAAAGTATAAAAGAAAAATCAGCTGTTTTCTCCAAACATCCCCTTGCAATAGTTGAATTTATAGTTCAACAATTTGCCTCTTCCTATAAGTATTATGTTTTATTCCCTTTCATGAAACAAAACATGAAATAGCTTAGCACTAGGGACCAATTTAAATACACATTTGATGGAGTCCAACAAGATCCATGAGTGTATGTATAAGCCATTATATCATTTACAGGAGAGCATGTTAAAGGGTGTTGCAATTGTCAGCCCCATTAGATAGGCCAGACCAGGAAATCCACTCCACATGAAAATTAAAACTGCTTTTATTGAGATTATTTGAAGCAGAATTTTACAAGTCTGATTGTCCTCCTCCTCCTCCTCCTCCTCCTCCTCCTCCTCCTCCTCTTCAATGACTTAGGGAGGAATCTATCCGAGTAAATGTTATCTCGTTGTGAACTTAAAAATGTTTCAGCCCTTTTTTCCTAACAGTTCCTGCCTACCTTCTTGCTTAGTCTTTCCAGTAATAAGTCTGCTTGCTGGTTAAGTATATCTCCAAGGAGTAGTAATATTAAATGTATATAAAGCTGTATGCAAAGATGCAGGAAATGAAATTAAAATTGGTTTGTCCTGATCTCATCTGGGATGCTTTAGAATGCAGACCTGACAGATAATTCTGATAATTCGGGCCTGGCCTAATTTTCTCCCTCTTTTTAAACATTTTTAATTTTTAATTTTTTAGTATTTTTAATATTTAAAGTTAAATTTGTTTTAAATTGATTGGGGTTTTAAATTTGTCTGGGCCAAACTATTTAATTCAATTTTATCTCTGCTTTTTAAATTTTGTATGTATGTATTTTATTGTTGGCTGTTTACTGCCCTGAGTCCTTCGGGAGTAGGGCGGTATACAAATCAAATAAAATGAAATGAAATAAAATGAAATGAAATTTAATGATCAAGTGTGGCCCTTGGCCAGAAAAATAGGGCATCTCTATTTTAACCCTTTTCTGCATTTGCAGTAAATACCATGCAGCTGGACTATTGCAGGGAGCTCTATTTATGGGTACTCTTGAAGCCCATCTTGAAAAAACCAAAAACCCAAGCTCAGAGAGCACCAAAGACCCCTCATGAGTGACACTTGCTGTCATGAATATATTATACCTCCACTGGCTCCCAATTAGCTTTCGAGTACTAGATGCCTCTGTGGTTTGGCCCCCAACTTCAAGACAGCCTTTGCCAAGTACAACTGCCCTGCCTGATTGTTTGTCCTAGGAGAAATTGAAGGTTGCTCCCTATTTTTATGGGGTGCACGCTAGAAGCTCATAGGTGCTATTTTCCTATGGATGCACCTATACTGTGGGATAGCCTTCTGCTTGGATTGAAATTGACCTCTAAAATTAGCTTTATCTTCCAGAAACTATTGATGTCTAGGATGGATGACTGATTTTATAACAACACATTTTTTCATTTTTAAAATGTTTCATTAACTATAAAACACAGAGAGACTTGGGATTATAGGAAGTAGTAAATCCACTAAATATATAACCAAAAGAAACAAATGTATTTTGCTGAAATGTGTATCATGCAAAACTATATTAACATTTATCTGCTTGGGTATAAAGCTTCTGCCCACTCAACTATTGGACTTGGAGAGAAAGATTCCATCAAAAAGTATACTTTATTTTGTTTAGATGAGATTGTCATTGGTGACACTGATTGTTGTTGTCCTTTGTCCTTCTACTGCAGAACATCTTGTTATCTTCTTTACACATCCCCACACTTTTTCCCCAAAGGCTTTCCAAGAATAAATTGCTCAACTCTTGAGCAGATAATCCTACTTCTGAGTAGCGGAGAACCAATGCTCCTGAAAAGAATGCATGTTGGTGATAAGGGTGTGATTGCACTCCATCATAGTCACATTTTCACTTCTGTGATTGGGCACAGCTGTGACTTGCCTGTAATTACTTGCCTGCAGTTCAGACAAAGTTCTTCAATGAAAAGCCAGTTTTTCAGTTCAGGTGGCTGTATTGTGCTATAATTCATACAATTTGGAGACTATGCATGTTTGTTATAAAGCTAAGCGTCTTTTTCACTCAGCTTCCTAACAATTAGGTAGATTTTTCAAAGGACATGATCTAGATCAGGGTTATCAAATTCAAGGGTGTTTAGATCTGGCCCGTGGGGCCACCCTGTAAACAGCAAAGAACTGGCCCATGGCAGCCCTCCCAAGCTCCATTTTTACTGGCAGAGGGTTGTAGGAGGTCATTGCAGCCAAAAACGGAGCTCACCCTCCCAAGCTTCATTTTTTCTGGCAGAGGGTTGCAGGAAGTCATCACAGCTGAAAATGGAGCTTGGGAGCCTGTTTTCACTAGCAGAGCGCTTGGGCCCCTACAGGCGGCCCTGACACGAGTGACATTGAGCTGGCCATGCCCACCCTGGCCACACCCACCCTGGCTCCCTGAGGTCAAACATAACCTTGACACGGCCCTCAATAAAATCAAGTTTGACACCCCTGATCTAGATGTCCCAAACAGTCTGTTAGGTAGCCTCATTGAGAGAGAGAAACATGACAGTATATTAATTACAGATGAATTTAGCTTGTTACTCCAAAGAATTTGACAAAATGCTAAGCTAGAATCTTGGTCAGACAGAAGAGTGTTTGCATAAGATCCATCTGATTATCAAGAAAAAGAAATAGTTGCCATTATTAATGTGTTGCTCCCATCTCTGTTGAAAAGATTACAATATAAATGATACTGATTTTGCTGTTCTATTCCCGTAAGGACATAACTTTTTAGCACAGCAAATCTTCTTAAATCTGTCACTGAGAATGGCTGAAGCTAAAATATTGAAGTGATAGTTGTGACATTTAGATATAATAAATTGATCAAAGTACTGTATGCAGCTGGTTGGAGCTTACTCAGCTCCAACTCTTTAATGCAGCATATTTGGATATTCTGCTATGTTCAATATTGAATTCCATATCCAAGATCTTTATCAGACTGTGTACATGTCAGCCTTTTGGGGTAAACTGTCAGGAAACAGCATAATGCTTTCAGGAAGACTACTTTATTGTTGTTTGGTTTAATAACCGAATCTTTTCCTCTGCCTGCTCTTATACAACAAAGCTTCAAAGCAGGGTTATTTTGAGAGGGCTTTTGGGTGACATGCCTTCTCCTTTCCTAAAACTGAGTTGTCTCTTATTTTGCCTTTTTCAAGATTATTTCTGAGTTCCTCTATGGTATTAGACTTCTCATAATTCATGATCAGCAGTACCACCAGTGGATTAACACGTCTAAGAGGACTGATCGTGATTAAACTAGGTTAAAGAGTCCATTGAGAGCAGAAGGTGATATGCAGTAGCCCAATGCAGACTTTTCTTCATTAAGATTGGATGGCCTCATATATGATAAAATTGATGCACTTTTCAGCAAAAATATCCAGCATTGATTTTGCTAATAATGTATTAATAGACTGGTGAGTATTAGATGGGTTATTCTTCATGCTTTTCTTCAATATGGGAACCTGTAACAGCCAGACCCCAATTTTTAGGAATTCAGGTAGAAAGCGCAAACTGAAGTCGGTATTGGCATTCATCAAACTATGTAACTTTTAATCAGCGCAGGGAAATAGAATTGTAGCCAAGTGACTTTCCCTATCTTAAATGGTTGTTCAATTTACACGTCTTAAACTGAGATAAACAGGGAATCCATATCTATCTCCCTTCGGGATCAACCCCCCCCCCCCATTGGTTCCCTAGCCTAACCTTACTCTAGGAAGCTGAACCTTTCAGAGAAGCAAAAATCGAACAGATTTCGGGAAAGTATCTTTAAGGCTAATCTGCATTAAAAGCATAATTTTGACAATTGCAACAAAATAAAATCCCAGCCAGATGCAGTAGTGAGTTCATTAAGGCAGAGTTTTCTGAATGCTTTCTTCTCATGCCTTTTACATCTGCATTGTGTTGCCTCTTCTCATCTCATCTACACTTTGTCGCTTTCTTTCCCATAGTCTCCCATATAAAGATTCCAAGATTCCTGCAAAGTTTGGCTTCTCCTTGAACTCACAAACACTATTCAATTAAAATGCCCACCTTGAGCAGAAACCTGGACTTACAGTTATCTAAGTAGTACTTCAAACTCCGTTTCCGAAATAATAGGGCTTTTTTTGTTGTTGTTGTAAATTTCCGTTCCATATTTTGAGTGCTGTGACAAAGGCTCACCTTTGAATTTAGTAACACAATCATTGAATTCTGGCTATGTTACTTAAAAAAAAAAACACCTGGATAATTTATACTTATATGCCTTCTAGATTCATGCAAGAGCTGCCAAGGCTATTTTTGTCTACTTCTTCTTGGTCCTGACATCTGTACCCCTTATTTCATATTGAAACAGCACTGACAAATGCAATGGGACAAGCAAATGCTCCAAATAACATTGACAAAAATGTGAAATGAAGCAGCAAAATGTATTTTGGTGAAGCCCAGGATTTGTTTGTGGGGAATATCATCGCTATGTTGATGACTTTCAGCCTTGTTCTTCTTTTTCAAATAATGAATCCCAGGGATAATGTGGAATTTTAGAAGTGATTAGAAGTAAGAAGTTGACATTCTGTGTTGGAAAGTTAACCTGGATGTATGTCTTTCTATTCATGTTCTTGGATATTCATTTCAAAAGACTTATGTTTCTATTGAGGGGGCGGGGATTTGTCTTTTTAGACTTGCTGTTATCTAAGAAAATACAGATAATCTATTGGTCAGGGCTGCTTCCTATATTCTCAAATACAACAGTTATTGCTTGTGGAGAAAGAGATTATTGATCAGGAAGAGGACAACAACATACATAAAACTGAAGCAACTCCCCAATGGCATAGCTTATCATATTAAATATGTTTAGCTTTGCAAGAAGACTTTTTTTTCCGAAAGGGACCTGATCTTAATTGAATTCTCTCCCAAACTATATATTTGGACTTTTTGTTAACAAGGGTTTTACTAGCCCTTTGTGAATGTGATATTAAAGAATTGTTCTTTTGTTTGTTTCGGTCTGCTTTTAATCTAGATGCTCAATTGAATGAATAAATGTTGCTGCTTTTTACTTTCATCTTGAATATATGGAAGAGATGCTATTTCTGTCAACAACTCAGTAGGTGGTCACAGAGAAACAATGTTCTTTCATGATTTGCTTTATGAGAATCATCATGTCAATCTGCTTTACAGGGTTGTTGTCAAGTTGCCTGAGAGGATGTGTGTGAAGAGCTTTGAGCGCTCAACAACCATGTAAATGTCAGCTCTTTTTTCTTTGTAAGGGAGCTGCATGGGACCAGAGAAATGGCATGACCGTATAGCGGAATATATGTTAGTGCAACACACCACCCCTTGTCAGGTTACCAATCGGAGTCTGGCAGAATTACTGATGGGTCGCTGGCTGCGTACAATTTTGGATAGGTTACACCCCCGTTACGCCCCTGCCAAGCCTTTGGATTCAAGTAGGATATCTTAACCTTTTGGTGTGGGTGATAAAGTGTACACCAGGAATTATGGGGGTCAGCCATTATGGTTACCAGGTAAGGTGGTGGATATTACAGGTCCATGCTCATATAAGGTTGATATGGGACAAGGCAAGGTTTGGAGACGTCACCAAGACCAGCTACGGGTCAGATGGGGTACTGAACACGATATAACAGAAAGAGAGAACCAGGCAGGAGAAAGTTTCAGACAGGGGTTAAGGGGCACACCAGAAGCTGAGAAGCTACCAGATGCTGAGCAGCAGATTTTGAGCCGACAGATTACTTCGGACAAGACAAACCCCGAGGGAGAAATTGAAACACAGGTCGAAAGCAGTAACGTACCTGTAGTTATTAGAACTGCTGGGGAAATTCCTCGCAAGAGTCTGTGAGTGAGGCAGGGTTAAGACGTTCGATCAGAAGCCGGCACCGACCAGCATACCTCCAGGACTACACATGCGCCATCCAGGTGGAAAGGGGTGCAATGTATTAAGTCTGCTGAAGTAGGAAGTAACATTCTGTTCGTTGATTGGTTAAAATAACGTTCTGTTCATTGATTGGTTAAGCCGCCTGACAGCTGGCTAGGTAAGAGCTGTCAGGCAGAGTTCCAAGCAGTTTCAGTTATAGCTGTGGCAGTTAGCACAGCTGTTGTTAATAAACGGTTAATTACATGATCTTCGCATTGTCCATCATCATTGATCAAGCCAATACATTTCAATGCTTGCTCAGATTGGAAAGAAAATGGCATGGGTGTAATTGGGAGCAGGCTTGAAGAAGGTAGAGAGAGGAATAAGAGTTCTGGGTGACTTACAATGACTGTTACGTGAACAGGAATCTCTCTCTTGGTGGAAAGGGGACATACTGTAACTGTGGAGTTCCATCCAGAACCTGCTCTAAATTTTATTTATAGGAATTTACTATCAATTATTTATGATCTGTAGTAATGACTAGAGTACTTTTCAAAGGATACTAAAATAGTGAAGTCTAATCCAGTCTGTTTGTATATTTTAGCATAGTGTGGTGCTAATGCAATTCAGAGTACACTTTTCATGGTGTTACATTGAACTGTCTCCATTAGTTTGTTCAGTGTTAAAAATGAAACCTTACCTTTAGAGTTTTAAAGTTGCTCATTTGGAGGAGAGCAGCAATGAAATTTAAATCAAGAGCCATTCAATCCTGGGATCCAATCAACTGTTTCCATACCAAGACATCCTTTCTTGAAGCAGAACCTGAAGACTGTGCCTCACTTCCTTTGACACCACAAAGAGAGTTTATCTGAGCTAGTTTGATTTGCTTGTAATGTTTGCAAGCAGTGGTGGGATTCAGCCAGTTCGTACTGGTTCAGGCGAACCGGTAGGAGCGACCTGCTGGTGCCCCCCCACCGGGCTATGCCATCCTATTTATCCATGTGTTCTAAGCCGTGCAGATGTGTGCAAGCCACGTGCGCAAGCAAAGCACATGTGCGGAAGGCTGTGTGCATGCGCGGAAGGTGCACGGTCACATTTTCGGTGCTGGGAGAACCGGTGGTTAAATTATATGAAGCTCACCTCGGCTTGCAAGCAACAGATACGAATCCTCCCTTTAATAAAGCAAAGTGGTTTCCCTCTCTTGCTGCTATAGGTATTTTTTGTGTGCATGTCTGGGTTCAAATGGAGTCTCCTATGTTCCAGAGGCTTTTCCCATTCTTAAATCCCACTTTAACAGCAAGTGAAAAGAAGGGCTGCTTCACGCAAAAATGCATGTGGAGGGAAGTGTGGGATTAATCAGAGAAGATTTGTTCATATAAACCTTTATGAAAAAAGTGGAGCGGAGGCTTTGCAGGCACGTGTAAATGGAATGGCAAGATTAGCTTTGGGCTTTTCTTGACAAGGGCTCATATTAAGAAAAAAGCTGCCATCTCTGTGTAAATAGAGAAGAGATGAATGTGATATTAAAGAATGGTTTTTTTTACTAGAGACAGTGATGCTATCTGATTAGAGAGTAGGGGAAATGGAGAAGCCATTTATTGGAATAATAATAATAATAATAATTTCATCAACAAGATAGGCGTCCAAATGGGTTCATTTGGAAATTCCAACTGTTTGGACCATCGGTTTTCTACCCAATTTTTAAAAATATGCTTCATCTCCTGTTTTCAAATTTTAGGAACAACATTGCCAGTGAGACAATGTAAATGAGATAAACATCTTAAAGTTATTAAAAGTGCTGGTTAATTGGCTAAATTATCATGGGATGGATTCGCTGAACAGATGGATGCTCAGCACATGTATTTTTTCTATATAATAAATTCATTGTGCCTTTTCTTTTTGGAGCCAGGCTGGAATTGGGTTTTCTTCTACAAATGAGTAGTGGAACAGCTCTTTTGTGTAATCCATGGAAAAGGCCCAAGGTTATAACATTTACTGACTTTTTATATCTACTGGATTGGCTGCCTGACATTCATTTAATCTGTAATCTCACAATAGTTTTTCATAATGAGGCTAAAAATGTAAATGATGTTTCAATAGCCATGGCTGAGCAGATAAGAGAAATATCAAAATAACGTGCCTCAACAAATTTGTCTGTTCAGCTGCATCCCCATTGTCCAATATGTAACATCTGTTCTCATTCCAAGAGAGCTGAGATTTGATGTTTTCCCAGTGTGATACACGTGTCAACAGATCGCCTGGATTCTGTTATCTTCACTGCACTGAGTATAGAATTAAATGAGCTAATAGCTTTCTTAAGAAGTTATTTTGGACTATATTAGCATTGGCTTGAAGTTCCAACTTTCAGAATCACAGAGCAGCTGATGCGGAGTGCTCTGTTTTCTTTGCAGAGCACTTTAATTGTTGAATGGACCAAATTGATTTCATATTGCCTAGTGAATCTGAGAAATAGCATTGGCACTGCATCCTGTATTCATCATATTATCAGAGCTACTTTCAAGTGTCTCAGCCCAGCTGTCATTCCTCGAGGAATATTATCTTAGAGAAAATAATGGATTGAATCACTCTAAGATCTACTATTTTTCTATAAGTATTTTAGAACTAGAGGCAGGCTTCCTTCCTTCCTTCCTTCCTTCCTTCCTTCCTTCCTTCCTTCCTTCCTTCCTTCCTTCCTTCCTTCCTTCCTGATGTTTTTACTATATCCGATGGTAAGTTTCTAGCAGGACCAAAGACTATGAAAAAATAGATAATAAAAACGTTGCTTTATGTAATATAAGGTGAAGGGATTGTTTTAATATGCTGGAGTTTTTTAAATTAAAATTTAGAACAACAAATTATCACTTCATGTTTCTCTTTGTCTTATTTTCTATTTTGCCCAAACCTGTTTTCCATTATATAGATCTTGTTCACTTATGATATTGAATGTAGAGAAACATGAGCAAGATTGTTTCTTCTGAGATGCTATATTCATTTATAATAGACATGGACGGGTGCTACATGGTATTCATCTACGTGTGGGATGATTAAGAACAGAGGTTGTGCTTGCATTCCTGCTTTTCCTGAAGGACATTCAACGTCACACGTGAATGAAGCTAGCACCAAAGGTTATGGTTACTAAAAATTTGTTTGTGTTTATCCACATACATATACATTAGCATGTGCACGTATATACAACCATGTACAATATGGTGTGGTACAATGTGCTAGCGTATGAAGCCATTTTGAGTTGAGTTGAGTTTATTTATTATCTGGTTTTTATTATTTTTATAAATAATTCAAGGTGGGGAACATACCTAATACTCCTTCTTCCCATGTGACTGTTTGATGTAGACTTTTAGGAACACGTATGTACTTCAGCTGGCCTGTAGAAATTGAGACAACAAAGAAGGGAACTATTCTGGTTTAGCATTAAAACTGTATTATCAAAGGAGCAACAGCACAAGGTTTTTGGTTTCAGAGTGTTAATCATAAATGCTAATTAAACACATCCTAAATGAAATATTAAAATAGGAAATCTGAGAAGGTGAGGAAAAGACCGCAAAGGAGAGGAAGATACTTTTTAAAAAAATATCACACATAAGGCTTTTTGGAGAACAGATAACTCTTCCTCAAACGTTTTCTTTACAAGAACAATTACTTAATTTTACAGGAGATGGTGAATAATTTAGAAGAACCTGTCCAGTTTGAGCCCTTTTGTTTTCCTACTCTGAAGACTTTATGAGTAAAGGAATTACAGGGATTCAGAATTAGAAATTTTAGAGGACATCATTCCCCTCCTTGCTATGTTCACAGCCACATGCATGCATGCAAAAACCTAGTTCTCCTATGGGTTCCTGATACTTAAAAAAAATGGTCTCAAGAAGGTCAGTGATCTATAAATATGGGGGGGGGGACGGAATAGCAAACTTTCCTTTACATGCTTTAGGACAATGTTTCTCAACTTTGGCAACTTGAAGATGTGTGGACTTAAGATTGTATGATAAAATGGACACAAAATATTGAGGAACCAATAATGATGGAAACGTGGGAAAAAATATGGGTTAGAAATGTAAAATTTACGCAAGCTCAAAATATGAGAGAAAATTTTTATAAAATGTTTTATAGATGGCACTTAGATCCTAAAAAGTTAGCTTGTATATATCCAAGTTTACAATCTAAATTGGAGATGTGAGTGTGATAAAGCCACGTATTATCATATATGATGGACATGTAAAAAAATCAAAGCATTCTGGATAAAAATATGGTGGATTATGTAAAACATTCTTTAAAAAAAGATAAAGTTTACTCCACAGCTGTTTTTGCTGGGTATAATTACAGATTGTACGGTTATAGAGACTAATTTGATTTTAAATTTAATAACTGAGCCTTGGTAGTACAGTGGTTTAAAGCACCCTGTTATTGACATAGCTGCCTGCAATTGGGGCAATAAGCTGACTTTGTATAAATATACAAAAGTATGAAGGCTATTGCTTAACGCATTGTAAGCCGTCCTGAGTCTCCAGAGAAGGGCGGCATATAAATCAAATTAAACAAACAAACAAACAAACAAAAAAACCGCAGCAAGACTTTTGGTGGCGCAGTATTGGAAGAAGGAAGATTTGCCTACTATTGAAGAATGGACACTAAAAGTAATGAACTTAGCAGAGATGGCCAAAATCTCAGCGTATTTGAAGGACCATTCAAATGAAAGATATATTTTGGAATGGAGAAGATGGATTGACTATATTCAAAACAAATATGGGATTAAAAAGTTTCAAATATTTTATGAATGAATAAAGAGTCTTTAGAAAGTATTTAAATTTAGTCATGTAAAAGGGGAGTTAAAAGTACAAGAGGGAGATAGGAGTCTATAGATAGTTAGCATATGTTAGCATATGATTGTTAAATGCTATACCCTATATTTTGCTCTGGGAAGTCGGGGGGGGGAGGGTTGGGGAGGGAAGGGGGAGGGGTGATGGGAAAACAATTGTAAAATTTTTTAAAACTTTTTAATATATATATAAAAAAAAAGATGTGTGGACTTCAGCTTCCAGAATTCCCCAGCCAGCAAGTGGAACCTCAAATGTGATAATAATAATAATAATAATAATAATAATAATAATAATAATAATAATAATAATAATAATAATAATAATAATTTTATTTCTATACCGCCCTTCTCCCGAAGGACTCAGGGAGGTGTACAGCCTATTTAAAAACACAAGACAAAACATCGATTAAAAATTTAAAATAATTAAATAAATTAATTATAATAAATAAATAAATGATCATATTTTCCCTTTCCTTATTAATATCAAAAGCAGTCCTGAGAGATATGAATCATAATTTGGAAACAGTACGTTTATTACATTACTTTCTAAAATATGTTCAGTTTGATTTAGCTCTAATCACATTTGAGGCATTCATTCAGATAATGTGGTCTAGATCAGGGTCCCCAATCCCTGGTCCCTGGACCGGTACTGAGCCACAGCAGGGCAGACACTGGGCTGCACAAATAAGTGAAGTCCCATCTGCAGGATGCAGGCAGCACACAAAACCCCACACCCTTCCGGTCCACAGAAAAACTTCTTTCCATTGAACTGGTCCCTGGTGCCCAAAAGCTTGTGGGCGGCTGCTCTAGACCACAAAGCTAACAATACTCAGTCCTGTAGATCAGTTACTCTCCTCTTTAGTATCTCATAACGTTTGCAAGGTTTGGCACTTCAGACACTTGTTTTTATTTCTCACTAAAAAAAATAATAAATGCCCTGGATAGCTTCAGAACCATTGAGTACAGATTGAGGAAATGCTATTCCCCACCCCCTCAGAATAAAACTCCTGCTTCCCCAGAAGAAATACAAAATAGGAATAACAATGTTATTGTCTTAGACTCTATTAAGTTTTTTTTTTTTTGAAAGACTAATTGCTCTTTGGTTGTAAACAAACTATTTCATGCATTGAAATTTCACGCATCACCATGGTTTAAGTAAGTCAGTTTGCAATAAACCAAGGTGATTCTGTGACTTAGGACCCAGATTCAGAGACTGCAACAGGTGAAACACCTTCCTGGGACTGTAAGATGTGAACGCTGCTGTTCGGAGCTAAGCAAATATGCAACACCACGTTAGTTAGTTAACATACTCCTGGTAAATTATTGTGTCTGATACAGAATATGGAGTTTGCTTTATGCGGAATAGTAATCCATTCACTTATTTATTTAGCATATGATGAGAACATGACAGAAGAGAAGTAAACATGTACACACAATCCACATAATTATATACAAAACCTCTATGGGTGTATGGCAGTGCCTTATAAATGAATATCCAATTCAGCTAATCAAGTGATCTCTCTGGGGTTGCTTCATGCAGATCTTCTAGGGAACCAGAGAATGCATGTTGTGTGCAATTTTGCACAATTTGTTTAATAGTTTGCATATCAGAAAGGGGAATTTTTCCATCCTCATTGATACAGGTCAGAGGCACTTCTTCCAGTATTATACTAATTCTGTTCAATTTCATCCAGACAGAGCGAGGCAGGTCAAAACCAGGTGGCTTAGTAGAGGGATCATTAATGATCAGGCCACAAAAAGTTACCTTGGACCATTCCTCAAAGCAGTTGCTAAATGAGGACTACAGATAGCAAACTGCTTTTTCAGAGAATCCTACAGTGAAATATTTATATATCCTAATGAAAATAATGTGATTTAAAATTATTTAGCTGCATGGTGGCAAATGTCTTAGCAATACTGTTATGTTTTGAGAATATTTTAATATTAAACAGAAAAATTAAGTGATGATGCAATTTTTCTGTGCCTACAGATTGAAATAATTATTGGAAAACAAATTACACTAGAGAGGAAGCAGTAATGAGGCCAATTCTGTTCAACAAACATCAACAAGTTGCATGTCCAAATAGAAATTATTAATCTTACAATTTCTACATTTTAAGGTTTAGCTATATATTATTAATACAAGTCTATTTGTCTTTTCTTTTTGAAATTGATGCTTTCTCAGAGATAAACATATGAGAAATTAATTTAATACACACTAACAGTGAGTTACTCTTGGTATAAACATTTCATGTTATTTCTTCTTCTAAGCTATTTTCTTCTAATATTCCAACATTAGTTGGATAATTCCTAGGTTGCGGTCTGGAACTCAGATTTTCAAACATTAAAACTCGATAAAAACAAATAAAAATAGAGTAGTAATAGGAATAATAATAATAACAACCGAGAAAAAATTCTATAGCATCACCTCCTGGCCCAAGTAGCTTTAAGACATGATGAGGGAAGAGACTATCAGCCATTTTCCTTTGAAGATATGGAAATAAAACATCAGTATTTTAACTTAACAATATGGAAAAGAAGAAAATAAATGTCAATGTAGCTTTCAGTAGTCAAAATACGCAAACAATGAAGTGGGATTAGTTGGAATAAAGTAATTAGTTGACCAGCATTTCAAATATCAATCACACATAAAATGCAATGGGAAGATTATACCAAGTTCCCAGATGGATGGGACTGGAATTCCAAGGTGCTTAAGATGGAATAAAACATAAATGAAATGTGAATAAAATATCATATACTTAACAGAAAGATATAAGAGATAATATATCCAGCAAAATTTATCTTGCTGAAGAGCAATGCTTTCTAAAATCAGAGATTTTTAACTACACGGTAGAGAATGTATACCAAACTGGATTGCAGGGGATTCTCTACTTTAGATATTAGATATGGTTCTTGAAAGGATGCTTCCTCTTTGTCCCATACCATTGTTGGACCATAAATGAAAGCCTTTCCATCAGATTTTAGGATTCAGATAGATTGGTTTGAGAGGGAATAATTTGATGATTGGTGAGGTCCTTGTGAGGACCATTATAATAGGCCTGTAAAAACTCATTGAACTTTTTGCTATTCTACAGCAAATAACCCCATATTATAACAAATTAGTTTAGATATAGTATCTACAGTTTCACATTTTTATCATGTGCTGGATTTGACTCTCGAGGTGCAAAGTGAATCCAGAAGCATCCCCAGGCTAAAAATGGATCAGGTTAGGTTTAGTTCATCCAAGCTAGGCTGAAATTCTATTTCACTATCTATTTGCTTACTGATTAGAAATACTTCTGCTTTGTTTGCAGTAAATCTCACTATTACTGCTCTTAGGCACTGATTCACACTATCAACAATTTGCCTTGTTGGAAAAGAGAAATAGAGGTACATGTCATCCATATATTATACACACCTCTAATTGCTTGATTTACACCCCCCAATAGCTTCATCTAGATATTAAATAACAGGGATACAGGATTAAACACTGAAGTGGATCATAACCAAGTTCAAAGGAACTGAATATCCATCTCCAGCATAACCTTTTAACACTGACCCCCAAAGAAGGATTTGAATCATTTTAAAATGGTAACTCATAAGCCTGTTCTCACCGAGAAGTCCAGAAAGATATCACATCTCTGAGAAGACAAGAAGACTAAATTGATTGACATTCCACCTGTCTAGTTCCTGGTATTAATAATCTACCAGGGGGATCAAAACTACCTCAATCTCAATCCTGGGCTGATGCCAGAATTATACTGTCTAATCAAAGAAACTCTACAATAGCTTTTTGCCCAAAATGATATATTAGAAACTGCTCCTTAATTATGCAACATGGTGGAATCCAGAGAGAATTTTTTTACAGTTTCATTTTCCTAATGAAAATGCCAGTTTAAAACTAGATGTCACCAAGGAAGTTTTGAGTAGGTACAGGAAATAGGCAGGCATTTCCCGACTAGTTTTAATGAGGCTATGACAATTTGCTACAGCCAACTTGCTTCAGGACAAGAATTACACTAATATCAAAGAAATGGTGGAATTGAATCATTTAAAAAAGATGCAAAATGAGGGACAGAATGAAATGTGAATGGCAAAAATTAAAATATTTTTAAATTTATTTTAAATAATTAAATAGAATTGTTACATTGTTCGGCAGTGAGTTGACCATGGTGAGTTGGTTGTGGTGAGCTGACTGTGGTGAGTTGGCCACAGCAAGCTGGCTTTGTCCCGAAGGTGCTTTTTCAAGAGGCAACTGGACTTTCTAGTTTTTCTTTGAAAATGTTTCGCTTCTCATCCAAGAAGCTTCTTCGGCTCTGACTGGATGGTGGGGAATGGAAGGATGTATATTCCTTGCAAACAGCTAGTCATTTGCATTCTTTTAGAGAGTCATTGAGGCCACTTCTGCATTTATTTCTGTCCTCAGGGTCACCTGAGTAGTGCAAATGGGTATGGAGCTTTCTTGGAACGGCTGAAAGGATTGTGTTGTGGAGCTGTGCTTTCTGCAGGAGGTGACCCTGAGGAAACAAACCTGCAAGTGGCCTCAATGACTCTCTAAAAGAATGCAAATGACCAGCTGTCTGCAAGGAATATAAATCCTTCCATTCCCCACCATCCAGTCAGAACTGGAGAAGCTTCTTCGGTGAGAAATAAAATGTCTTCAGAGAAAAACTAGAAAGTCCAGTGCCTCTTGAAAAAGGACTTTTGGGACAACTGGATGACCTGGATGACTGAGAATCTCCATAGATAAGTTGGCTGGGGCAAGTTGTCCCATTCTGAGTTTTAATTAGTTAGGAATAGCAGGGATGCGGCATGTGTGTGGTTGGCCTTGAGCTACCTGGAATCTTGCTCACACCTTTGAGCTGTACAAGGAAAGACTTTGCTATCACAGTTAGATAAGCAGATAGGTGCAACATATAACTGAACAGAATATATTACTCATAAATTGTCTAGCAATAGAGTCACAGCAGGCAGCAGAGTTGCCTCTCTCAGCTTTCCTTTCTCCGTAATATAACAGGCCTTTTGCAATTTAGAATAACTGTGCTGGGTGATTCTGTGTGGATGCAATTTCTTTGCTTGAGAAGACTCATCCTGTGTCTTCCTCCATAATCTCACTAGCTATTAAAATGGCATTTCATTGCCCTGAGCTCTCTGAAAACCATCAGGAAGGAAAAAGGATATTCAGAAGTGTATGTGTCAATTGCCCAAGTCCATTTCAGTGCCCTGGAGATTGATCAGGGCATTGACAGAATCCCCATGTGAAGTGTGAGAAAATTACCCAAAGCAGTCAGAAATCTATCAGATCTTTCAAAAATATCTTCTCTATCGAGGTTAGGCATATATACTGCAAACATATGTGTGCAGTGGGTGAAGTATCAAGCCACATTATGCCATTCCATTCAGCTCTGGTTTTAAATACTTATATTTTTTCTTTCTGTAAAATAAAAAGTGTAGTGGAAATTCAAATGCACACCCAAAAGTTTAGAAAGTTGTCTTTAGGAGGGATTGGAGAGGACAGGAGAAGGTATTGGATTGTACCATACTATTACCTTTCAGCTGGGTGACTTTGCGGCAGTCACTCTCTCTCATGTTAATATAAATATTGATATATGGCTTGTCCATGCATGACATGCCAGACGCTAAATAAAATAACTGTCTCTCAGCCCAAGCCACCTCACAGGGTTGTTGTTGTGGAGAAAATGGGTGTAGGAAGGATGATTAGCTGCCTTGTGTGATTGATTAGTAATAATAAAGGCAGGATAAAAATAAATAAAACAATTCATAAAGCAAGCTGCCCAAATTAAAGAAAAATTGTGGCGTGCCAATGCTGCAGGTTGCTCCTATAGTTTGTTCAGAAACCCTACTACCATCCCATTGCAAGACATGAGTGGGAAGGTTAACTTTCTCTGTGGTAGCCCTCACTCTGGAACACCCCCTTCCCAAAGTTATGGTCTTTCCTGCATTTTGCAAGGAAATGAAATAGGTTAATGTTCTCAAAGTTTTGAGGCCTTGTTGCTTAGGCCGATGACAGTTGTCTGAACACACACACATATTTTTCTTCTTTTTACGACCCTGTAATCCCTTCTTTCAGGGAGAGTTGGTGTAACAGCATGGAGCTGAGTGTTTACTGGCTGGATGACCTTCTTGTTGCCTACATGGAGATTGTAGCAGATATTTTTTCTTTGTGCCCCGATAGAGAAACATCTGCCACTGTCTAGGATTGAACTCTCAACTTTCCGAGTGGGAAGTGAGCAGTGGTGGGATTCAAGTAGTTTAACAACCGGTTCTCTGCCCTAATGATTTCTTCCAACAACCAGTTTGCCAAACTGCTCAGAAAGTTAACAACCAGTTCTCCCAAAGTGGTGCGAACTGACTGAATCCCACCACTGGAGGCGAGCATCTTTATCTCTAGGCACCATGCCACTCTACTATTTCTCTACATAGAAATAGATGGTAGATAGATGATAGATAGATAGATAGATAGATAGATAGATAGATAGATAGATAGACAGACAGACAGACAGACAGACAGACAGACAGACAGACAGGAAGATAGATATGATATGATATATATATATATATATATATATATATATATATATATATATGTATATATATATATATATATATATATATATGTATATATATATATATATATGTATATATATATATATATATGTATATATATATATATATATATATATATATATATATATATATATATATATATATTTGTTTATGTAAGTTTTCACGGGTATGTATGTGTGTATAGTTAATATTTCGGGTTTCTTCCCGTGTAATTGTGGATATATCCCTAAAAGGGTAGAAGCGACGTTTCGGCAGAATCCCATCTGCCATCATCAGGCTTATGCCAGTAGTCATTTTGCACTAACTGACGTTGGAATTTCAAATCTGGTGCTGGTATTCTGGGATGGCTCCACCTTTTCATTCTGATTGGTTGGGAGTCCCAGTATGTGTTTATTGGCTTTTAGGGATATATATTTCATTGCTGCTGTTTGTGTCTGTGTGTTGCTATGTGCTGAGAAGGACCATTTGGGATTGGGGTAGTCTACAAATGCAAATAAATAAATATATGTGTATGTGCTGTATTTCTGAGGACTGCTGAACGTGCAAGAAATTGGGCTGCCAGCAAGAAGTGGTTAGGGTTGTTAGCTGTGTCATGCTGCTAGCTATGAGTATGTTTTCTGGAATAATAAATAATACAGGTGGTTTTTGCTGAATGATCACTCATTCAGGGTGACTGTTTGAATTTATGATGGGGGTGAATAAGAAGAACTTGCAACTTGTCCTTGACGTTTCAATAGTCACACTATCTTACCAACCCCCGCTCACGTAAACCTAATAAACCTACATTATTGATGTATGCCATCATCTTCTTTTGAATATTTTTGGCTGATCTATTTTAAGCTTCACTTTATATTCTCTTATTCTGCAATCTCAGGTAGAAGATTTGGACACCACTGAAATAGAATGGTTTGAAATATATCATGTGTATAATATCCAGATAGCTGACCATGCAATATGGAAATGAGTCAAAACCGACAATGATAGTGAGGGGAAGCAGCCATTCGTAATGGCCAGGAAGGGTTCGTTTTCTTTTGCACTGCTTGTCATCAGACACGTTTTTGCCTCACATGCAGGGGTGCTATTCAGCAGGTTCTGACAGGTTCTGGAGAACCAGTAGCAGAAATTTTGAGTAGTTCAGAAAACCGGCAAATACCACCTCTGGCTAGCCCCAGAGTAGGGTGGGAATGGAGATTTTGCAATATCCTTCTCCCAGAAGTGGGGAGGCAATGGGGATTTTGCAGTATCCTTCCCCTGCCATGCCCACCAAGCCACGCCCACCAAGCCACGCTCATAGTACTGGTAGTAAAAAAAAATGAATTCCACTACTGCTCACATGGCAATCTCAAATGTTCTAGCTAGTGAAATAGGAAGCCAATCAAAACAGTTCCAATCTTTTTAAGCTTCAGTTGGTTCTAGCCTATGCAATGTCCATCCATGGAACAATTAGACATCTTGCAGTTTGTCTTGGACTGAGTCATTGTTATTAAAATCATTTCCATGGTAAATATCATAGAGGATAATATTTGACTACTGAAATAGATAGACTGGTTTACCCTGCTGGGTTCTCTTAACTGATAACAAGTAACATCTGAAAGTTGCTGAACTTCTCTGAGTTCCTAGCCCCATGATGGCGAACCTATGGCATGCGTGTCCAAAGTGGCACACAAAGACATGTTGCCCGGCACATGCAGTCTTGCCTGTTTGTCTTCTGGGTTTCTAGTGTGCATGTGTGTGCAATGATCAGCTGTCCTTTGTGTGTGTGACAGAGCCAAAAACCAGTGTGCGCATGGGCGCTGGCCAGCTGATTGTTGGGTGCGCATGCACGCCAGAACCTGGAAGTTTGGCTTTTCCGGAGTGCGATCCCTTTGTGAGTGTGGCAGTGCAAAAACTGGCCTGCGCATACATGCCGGCCAGCTGATCATTGGGCACGTATGTTCGCTAGAACTCAGAAGTTCGGTGTTTCCAGAGTGAGATCCCTTTGCGCGTGCGGCAGTGCCAAAAACCAGCCTGCGCATGCACGCCGGCCAGGTGATCGTTGGACATGCATGTGAGTTAGAACCAGGAAGTTTGGCTTTTCTGGAGCGCAGCCCTGACGAGTGTGCACATGTGCGCATGACATTTCCACGTGACCTTTTCGGTACCACCATCACTGTCCTAGCCAGTAATGATTAAGAATCCTGTGTCTAAACAGCAGGAAAAAAAAAGGATTTCCATGCTTATTCATAGTAGAGTTTAATTCCAATTTAATTAAGATACACGTTTATGTATTATTTAATTTATATGCTGCCTACCTCACTGTCCCAAAGGTATCTTTGCATACAAAAGATACGAAGAAGTTGCTACTCATCTTCTTTACAGCAGTAATAAGAACAATTTTACTATCTACTCTATAGTTATAACATAAATTTCTTCTTTCTATAGTCTCCCCCCCACCCCCACTCACACTCAGTTCCATTCTTGCCACTTTTCTGGTGGTTGCCATTATGATATTACAATCCCAAAATGAAAATATCTCAAACAAGGGAAAAAGAAACGTTAAGCTTCGCCCATTTTTCTCTTTTGTCTTCCAGTGCCCTTAATACTTTCATCTCAAGTGACACTCCATTGTTATAGTCATTATCACATTCAACAGCTTCAGAATTACAATCAACATCACAATCTACCTCATATTACCTTTATCTTTTGTTTTGTAAAATCCTTTGATTTTATGGTAAATAATGTTAATGATAATGATAATAGTAATAGTAGTAGTAGTAGTAAGTAGTAGTAATAATTTCCATGAAGGTCTAGTTAATTTGTCCAATTTAATTCAAATCTGTTCAAAAGCACTTTCATTAAAAAAAAAAAAAAACAATTCTTCAAAATAAGTGTCATTTGGCCATTTTAAACTTTCGTATATAGACTCCTTGCTAAGTTTTGTGCCAAAAGTTTATTTCTTTGTGACTCTGAAAAAATAATAACTCACCAGGTAGAATTTTCTAATTTTGCCAGTCAGCAAATCTCTCTTTAACTATAAATTAAATGTAAACAAACATTTAGGATGTTAGGAGCCTTGGTGGTGCAGCGGGCTAAGTGCTGTTATGTAGCACTTAGCAGCCAGCTGCCTGCAATTAGTGTGAGTTCAAATCTCACCAGGCTCAAGGTTGACTCAGCCTTCCATCCTTCCGAGGTAGATAAATTGAGGACCCGGATTGTGGGAGCAATAAACTGACTAAGAAACATCACATATGGGGGGGCCAAAAGCCCTAATAAGCAGTTATATACAAAAGAATGAAGGCTATTGCTATAAGTGCATTGTAAGCCACCATGAGTCTTCGGAGAAGGGCGGCATATAAATTGAACTAATAAATCTGAAAGAGGTTAGGAAATGTAGCTCATGTGAACCTTATATCCATACAGACTGCATCATCAGCTATGATGAAATCCCTTGACTTCCAGCCTCTCCATTTAGGAGCTCACTGCAAGAACTCTTTTTCTACAGTCTACTCAGGAGGAGCAGCTGTCTGGAGTGCAAGTGAGCAATCTCATGATCTCTCCTTTTTCGGTAGAGACTTTGTCAGCCAGAATTCTCTGTGTGGCTACTGATCTTCGCTGCAGTGTTGTCCTTATTTCTTCAGGGATATGTATTTTGCCATCAGAAGCTCCTCACTATCTGATATTCTTAATGAATAATTACTATGTGGATCTATTTATAATCCATCAAGGTCATAATTCAATTGTTGGACAGATTGAAAAAATAATAAATAGTAAGATTCTGTAATGTAAGGCTTCCTCGCTTCTTTATTGTTGATTGTGGAACTCAAAATGTTCTTTGCAGAATGACATGGGCTCTATGCACACTCTATGACCGTGATGGTGAACCTATGGCAGTCATATTGGTGGGCACACAAGCATTGTCCTAGCTCATCTCCAGCATGCATGCGTGTGCCACTCAGCTGATTTTTGGCCTTCTTGACCCACCGGAAGTCAGGAAAAAGGCTGTTTCTGGCCTCCAGAGGGCCTCCGGGGGATGGGAAAGGCCGTTTTTGCCCTCCCCAGGCTCCTAGAAAGGCTCTGGAGCCTGAGCAGGGTGAAAAACAGGCCTATTGAGCCCACCATGCCATTGCATGCCAAAAGCAGGGGGAGTGTGGCGGGGTTGCATGCGCAAGCACGGGGAGCGGGGCACATTGAATTATGGGTGTAGGCACACAAGTGCGCGACCCCCCCTGCTTCCCCCACTTTTGGCATGCAACGGCAAAAAGTTTAGCCATCACTGCTCTATGAGAAAGGCTCATAAGTGATGACAGAAATATGGATAGTTTTCAGAGAAATATAGTATCTCGATTCCTCAGAAAAAAAGTCAATGGCCCACCTCCTCTTAGCGTAAGGGTCTAACCACTATCTTCATCTTTTTTTGTTTTAGCAAATTGTTCTTTTATAAGGCTATTTTCAAGTGCTTTTTCCACTAACTAAATCAGATTTTGCTGGCTTAACCTCAGTGTAACGTTTAGAATTTTGTCAACGGCAGGTGCCATTATGCAGGGAGGATATGATAATTATATACATGTTTACATACATCTGCATTTCAAATAATCTCTAATTTGTGCATTTATTGAAATCAGTATATTTCTATTTTTTTTAAAGCAGTTGTACTAATTCATTCTTTTCCTTACCCATTGCTTCTCCTGGATGGAAAATAGGTTGTTGTTTTTTTTTTTACACTTAAAACAGGCATCTTATATTTAGAGATCTCGATGACTTGAATCCTTTCAAAAATTCCCATTTCGAAGGGCCATGTACTGAAATTCAATCTTGTCAGATATACAGAGGTTACATTTCATTGTAGTGAAATTTCCCATTTATTGTGTGAATTTATAAGGTAAAAAGAAGGTAAAAATTAGGAAGCATATTCTTGTTTTTCCAATTAAATTAATATTTAATAGAGATCAGCTGCTATTAGAATTCATGCATACACATCCTTGTTATTATTTCTCTGACTGCCAATAATAGGATACAACCCCTATTATTTTGTTATGATTGTTAGTATTTAGGAAAAAACAGAGGTGAGATCAAAAGACCAAAAGCTAATTTTGCTCAACTAAACCACCTGTTTAATTATTTATTTTATGGCGTTTATTAGCTGCTTCAGTTGAAGCCAGCTGTGTTGATAGAATGAAGCAAACGCATATTGCCATTACTTCAAATACTTTGAGCAAAGTTTCTAGAAATTTTGAAGCTCTCTTAGGACTTGATCCAAGAAATTGACATGAGAATCACAGAAATGTGAAATACTAGAGGTGGTATTTCTGCTAATGAGGAACTTTGTCTTTGGGGCAGAGGATTAAAATATTATTTTGAAAGTTCTAAAACTCTAAAAAAGGGGAAAAAAATAAAGCAGTTTGTGGACAAACACACTGAAATGGCTTTGACTATCTGAATTACCTACAGAAGATTACAAAGATGTTTTGACCTCTGACATTAGGACCTGGAGGATGGATGTGGTGGCCTAGTATAATTGTTGGGCTCCTGGAAAGTTGCCTCAAGCTGGAAAGCAATCCTTTACTCAGGCACAAATCACACAGCTTACTTAACAAGATTTGTCAAGGTGAAAGAAAGAATTTCAATACCTAACCTATTTTCCATTAGAATCAATATATTTCCCAGGACATTAAAGTAGAGCCTTTCATGGTATCTTTTTATGTCTTTCTCTTAACTGATGTGGAGATGGGTCTTTTTATTTATTTATTTATTTATTTATTTATTTATTTATTTATTTATTTATTTATTTATTTATTTATTTATTTATTATATTTCTATACCGCCTTTCTCTCGTAGGACTCAAGGCAGTCAAGAAAAATATAGACACACAAACATCATAAAATTGCTAATTAAAATTATTACTTAGCTTGGTCAATTAAATAAGACCCAGAATTAGATAACATTTAAAAAATCATTCACATGTTCGTATGTTTAGCCCCGCCTGTTGGAACATCAGGGTCTTGAGGGCACGGCGGAAAGCACGGAGATCAGGGATATTCCGTATCTCCGGGGGTAGTTCATTCCAAAGGATTGGAGCCCCCACAGAGAAGGCCCTCCCCCTGGGAGTCGCCAGTTGACATAATTTGACTGACGGTACCCTGAGTAGTCCCTCCCTGTGAGAACGAACTGGTCGGTGGGAGGCTATTGGTGGCAAAAGACAGTCTCGTAGGTACCCAGGTCCTAAGCCATGGAGCGCTTTAAAGGTGATAACTCACACCTTGAATCGCACCCGGAAGACCACCGGGAGCCAGTGCAACTCGCGTAGGAGAGGTGTTACATGGGCGTAACGAGCTGCACCCATAATCACCCGCGTGGCTACGTTCTGGACCAGTTGGAGCCTCCGGGTGCTTTTCAAGGGGAGCCCCATGTAGAGAGCATTGCAGTAGTCCACATGGGAGGTAACTAGGGCATGAGTGATCGTGCGCAAGGCGTCCCGATCCAGAAAGGGACGCAACTGGCGGATCAGGCGAACCTGATAAAAGGCACCCCTGGCCACGGCCGTCAAATGATCTTCTAAAGATAACCATGAATCCAGGAGGACACCCAAGTTGCAGGCCCTCTCTGTGGGGAGCAAGATCTCATCCCCTATTGTCAGTGATGGTACTAGCTGACTATACCGGGACGCCGGAAGCCACAGCCATTCAATCTTGGAGGGGTTGAGTCTGAGCTTGTTTCTCCCCATCCAGATCCGCACGGCCTCCAGGCAATGGGACATCACAGCAAGGGCATCATTGGGGTGGTCTGGGGTGGAGATGTATAGCTGTGTGTCATCAGCATACTGATGAGCACTCACCCCAAAACCACGGATAATCTCGCCTAGCGGTTTTACATAAATGTTGAACAGAAGGGGTGAGAGGACTGACCCTTGCGGCACCCCACAAATAAGGTGCCTCGAGGTCAACCTCTGCCCCCCTGCCAACACAAACTGCGAACGGTCAGAGAGGAAGGAGGAGAACCACCAAAGCACGGTGCCCCCTATTCCTAACCCCTCCAGCCGGTGCAGTAAGATACCATGGTCGATGGTATCAAAAGCCACTGAGAGATCTAATAGGACCAGGATAGAGGAGCAACCTCTGTCCCGAGCCCTCCAGAGATCATCCACCAATGTGACCAATGCCGTTTCCATGCTGTATCATGACCTGAAGCCCGACTGGAACGGATCCAGATAGACAACTTCATCCAGGTATCGGGGTAGTTGTCGCGCCACCACACTCTCAACAACCTTCGCAACAAAGCGAAGATTGGAGACTGGACGATAATTTGATAATATAGCCGGGTCCAGGGAAGGCTTCTTGTTAGGAGGGGCTTCACAACCACCTCTTTCAAGGCGGCGGGAAAGACACCCTCACTCAGAGAAGCATTTATAATCTCCTGGAGCCAGCCTCGTGTAACCTCCCAGGAGGCCAGTACCAACCAGGAGGGACACGGGTCCAATAAACATGTGGCAGCATTAAGCTTGCCCAGAATCCTGTCCACGTCCTCAGGAGCCACAGAGTCAAACTCTTCCCAGATAACGCTCTCAAGACCTGCCCCCGTCTCCTCCCCTGGATCTACCCAATCGGAGTCCAGGCCTTCCCGAATCTGAGCGACTTTATCATGCAGGAATTGTACAAAATCCTCAGCTCACCCTTTAAGGGATCTTCCCGTACCCCCACCTGAAGTAGGGAGCAGGTCACCCTAAACAGCGAAGCTGGGCGGTTCTCTGCAGATGCAATAAGAGAGGAGAAGTAGCTAGACTTCGCCGCTCTTATCGCCACTAGGTAGGTCTTAATATAAGATCTCACCTGTGTTCGGTCAGATTCAGATCGGCTTGTCCTCCAATCACTCTCCAGGTGTCTTTTCCGACGCTTCATCTCTCTCAGCTCCTCGGAAAACCAAGGAGCTAGACGAGATCGGCATCGGGTTAGAGGCCGCAAAGGCACAACGCGGTCCAAGGCCCCAGTAGCCGCCCTGTCCCAGGCGACCACCAGGTCCTCAGTCGAGTTGTGAGCCAAAGACTCAGGAAATGGCCCAAGCTCCATCAGGAACCTTTCGGGGTCCATCAGGCACCTGGGACGGAACCATTTGGTTGGTTCCGTCTCCCTGCGGTGGGTGGAAGTGACTTGAAAGTCCATGTGAAGGAGAGAATGATCAGACCATGACAAGGGCTTGATGTCTATATCTCCTATTCTTAGATCATTCAGCCATTGATCAGAGACAAAAATCAAGTCCAGAGTGTGATTCCCCAAGTGGAATGAGGATGGCTGCGGCTGTTTGTTTAGAAAGGCATCTCCTGAACACAGTACCTGTGAGGCAGGAATGGGTTCTACTTACTTTTACTACCCGTTCGCAACGGGAGCGTGCACGCTTCTGCGCATGTGCAGATCATCAATTATGACGTCCGGGCGGGTGGGCGGAGCTTCCCGCCGCTTTTAATACCAGTTCTAAAGAACTGGACAGAACAGGGAGCAACTCAACACTGCTGTGATGGCAAAGCAGCAGAATTTGCCAGATGTTGTAATCTTGTTGCTAATTTTATGTTCCTGACCCAGGGAGCTTTGCTTCTGTCAGTAAGTGCTTATACAAGAAGATTCAAGCCTGAATACATAGCAGGGGTGAAATCCAGCAGGTTCTGACAGGTTCTGGAGAATCGGTAGTGGAAATTTGAGCAGTTCGGAGAACCAGTAGTGGAAATTTTGAATAGTTCGGAGAACTGGCAAATACCACCTCTGGCTGGTCCCAGAGTGGGGTGGGAATGGAGATTTTGAAATATCCTTCCCCCAGGAGTGGGAAGGCAATGGGGATTTTGCAGTAACCTTCCCCCGAAGTGGGGTGGGAATGGGGATTTTGCAGTATCCTTCCTCTGAAGTGGGGTGGGAATGAAGATTTTTCAGTATCCTTCCCCTGCCACCTCCACCAAGCCATACCCACCAAGCCACACCATGCCCACTAAGCCACACCCACAGAACCAGTAGTAAAAAAAATTGGATTTCACCACTGATACATAGTTATGTCTTTTCTAAGTATGTGCATGGATCAACATCAGGAAAGTCTGATGTTTATTCTGGCATCACTTCTCCAATCAAGAAAGTGACTGCAGCAATACATTTGACTGAAGCTTTGCAGAGTGATCGGCTGAACTAAATCACAGCGCTATCACTTTTGCTTGTATTTCTTTTGACAGTTGACTTGTCCAAAATCTTTCATTTTTTAAGTTTAAAAATTATTCTTCTGGTATGTGTCATGTCTTCTTAAAGATAATGTGCAGTGAATCAATGCTATTACTTTTCCCTACCTGACCAGTAATTAATTAAGAAGGGATCAAGACTGTTAATGCTCTGTAATCCCTTCGTTCAGATAATTCTGCATAATAAGCCTTTAATGTTAATGACTCCAATGGTTGACAGAGAAGACATGGTGCTTTATTGGCATAATGCTATGGCTGATGGCTATTTTCTCTCCTCATTTCTCTGTAGCAAGTAGCAAATTACAGATAATAGTTGGAAAAAAAGTTTACATGAGTTGATTTACACGTAAAAGGTACAATCAAAATTCTGACCATGTTCTATAACAAGCAAGTGCCACTGGGATTAATCAGATTTATATCTGAGTAAATACACTTACATCTAGACTGCAGGGGTGATAAGTGGCAAATTTCATAAATATCTAGTATTAACTCCTTATTATTTATGCAGAAATATATTTATTTTACCACAACTAAATATATTAATTTGTCAATAAGATTACAGAATTAGAGTTCAGTAAAGTTAACAACTGAAGAAACTGGGATGGTGATGATGATGATAGTTGCATACTGCCAACTCTTTCCAGACTCCTTTACAATAATAAATCTTTACGATGAAGATTAAAAGGTCTATAGCAATTGTAAATCACAACCTATAATCAACCTTGCAACTGCCTGCATTCAGTCTTGAACTCCTGCTGGTTGTTCCATGGAGACACCCAAACACATTCTTTCTGCTAGGTAGCTGATAATAGAAGCTGAAATTAGGAGTTAATTTAGTTCCTGATAAGAGAAATATTCTCATAGGAGGAAGAGGAGTTGCTGTTGAGCTGGCATCTGAAGTAGAGTCTAATCCAGAAATGATTTTGTTAGGAAGTGAATATTACCTAACTTGTTGGGTTAGCAATATATAACCCCTTAGGCTCGGGGTATTTGGCGGATCACCTGCGGCCAGCAACAGCTCCCCATCGCCCCATGTGCTCACATAGAGAGGGCCTACTTTGGGTCCCGTCGGCCAAACAATGTTGCCTGATGGTCCTAGGGAGCGAGCCTTCTCTGTGGGTACACCTACCCTCTGGAATCAGCTCCCCTTGGAGCTCCGGGTAGCCCCCGACCTTCGCTCCTTCTGCCGTGACCTTAAAACATGGCTGTTTCACCAAGCTGGCCTGGACTGAATGGGGTTTTAATGGGAATTTTAGTTTTTATTGTTGAATTTTAATTGGACTTGTTGTTTATTGCTGTGAGCCGCCCTGAGTCCTTGTGGAGAAAGGGCGGCTTTTAAGTCCGATAATAAAATAAATAAATTAAATAAATAAACCATCAATGTAGCTTTAAGACTACTGTACTGAATCATACTGTGTCCTGATTGGTTAGCTCTGTAGCCAATGTCCTTAAGAGGGAGCTAGAAATATGGTTTGTTTCTCTTTGCTGTTTTTGCTCTCTGATATGTCTGTATGCTACTGTTTGTTTGCAAATCCAGAAGAACTGTTTATTGTGAATGACTACGACGACTGGTAAGACTTTGTTATTGGATTATCCCTGGATTGTCGTTTTGACTATCTACTGCTTTATATGTGTATGACCTGGATTGTTTATTGGACTATGCCTTACTATTTCCTGAAAGTAAACACAACTCAGTGTATCTGTGGGTTGACTGTGTTTATTCATAACTACTTTCAATCGCTTTCATATACATACCCTTGCTACTCGAATTCCTTAACAGATTTTCACAAGAACTGATCTATCAATGAATTTTGATGAAACAGATTAATTGCTAGAATAATCTAAAATAAATCTAGACAGCAGTGGTTGTTGAAAATGTATTGCATTTGTATCCTATTGTTGAAAGTTTGTTAGTATGAAGCCAGATCCAATAAGGCTGCTGAAGAGGTTTGTTGGGTGAAATCAAAAGACTAATTGGAGACCCAGAGATGAAGATGTGCTTTCGACTTTCCCTTTGCTTTGCAGATGATCCCTCGGGGATTGAAAATGCTACAAGACTCTTCTTTCAGTCAGAGACATGGAAGAAGCCTGTGTCAGTCCAAGAAAAAAATGCCAGTCTCTTCAGCCCTTCCTTATCTCTCAAAAAAGATATGAGTAATCAGAAATAACCATGTGAACACACATATTACATAAAAACATATGAAAGCATAGAGCTGATTTATGCTACAGTGATGAATACAGAAAAAAACAAAACAAAAGTTGGTTGCAATATCTTTATAATCACAAGGCACTGCGGGAAGAAGGAGTTGGAGATGACATGACCTTATGGTTGTTTGCTAGAAATAAACCCTTGCTTATTCTTACTAAGCATTATGGTAAAATTGAAGTTCACTTATATACTTAGATGAGTTCTTAATAAATGGGAAAATCTACTTTTTAAAGTTAAATTTTACAAATCTTGTAATGAACCCCAAGAAGAAGCATAATCAGGGGTGAAATTCACTTACCTTCCCTACCGGTTCGCAAATGTGTGCTTGCTTCGCTTCCGCGTGCCGTCGTCTGCACATACTCAAAGCCTTCTGCTCATTCACAGAGGTTTAAAATGTTGCAAAAAAGTGACATCATGACATCCGTGTGGGTGGGCGGAGCCTCCCACAGCCGCCGCTACCAGTTTACTTGAGCCAGATAGAACTGGCTGAATTTCACCCCTGAGCATAATACAAAAATAATACTGAACACCAATCAATTAAATAATAAATAAACTACCGGTACATATGATGACTATGAATTTCTGAAGGCTCCTTCTGAAAAGATCAGTTTTAACCAACTATCACTAAGATGGTCAAATTTATTTCAGGAGGAAGTTCTTTCAGAGTTTCGGTGTCATCACAGACATATTTCCTATAATATGTCTCAGGTGTTTTTAGCTCCTTAAACTGAAGCTCATAAGCTTCTGAGACAATCATCTTGGATGGGTCAACTCTGTATGTACTCAGCACCAAGCCATGTTGCTTATTTGTTAGGATTTTCCTCATGGTCATGCTTCTTTTCTAGTTTGCTTTCCTCAATGGAATATTATTGTAGTTGAAAATGTGGTGCTTTAAAAAACAAAAAAAGATGAACTAAGGAAAAGGTTGTCACCACAGATGGAGCTTTCTTGTAAGCATGGGATTTTCCCCAAACTATAATTAAACCATGACTGGTGTTTGAGACATACTGTAGACATTAAAGAACAGACAGTCCTTCAGTAAATGTATATCTGTTTCACAGATATCAACTACTCCACTGAAAGTTAAGCACATGTGCCTTCTACATCTTTTCCAGGATTTTTTTTTTCCTCTCATAGTTAAAAGATCTGTCAACTAAGCAACCAAGTGGCTATGATGAGCATCTTGTGTGGTCAGATGTCCAGTTATTAGCCTCAAAAGTCCTAAACAAAGAAATCTCCAGGGTAAATTTGATCTAGTTAAGGTACCTTAGATGCATTTCCCTTTCCATTTTTGTTCAACAATGAGTACATTCTGCTCAGGAATGTGGGCATAGTTACATACGGTAAATAAATTTTACCATATGAGGTCCATACAACTGGACTGGTTGCAGGCAGGATGTATTTTCAAGGGCTGTGATAAGGAACAGTCTTTCCTCTGGGATCTCTGGGTCTTCAAACTAAGAGTTCCCTCAGTGTTTGGGTGGCTGAGACTTGGATATACTGGTCATTCCTTCCTGAAGATGAACAGCTGAATCTCTGTGCTGATTGAAATACCGATGTAAAAACCGTTTACAATGAAAATCCCCAAATCCCCCTTCACTGTGTATTTAATAACACAGAAGTCTGTAAAGCAAATGCCAGCTGATTATTGGAAAACAAATTTACTAAGAGGTTTGTAGTAATCAAACACTACTGCTAAGTAGTTCCTATCACCTTAGAGGCATGCTCACAAGTTCCTAGTGAGAGAGTGAGATCCAGTCCAACTAGCACCTGGCTGCTAATTTTTTTGTTTTCCAAATTACTCTTAGCTTAAACTGAAAGTTTATAGAAAGTGTGGACTTCTATTTATAATCACATATAGTTTGGAGTGGGTCCTGAGAAACCCAGATTCAAGACCCCATTCAGCTGTTGCTTTCACTGCGACAATCCCTACCCCCCCTATTCCTATACAGGGTATTGTGAAGATAAATGTAGGGCGGCTTCTGTTGGGTTGCCTCAATTTCCTCTTCTGGCTTTATCACTCAGTGACTTCTGGACATTTCTTTGATCTTCCCTCAAATCTGAGGTCTCTATCCACTGTCTGCATGGACATGGGGAATACCATATGACACTGTGTGGTCATGCTATCTTTCCTATTCATCAAAATAAACAATGCTGTATGTGTTACTGGTTTTGTGTGGCTGGATCTAGGACATTGCATATCTTTCAATACTCTCAGTATAAACCATTACTCTTTTCTCACATCTGACTTCAGCTTGATTCTTTCTCTAGTGGGGGTGAGCACTAGAACAAATCATGTTTACCTTCTATGCAGCAACTCCTATGGTATTGCATCTGTAGCTTTCATCAGGAGGCTGTTCTCCAAGTTGTTGGCTTTTCAACTGCTTTCCCCAATATTTGTCAACTGCTTTCCCCACTATTTGTCAGTTTCCTCTCAACACTGTTCTGGCTCTGGTCTGTTCCGGTTAGCAGATTTATGCCTGATTGTTTGCTCTATTTGGCTGTATCTTCATATTCATTGTTTGTACAAATGTATTGCATACAAAACCCACATATTCTTTTAAACTTCGCCAGCACTTGACTCTTCACTGAGCAAGTAGCAACACTTGTATCTTGTGTACTCATCTGTGAATGCAAGGATGTTTCCAAGTAGGGTAGTGACATGAACTAATGTCGTTCTGCACTAGTTCTAATGGCTTCTTCTCTATTCTTCTTTTCTCTTCTGATTTATTGGCTTAGTGTCTTGATTCTTACAGCATTTGATCCTTTGGTCAAATCCTTCAATTTACAAACAGCATCAAGGTCTCTGTGCCCCATTCTCTGGTCCCATTTAGTTTCATAAGCTTTGTGATTATAATTCTTTGTTGTCCTTGCTTGATTTCTACACAGGCTAATTCAAAGTGTCCATTTTTTTCTGGACAGTTTGTCTTTCATAAGCAATTCTCCATTCTCAGTGACATAAAAAGGGTTGCTTTTAATAATCAATAATCCTACATGACATTCTTTCTCTCTGATATATTTTATTGACAGCAGACTTAACTTCAGATCTGGAGCATATAAGCTGTCCTTAATTGTTAAACTGAACACCTCTCCTTTGTCTAATCAGGACAGAAACCTACAGAGCCTCTCCTGGCTGAGATGATATTTTCTCCACTTGCCAAGTAAATGGTAGATTTACAGTCATGCAGTTCAATAAACCTGTCTTTCTCTGTATTGAAATTAGAAATTTTGACAGAATCAAAACAGATGCCATCTGATAACCCTTTTGTTGTGGGATTCATTGCTCTGACACCTTCCTTCCCCCCCCGCCCCCCTTATACTGGGCTCAGCTAAGTCAGTAGCTTTGGAAGGCAATCTAAGGAGTTTGCCTTGTCTCCCTTTCCTGGGACAATTGATTTGTAAATGACTCGAGTTATTTCAAATGAAGCATTTCCTTTCTTTTCTCCAGGCCTTACAAGCAGATTCTTGACTGAGACCTGCATCCTCTCCCTTAGAATTATGTAAATTAAAGTCTTACAAGTGATTCATCATCCAAGTAATATCTGCTGCTTCTTTCATTTCTATTGCATGAACCACAGCTTGGTAACTTCTAGACAGTGAATTTAAAATGAAGGCAGCTAGAATTTTTTTCTCTGCAGGCATGTTTAGCTACTTAGGCTGATTTGCAATATTTTTTATTTGACTTACATGCAGATTTAATTCAACCCTCCCCTCCTCCCCCACTTGTTGTAACTTTCTTTTTTGTATAAGTCTGGAGAGTTAGCCTAATGTCTTTGGTTTATGGAGTTCATGATGCTCTCTGAGCTTGGTTGTTTGCTTGCAGACATTTTATTACCCAACTAGGTTACATCATCAGGACTCACACTGATGTTGTTACTTATTTGGGTAATGAAATGTCTGCAAGCAAACAACTAAACTCATACAGCACTAAGAACTCCACAGTTCAATCTGAGCTCCAGATATTTTCTTTGGTTGAGTTTTGGGTTTAAATTAAATCTCCTAAATGCACAAAATAATGTAGCTTTGTAGTATAATTTTGTAGTACACCAGACAAATCCTTCTAGCTGGTCTCACAGATTCTTTGCTACTTTCCTGGTTCTGTGGCCCAGCACCAAGGTAATCTCTGGAAGTTTCAGAAATATTTTAATCTTGGATGGCCAAAGAGAGTGTAGGAAGGAAATCAAACCTTCCATGATTCAACCTTTCCCCATCTGTCTTTCTCTGACTTTTCAGTCACATTCCAGCAAAATATTGTTCTTAGTTGCAAAGTCATGTCTGACCCATCACAACCCCATGGACAACATTCCTCCAGGCCTTCCTGTCCTCTACCATCCTCTGGAGTCCATTTAAGCTCACACCTACTGCTTCAGTGACTCCATCCAGCCACCTCATTCTCTGTTGTCCCATTCTCCTTTTGCCCTCAATCTTTCCCAGCATTAGGCTCTTCTCCAGTGAGGCCTTCCTTTTCATTATATAGCAAAATATTAGAGATTATATTTAAACAGATTTAATACCAAGCTTCAAACCGAGGTTCAAATTAGCAAGGCACATTTAACACCAAGGCTGAAATTAGCAAAAGGCATCAGTCTTCTCAAAGTCAGAGACTTCCCCTTTCCACAGATTTTCTCACTAACAAAAGGTTCTTCCTTTTTGAGGTCATCACCCTGCTTTGTAATGCAAAGACCACAAACTCAGCAGGGTGCCTAACCACCAAGTGCCCCCTTTTGGCTGGCCAACTAATTGTGGTCTTCAAGAATTCTCAGAGAGCAAGTTTTGTTTGCATGCTTTCAAGGAACAATAGAGGGACTTTTCTATAAAAGAAACCACCCCAGGAAATTAACATTTGGCCACTTTTGAACAGCTGATCTTTGTTTGTTTGTACTGTGCCTTTCAGAAATAAACTTCCTTTTCTTCAAGCAACTGTCTTATGTATTTTCAATTCCTATTTGGAATGAACTAAATTTCCTTCTAATAGGAGAATTCTGATCCTTTCACTTTCTCTATAGACATAAACTTTCCTGATCCATTCCTGGAAGTTCTCTGTTTTCTTTCCTAATTTTCTTTTTTGCGGTTCAGGATACAAATCTGTTCATTTCTCCTTTATGGAATTTCTCTGGATATTTCTTTCTGTTGCAGGAGCCCAGGATTCTGCTGAATCTTGGATATGCAAGTGTGCATTCCTGACAGTGGGAATCTGCTCTGAGATGGATTAATGCAGTAAAGAAGTTATATAATTATAATAGAAGGAAGATGAATTTACAGGAAACATCTTATAACAGGGGTGTCAAACTCAATGCCCGGGGGCTGGATCCGGCATGTAGGGTGCTTAAATCTGGCCCATGGGGCCACCATGGAAACAGCAAAATACTGGCCCACAGTGCCTCTGCCAGCAAAAACGGAGCTCAGGAGGGCTGTGTGCAGCCCAACTGAGGTTCATTTTCGCTGGCAGAGGGTTGCAGGTAGCCACAGCCGAAAACAGAGCTTGGGAGCACATTTTTGCTGGCAGAGTGCTCAGGCCACCACAGGCGCTCACAACCCAAGTGATGTTAAACTGGCCATGCCCCCCCCACCCCCCACAAGGTCAAACACAACTCTAATGCAACTCTCAATGAAATCAAGTTTACACCCCTGTCTTATAGAATAGGCAAAAGGCCACCACATAATTGCATCCTTCCAGAAGGATAGAAACATGCTCTTTGAAAGAATGGTGAAAAGAAGTCACTTGTGGTAAGGTGGGCAGCAAATACATTTCAGCAAACAAACACACAAACAAACAAATAAAAGTCAAGCAGCAGAGTGAATGATACATTAAGAGGGAACATAAAAGGAAACCCTCACCTCTCTTTTTACAGCATTCTGCTCCATTGTGGTCAGTAGATGTGAGGTGCCAAAGAGTCATGCATATTACAAGCTTATTAGAGGAAAGATATACACTATAAGTGCTGTATAATTGGTATTTGAGTCCTAATGACTTCATGGACCTATTACTTTTACTATTTAATGTGGAAGTCATTTGCTCATACCTACTGGGATTTTTCTTCTTTTATTTCTCAGACTAGCCTCCTGTCCTTGTGTTCCCTGGTTGCCTCTCACTAATGGGCCAAACTCAAACCTACTTATCTGAACTCAAAAGTTGGTATGCTCCCCAAATTCTAGTTTTAGAAAAGCAATCTCTTAAAAAGAGAGAGAAAGAAAAAAAAAAACCCTTCATATGTTACAGTTTTATTAACTATTCCTCTCAATTCTTTAGAAAACTTTCATTCCTTACTGGTCTCTAGCATGCTGGCACAAAGGATCTATGACCAATTTTGCACCCATTACAGTTTAATGCTAGAGGAAAGAAGGAAGGAAGGAAGGAAGGAAGGAAGGAAGGAAGGAAGGAAGGAGGGAGGATTAAAATCTTAAAGTCAAAGTTATGAAGATCCTGAGAGTTGAGATCATTGAACAGATTAACTAGTCTTTGAGGGAGGTGGGAGGCTTAGAAACATGAAATATAAACAAGCAAGCAAGCAAACAAATTAAAAAAGCTTAAACATTTCCACATGATAGCATTTGATGTGCTTCTCTCTTGAGGGCAAAGTTTATTTATTTAATATTTAGACAACCTGGTTAACTCTGGGTGGCTTACAACTAAAACCAACATATAAAAGAATACATCTGACTGAAAAAGCAAAATATGAAGCAAAGCAGGCTAAAAAGAATAAGACACATGGCTTCATTCTTTTAGGATGAACAATTATAAACTGAGGAAAAATAGATAAAAAAAGAACAAGTGCATGTTTCAAGAAGTGCATATTCCAAGATTAACCTTGCTGCTTGTATCCTTACGATTTATATTGACTGTTTCCTAATATGATTGATTGCTTATTTGTACCCTATGACTATCATTAAGTGTTGTACCTTATGATTCTTGACGAATGTATCTTTTCTTTTATGTCCACTGAGAGCATATGCACCAAGACAAATTCCTTGTGTGTCCAATCACATTTGGCCAATAAAGAATTCTATTCTATTCTATTCTATTCTATTCTATTCTATTCTATTCTATTCTATTCTATTCTATTCTATTCTATTCTATTCTATTCTATTCTATTGCCTGCTTCCTATAGTTGAGAGAGGGTGACTGGTCTGAGATGACTTTGCACTTAAGATAGGGTTAGAATTCAGCTCCGGGTCCCTAGCCTTGTCCCCTAACTACTACACCAAACTATCTCTCTTTATGTATAGTTATTACTATTTAAATAGAAAGAGAATACATAACTTTATAGAGTGACTGAGCAGATGATTTGATTGTTCCTGCTTGAATCTGCTGTTGAACCATCATTGATGAATATCTTTGTGATACTTGCTGTTGCTCTTCAAAGACTGATATCTTTAAAATGGGAATTCGTATTTTAAATAAAAGGCACCAACCAATGATCCTCAGTAATGTGGTATGCATGGCTACCAGAGGTGGTATTCAGCAGGTTCTGACCAGTTCTGGAGAACCGATAGCAGAAATTTTGAGTAGTTCGGAGAACCGGTAAATACCACCTCTGACTATTCTCTGCCCCCATCTATTCTTTGCTTCCCAAGTCCCAGCTGATCGGGAGGAAATGGGTATTTTACAGTAACCTTCCCCTGGAGTGGGGAGGGAATGGAGATTTTACAGTATCCTTCCCCTGCCACGCCCACCAAGCCACACCCACAGAACCGGTAGTAAAAATTTTTGAATCCCATCACTGATGGCTACCTTGTTCCTATTTTCTATTCTAACCTCGAGTGATTCTCGATGTCAGTTTGGAGCAGGCAAACTGGCCTTTCACCTTCTTGGCTAACAGATTTTTAACTGGAAATGACAGTGATGGACTATATGTCCTCTCAGGGAGGTGAGGGATTGCTATGACAATTTCCAATTCCCTCATTGGGTATCACTGTTTATAGACTTCATTTGGGGAATTATTGATGTTAAAGTGAGATAAAACACACACTACTATGCCTTCTAGGTATTTCCTAAGAAAGAGTTGTTGTGACTACATGGTTGTGAATTGAATGTATTCATCTGTAAATAAGGTGAGGAAGAACAAAGAAGGATAGTGGACATGTATTATGACTAGCAGAAATGTATCTTTCCTCAATTTAACATAAACAATTTATCTGAACCACTTATTCTATATACTATGAATGGCAGAAGGGCTCTGTCCTCTTCAGAATAATGGACGAGAAGGATCAGAGTTTATTATTTCTGTTTTCATCAGGTCCATTTAACCAAACCAAGTGTCAGGCCTGGGAGCCATCTTTTGCCTTGGGCCTTCAGGCCTGCCACATTTAGTACTGTGGGAAACTGGGAGGGGGGATTGCATGGAGCAGAGGAGATATATAGTCCTAATAACATTCCTTTCTCAGAGAATCGAGGACATCTTGCCCTGCACTTGGAGGGATGTGACTGGGACGCATCTCCAGATGGGATGGTACTTTGATTAGACCATGTGATGGACATGTGGGTGCTGGGCAGGGACCTGGACTTTCCTTTGAAGTCCAGCTTTCAGATTTGGGTTTTCTGAGATGTGCCAATATGACATCTCTAATAAAATGGAACTTTGAGGAATTTCAAGCCTCAGAGTCTTCTTTCGTTGGGGGTGTTACTTGGAACCCTGACACCAAGTTCTTTCTCCATTTCCTCCAAGTCATCTGTGCAGTGGAACAATTAAATTTTCACAGCTCATAACCCTGTATTGAAAAATGAGCTTTAAGTGGCTTGCATAATATGGGTCACTCACAATGCAGGTTTATATGTTTTAATTCATTTTTTTAAACAGTTAGCTGGCTTTTGGAAAGAGGAACTGTTCTTTCCCCTGTACAAACTATTGCTAAGTTACCAAAGAAAAGAACTGAGCATACAATAAAATGTTCTGCCTTAGTTTGAACTTTCTGGCAAGGTCAAGTTTCCCCATCACCATAATGATGCCTAGTTAGGAAATCTAGAGCACCAGAGAGCAGCTCTTTTCTCTTGATCTTTTTCTCTTTCAAGACATAGGTAGAAAGAAGGTAGCGGTGCAAGTTTGAAGTTGAGAACAATAAAGAAAAATCTTGAACAGATGGATATTTCCTATCTGCCCTCCATGCTCAAAATGTTAGATAAAAAGATAAGGAGAAGAAAAAACTTAAGGAACAAAAAAAGACCTTTTACTCACAAACTTTTATTTTACTTTGTTAAAGGCTAACCTGAGGTTCAGGTGCTGTGAAGCAAGAGGTCTGCAGCAAAGTGTGGAGAAAAGGCTGCTATCTCCAATTATAACAGCAATAAATATTTGTTTAGTGGCATTTGAATTAAAGGAATAAGGATCAGCTACAAGCTCTTTTCTGTTTGATAGGAATACGCTTCCACATTGTTAAGCTGAACTAAAACCAGGCAGCTTGCCAGGAGCTATTTGAAAGGCAACTGAGAGTTTTCTAAAGTCAAAAATATCAATTCCAGCTTAAACTGAAGCATGATAAATAGAGGTGCTATAAAGCTAATACTACAATAACGGCTCTGAAAAACAGGAGCCAGTATAAAAGGTTTGTGGTTTGGCTCCTATTATAGATCCACATCCAGGCTTTTGACCATGGCTTTTGGCATGTTAGAAGGGGGGAAAAAAGAATAGGAGAAATCTTAAGGCAAGTATTGTCCTAGTTCTTGGGAATATGGCTCATTAAAACTTCTACTGAGTTTATTTTACTTAGCAGCAATGACTTCTATTATAAGAAATCTGAGCTTCAGAAACAGAGAAACTACAGGTCAGAATACGAGTGAAAAATGGAAGATAAGATTTCTTATAGAGCATTGCCTGTATCTTCCAAGGATGCCCGATTCATGGAAGGAAATGGCTTCCCTATTTTTGTATTTAGGTTTTATATATTTTTGCTCTACATGGGATGATTTGAGAAAAGCTAGACTGAAACATAGATGTGTGAAAATCTCCACCTTTTCTTTTGCACCTGCTAAAAACAAACGTGTAAGGCTTCCTATTTTCATGTCTTTGGTCTGCCCCTATGACCTAGTAATAGGGATAGCAACACACTTTTCCCCCAGAGCAAATGGTAAAACATGACAGCAGTTACAGAAATACCTAAATAGGAATTCTCAAGACTTCAAGTGTGAGGTCCCAACTGAAAGGCCTGAAAAAATAACTGAGGCCAGTTATTCCCCAAATGGCAGCAAGTGGAGGCAAAAGAGAGCATAGAGGTGTTACTGCTGAAAGAAAATAGATTAGAACAGAGCTGGAAGGGACCTTGGAGGTCTTCTATAGCTATACTATTTCAGATAAGTGGTTGTCTAGTTTCTTCTTAAAAATCTCCAGTGATGGAGTGCCCATGATTTCTGAAGGCAAGCTATTCCTCTGGTTAATTGTCCTCACTGTTAGGAAGTTTGTCCTTAATTCCAGGTTGCGTCTCTCTTTGGTTAGTTTCCAACCATTGTTTCATGTCCTGCCTTCTGGTGCTTTGTAGACTAATTTGACCCCCTCTTCTTTGTGGCAGCCCCTCAAATACTGGAATACTGCTATCATGTCTCCCCTAATTCTTCTTTTCTTTAGCCAACCCAAATCCTTCAGCCATTCTTCATATGTTTTAGTCTTTGTGAAGAGTAGATCAATTACAATAAGAAAGATAATCCAATATTATTTTGTCAAGAATACACATTTCAATTTCATTTTATCTCCTTCAGCCCATCCTGGCAAGGGAAAGGAAGGTCTAAGACTTGCCAGGAACCATTTGAAACCCAAGTGTGGAGTCCAGGTCCAGAGTTTGAAGGACACGATCACAACTGATGAGAGTGGCTCTTATTGGTCCCACCACATTTCTGTTGGAAGCAATAGAAATCCCACCCCCCTTCCTTTCTGTTTGAATAGTCTTTTTCTGTTGTTTCTCAGTTTGTTTTGGATGTGGTGGAGGAATTTAATTGCATATTATTATAATTTCTGTAAACTGCCACTTTGAAAAGAAGGGTGGTTCAAATGCATCCGGCAAATATTGTTTACAATTTTATGAGGTGTTCCTAAAATGTTGACCAAGGCCTCTCCCAACTGCCATGGAGGATTCTAGCAACTAGCAATATGTTCCCAGTGTGAATTCACTAGAGCCATTTCCCTGGCAGGATAGCCTCCTCCTGCAGCTGCCAGGGGTTGAAATTCTTTATATGCAGAGCAAGTTCTTGGAATCAAGCAACAGCCTTTCCCCTTTGGGGCATACACATCTGTTGCTGAAAAGTAGCAGGTAGAAAAAGACACGCATTTGACTGGAAAGGAGGGGCAAATGAATCTCTTCCATATGCTTCAGCTAATGAGAGGTAGGGACCAATATTAGACCAGAATATTCCAAACTCCACTGCAAGGCATGTTAATACTTTTCTAAGCTATACAATAAGATTACCAGTGCTTGTATATGGTTGCATGATGATTTCAATTTCAGAAAGATTCTAACGATCAACATCCATGATCAACATGGAAAAAAAGGCCCCCTGCATACAACCATATTATATCTCAGTCAAAACATGTCCAGCTGCAGTAATTACTGTGTATTAAACAAAACAGCTATTGGTTATTGGTTAATTTAAATGCTCTAATGAATATCTTGGTGTGAATCTCATGGTATTTAATTAACATGCAGTAGCTGTCCCTGTGTGACACTTTTCTGCATTTATGTGTTAATTTGTGCTTCCTTTTTTCTTTTTCCTTTTGGTGAACTGCCAGCCATATTGGAGAGAACTGTGAATTAAATATAAGTGAGGGAAATAATTCAAAGAGGAACTAATAAAATTAAGGATGGGTAGGTGACTAGAAATAGGCATCGCTTAGGGCAAGATTATAACCAGCATCTCTGAAACAGTATAATTGCATATACCATGGTCCAATCAGCAACAACCTTTCTTAATGATAACATGACAGAGATTGTTCATTGATATGCATGGCCTAGTTGTCAGAGAAGGCCTGGCAGAGAGCTGCCAATCTCCTGTAGCTGGTCATTTAATACCCACCTTTTAATATAAATGGTATTTATGTTTCTGTACAAGGGTTGCAAATTTTATATGCTTATGGTTGTCATAGATACAACAGGATGAGGCTCATGGGTGCTTATGTGACAAATTGAATTTTGTAATTACAAAATTACAAATTTGTAATGAAGCACTATGGGTGCATGAATTGAGGCAATAATGCAGTTTTGCTGAGAAATTACGGCTGTCATTTGCCCATTGAGTTTGATCTCTGTCTTCTAATGCAGTACCTGAACTGTGGCAATATTTGAACTGACCATCTAACCAAAGGAAGACATGCAGAGTATTTTCCTGGAACAAATGGCTGTGCTTTTACAGAGGCAAGCACCATCAAGTTTTTATTGTCATAATTACCCAGTCTTGTTCATGGAGTTTAATGAAGTCTAGAAATCATCCTATTTTTAAGCATTTTCCTACCCCTTCATCCAATTGCATTTTGTAAAACTGCCATTAAAGGGGGAAAATAGTGTAATTATTAGGTAGCAATTTTGTGGAAAAACTGTGTTTCTTCTGATGAACTCAGTTGATGGGAGCAATATTTATTTTAAATGAAAAAAGGAACTGGGTGTATTGCATCCACTTCACCACTTATGTTATAAAGTGCTCCAAGGGCAAAGTATTTATCCATGCTGTTAATTATTTCAAATAATTAATAGATGATGACATAGCTTAATAAAATTTGAAGATGCCAAAAACCTAAAGAGGTAAGCTGAAATTATGGAAGACAGAATCTGGATTCAAAAGGATTTTGATGGGCTGAAACACTGAGCTAAAGAAAACAAAATTAATTTCAACAGTGATAAATGCAGACTAGCATTTAGGTAAAGATATCATAATCATAACCACAAGATAGCAAAGATCTGGCTTGAAATCAAAACATGTGAAAGGGCTCTTAAGTAGGTCATAAACTGAATATGAACCAGAATTAAAGCTTCTGAAAAATGTTAATCATATATAAGCAGACGTAGTAACTGGACGTAATAACTGGCAGACGTAGGAAGCATCTACATGGGAAAAATAGTTCTGTTTTAGTAGCTAGCTGACCATGGCTGATCCCCCCAAACTAAGAAGGGTTAGTTCTACTTAGTACTTGAATGGGAGACAACATAGACTTGGGAATGGTAAAAACATCTTGGATGTTTTACATCTAGCATGTAACTCAGGAGTTATACGAATTACAAACTAAAACATTTGGAGAATCCCATATAATATACCCTGTAAAACAAGGTCTCCAAGATATGTTCCTATGCTACTTATTTATTTATTAAGTTGATTGGCTCCCCATCTTTCCATAGGGTAACTCTGGGCAGCTTACAGTTACAGTTAAAACATAAAAAGTTAAAACCAGACATTAAAACCAAGGAGACATGGGGAGGGCAAGGGTGGAGGGGAGGGGAGGTGGGACCTGTTATTGCTCAAACAACCATCTCCATTGCACTGTTCCCCCACTGGAGCCCCAAGCTGACTGGCACAGCCATATCTTTATGCTCTTATGAAAAAATAGAAGGGTTGGCACCAACCTTACATCAGAGGGCAAGATATTCCAGAGTACAGGAACAATTGCAGAAAAGGCTCTCCTCCTGGATCCCATCAGCTGGAATAATTGGGCTGATGGGACCCACAGCATGCCTCCTCTGCCAGCAAGTAACCTGAACTCATGCCATTAAGGGCTTTAAAGGGCTTTAAACCAACACCTTGAATTGCACTCAGAAGCAGATTGGTAACCAAGGTACTTGTGGAGCACTGCAGAGGTGGGTTTCAGCAGGTTCTGACCAATTCTGGAGAACTGGTAGCTGAAATTTTGAGTAGTTCAGAGAACCGGTAGTAAAAATTTTGACTGGCCCCGCCCCCATCTATTCTCTGCCTCTCGAGTCCCAGCTGATCGTGAGGAAATGGGGATTTTGCAGTATCCTTCCCCTGGAGTGGGGAGGGAATGGAGATTTTACAGTATCCTGCCCCTGTCACGCCCACCAAGCCACACCCACCAAGCCAGCCACGCCCACCAAGCCACACCCACAGAACCGGTAGTAAAATATTTGAAACCCACCACTGGAGCACTGGTGTTACAAGGGCCATTCTTGGAGCCCCCCAAAATACCTGCGCTGCTGCACTCTGTATTATATCAATATACAGGTTTCTGGATCATGCATTGGGGTTGATATATGTAGGACTAAGGAAGATAACCTTGTAAGAGATAGTCCAGACCTATTTACCAAAGTGATGAGGAAAGAAACATGGTTAAAGTCCCAAACAAGCAGAAAGTATGTATAAGTAGTTCAAACAAACATCTCCCTCATTCAGAATTAGTCTTGAAAGATTCTTTTTATTATGGTCACTGTCAATAAAAGTAGTCGTAGCCTTCCTGTGGAAACGATTCTGATGATATATTGAAAAATGTTTGAGGAAATCTAGCAAGTATCATTTCTGTAATTGTCATAGATTATGAAGATGATTGCACTAAACTATTTAAAAGTCAATTAGAGATACCATTCCTTTTTTGCTCAGTTAGCACAAGTTATTTTTACATTCAATTTCTATACTCTGTGACATACGGTTTTAGTGTGGCTCTGAGTTGTGCTGACTATACAAACTTTCCCTTTCTTTTTGTTGTTTCCCATATGCTGGAACTATAAACTTCATAATCTAAGTAGGCCAGCTCAATTTAATAATGAATTATAAATTTAAGGATCAGATTGTCTGGGAAGATGAAGCTCTGGTCATGGATTAAGAAACCCGAACCAAATAGACTTAGAAATAGAACTTGAATGACTGGATTAAATCAATTTGCTTCACCTAAAGGGCAAAACTACCATTCAAATGCATACAGTGGAGAAGAGCAAGAGCTCCCATTACTGTCCACCTAAATGGTAGCTGAGACATTCAAAAGTGCAAGCTGACCTTTTCTAGTAAAAGTTCTTAAGTTCTCATTTGACCCTCTGTCTGTTTCCTTTATTGCCTTTCTCTGTACCCACCTCCCATAGTTTCATCAGTATTTTTAGGCTCTTAAATTAATGATGCTACCTAAGAGGCAATCCGTTTTTAGACAAAAAAGGTCAGATCCTGTACATAATTAGCTACCTCTGCTATGAAAGCCAAATACATTCTTGAAAAGCAGATGTGAGAAAATGAAGGGTGGAAGCAAGGGGGCAATACGGTAGTCAGCACTGTTTGGTGACTTTCAATAATGTTTAAAAAGAAGAGTGGAGTGGATGGAATTTCTACAATTTCTCTGACAGCTAAGCAAAAGTGGAGCTTTTCAGTTAGAGCTTCCAAGCTGTGTGGAATACATGTGGTTTTCTGCATTATGAATGACGGTGGACTTAAGAACCAGGGAAGTTCAAAGGACGCACACTGAATTTGCACCAGGCTGATTGTTATGCTTTCTCAAAAGCATAGTTTGCAAAGGAAAATTTCACATTAGACCGTGAGATTTGTGATTTTCAAATAACAGACAGTATTTATCAGCAACTCCCCCACTGAATGAAAGTTGAGAAGAAGATTGCCATTTGATCAAAGTATACAGTGAGAAAGAGGGAAAGGCATTTCAACATCTGGCTGCTTATCTGCTTTGGTATATGTGGAACAGTTTGTTTAAAGGATCAGAAATAGGATTATATGCTCCAAGCAGAAGCTATCTGCCTAGGATTTCATCAGCATCCAGGGCTTGGAGTTTCAAAGGAACACTATCTGGGGACATTGTTGCTCCATGGGTGACTTCGCAAGGGACAATTCCTCTGGGAACTGTTTAGAGAAGCTATGGGACAGAAGGTACTCCAGTTTTATCTTTATAGTTTAATGTGGATACTGGAGGGAGGTAATGGAGCAGAAGATAAAATATGAATGTTTGGTATTCAGAGAGGTCAGGAATAACAGAGTTGGAATGGACCTTGGAGGTCCTTCTCCCGGCTCAAGCACCAGACCCTATTCCATTTCAGATAGGAAAATTAGGGTGAGTTGGGAATAAAACATCACCTAAAAGTGAATAGTGAGGTATGGGTGGGATGGGCATTGTGCATCCATCTTCTCCCTATATGACATCTCAGCAGCTTTTGATACCATGGTATCCAATGATGGTATCTTTCTTGACTGACTCAGAAGATTAGGAGTGGGTGGCATGGTTTTGTACTGGTTTGCCTCCTTTCTCCTTCTGGTATTAATTGCTCTCTTGGTTTGATTTTAAATCCCCCTTGATAATTTTCCAATAAATCTTGGGACATTTCTCTTGCTATTACTCTTCTATAATGTGCTTCTTGAGCTGAGATCCATAAAGTTGTTTTCAGGCACAGCCTAGGTTTACATCTATTCCATAGTCTCAATATGATATATCTAATAAAATTATTTTTAAAGTCCACATTAATTTTATCATACCATAAATACCCATGCCATTCTAACTGCATGCAGGTCATGACCTTCTAACTGTAAAAGTCTCTTAATTCCCAGCAACAACCACTCTTATGTCCAGATCAAACAACAAGCAGCAAAATACAATTTTAAATCCAGTATACCCAGTATATCCAGTATCCAGTATACCCAGTATACCCAATCCTCCTCTTTCCTTTGCATCTTGTAACACTTGTATTTAATTTTTGTTTTTCCCCCTTGCCATATAAATTTAGATATAACCTTTTGCTATTATTTAAATGGTACATCAATAGTCAAAACTGGTATTGTCTGAAACAAAAAACATAATTGTTGGTAAAACAATCCATTTTTTTAAATCACAGAAATTCTCCCCAACAGTGATAGTTTTAAATTCTCCCATCTTAATTTTTTTCTCATCATGTCATTTTGATCTATGTCTTAACGTAATTATTTTGAAATAACATGCAATTCATATTTGTTGTAGCAATACCCAAATATTTTACTTTTTTCTCAACTTTAAAACTAGTTTTCTCCATCTCCAGTTTTCCAATTATTCTGGTTTCATGCTTCTTGTTTCCTGAAATCTGCTAATATGCAAAATTTCTTTCATTTTCCCATTCATGTTTCTACTCTCTTAAGAGGCTCTTCTAAAATTAACACAATTCACCTAAAAATTCCCTTAACTTATAAATTTTTTAAAATTTTCACACCCAAAATTGATTGTTCTTGTTTTATATACCTTATTAAACCAACAAAAATGGAGACAGCATACATCCTTGTCTTGTCTCTTTTTGAATCTCATAAGCTTTTTTTGGTTCTTCAGTTATTTGTGCTTTCTGAGAAGTATAAACCAACATTATCTATTTAATAAAATTATTTGCAAGGTTGATATATTCCAGAATTCTAAACAAAAAAAAAAAATCTAGTTCAAATTGTCAGAGGCCTTCCCTGCATCTAAGAATATAAATGCAGCCTGTTTTCCTTTACTGTATGTTGCTTCCAATTTTCCAGAATATTGAAACAATTTCTAATATTATCTTATGGTTGACTTTTAGATAGAAACTAACATTGATCTTAATGAATAAAATCCTGTAAATTTATTTTCAACCTTTCACCAAAATTTTAGTAAACAATTTATAATCATTATTCAATACAGATTTTAGTTGATAGTTCCTTGTAAAAGTCAAATCTTGTCCCTCTTTAGGTATTAATGATACATTAGTTTCCTTCCAGGAATCAAGAGTCTTTCTGTTCTGCAAAATAGTATTCATTGTTTGTTCTAAAGGTTGTAAAAGCTCATCTTCAAAACATTTGTAATAAGAAGCCGGCAGCCCATCTGGCCCACATACTTTTCCTGAATTGCTATTAGGAAATTGATAGAACATTTGAAATTAAACTGTCTCTAAAAAATTAAAGGTATTTTAGAATGAATGCAGAACTGCTGCACGGGTGGACATTTTAAATCATATAAATAAATAAATAAAGCTAAGATTGGAAAGCTTTTTCCCATTAGTACATTTTTTTCTGTTGTAGAAATTAAGAATGTCTTTTCTCCATCTGTGCATATCCATGCCAAAAATGCCATTTTTACCGTTGTATTTCCCATAGAAATGTCACATTGTCTTAAGTTGGCATTTTCAAGATATTTTCAGGGGAAAAAAAAGAAAAAATATATAACAGGCATTTAAAGTAAAGGTAAATCAAAATCAGCACGAACCATAAAGACAAGTTCTTAACAGCTAGATAGCAATTACTTCAGGCTGAAATTGAGCCTAAAAGATTAAGGAAACAAACAAAATTAGTATTCATTTATGAAATGATAGCAGAGTAAGAGAAAATGTATCTTACATGCAACTAGAATAGGAACTCTGTGCAGAAAAGAAAAAAGTTGAGATTGATTTGATTGACTGATTGACTAATTATATGCCATCAAAACAGAATTGACTCTTACTGACACATAGATAGATTTTTCTTTAGGAAAATTTGTCCCCAAAATCCTCCAGGTCTTCTGAAGGGGCATCTCTTGTCCCTATTATTGAGTTCCTCCACCTTTTTGGTTGGTCATCCTCTCCTTTTCCTTTCCACTTTTCCCACCATTACAGACTTTTCCAGAGAGCTAGGACTTCACATAATATGATAATTTGAGCTTGTCACTTGTACCTCCACTGAGAATTCTGGGTTGATTTGTTCAGTAGTCCATATATTGATTTTCCTGGTTATCCATGGTATTGTCATGAACCTTCTCCAGCACGAAAATCCTAAAACATCATTACTCTTTTTGACTTCTTCAGAATTCAACTTTCACCTCCATAGAGACATAAGAAAGATATGAATGATTTTATCTTTGTAGGTATGGTCATATAATAGCATTGGATTACCATTTCCAAGGCCTTTATTGCTACCTTATGAGGTTCCAATATGTGACATCTTTTTTGACTGCTGGATCCTTTTACCTTGACGGTCACTATTAAAGAACAGAAGCTATCAACTACTTTAATGTCTTAACTATCAGTTCTGAGACAGTTTGCTATATCTGTTGTCATTAGTTAGTTTTCTTTGGATTTAATGATATTATTGTATTTTTTTCCACTAGGTTCCTTGACTTTCGTTACTAGAAAGCTTGAGGTTCATTTGCATTTTTGGCTATTAGAATCATTGGCATGAAGCAGGTTATTGATCTGTCTCCAATTTTAAAGCCAATTCATCGTATTCCAATCCAGCATCTTTCAGTATATAGTCAGCACATAGGCTGGATAAATAACAAAAGAGTATACTTTCTTTTGCCTCCTGAAGTCAGTTCATTCCACCATGTGCTTTCTATATTGTGATTTCCTGCTCTGTGTATATGTTTCACATGAGGATAATGAGATGTTCAGGGATTCACATTTTCTACTCACATTCCACAGCTTGACATGATCAATATAATCAAATGAAGCAGATACTGACTTCTTCTTCTTTTTTTGACGTGTTCAATTTTGAAACATGCATCAACCTTTTCTAAAGCCAGCTTGAATTTCTGGCATCTCCCTTTCCATAAAGGACTTTAATCTGTGTTGGCTAGTTCTAAGCAGTATTTTGCTAGCATGTGAAATTATTTATTTATTTGCTAAATTTAATTGCTGCCTGTCTTGCAGTGGAGCTACTCTAAGCAACTAGAATTAAGGGTAATGAAGGATAGTTTGAACATAATGTTAAGTTTCCTTTTTTAATTTAGACATTAACCTCTTCCATACCATTGATCACTGCGTGTTTTTCTTTGGATTTGCAGGCTTAGCTTGGTTGGAATCTTTACTGGTTCTCTTCTGTTGCTTACCCTATTTCTGTAGATATTTGATCAATTCCTGTAGCCTTTTGACTTGATAATGGTAGAGCTGATCTAAGTTCTAATACAAGAAGTTCTTGTAAGTAGGGAATATTTTCTATAATATCTTGAATGTTGATATCTTTATTGTATAGAATTTCAGTATACTTTGTTCCAGCTTTGTTTGATCTTCATTGAATTAGCTACTTTTTGTCCACTGTTGTCCTTTAGCATACCAGTTGAAGCTTGGCCCTTCCTGTTGTGTTTAGAATCTTTTGAAAGATTTTCTTTCTTTTCCTATCCTCAATATTTTTATTATTGTAAAAGATGTTGCTGTAATACTGCTTCTTGTCTAACAGCTCTCTGAAATTCTTTGTTAAGTTCCTTTCTCATTGTTGTCATTCTTTACTTTGGCTTCCCTCCTCTTCTTGGCAATTTCCACAATTTGTTCTAGCATCCAATTTGTTTTCTTCTATTTCTTGATCTTTGGAAGTTTCTTTTCACATTAATATTTAACAATTTATTTGAGTTCATTCCACAGTTTCTCTGGGTCTGATCAATTTTCAGGTCCTCAAAATGATTCCCAATGTTCTCCTTCAAAATGGTGATGCTCAAGATCATATTGTGGAAATTGGTTGGCTTTCTTCTTCTTTAGCTTAACGTGGAATGTTAACCTGCACATGATGTACCTTTCCTGTTATAACTAAACTCTTGTACCCCCTTCTACCAGTAATATAGTCAATATGATTTCAGTATGATATCTAGGGATGTCTATGCATATTAAGTGTTATTTTGTTTGTTTTGAAGATTAAGGTAACATTGAAGAAATCATTAGATTCACAGAAATTAATAAGTCATCCCCGTTTCACTTCTTAGGCTACATACAATCCAGCTACATTTTCTTCCTTAATATTTCCAACATTGGCATTCTGATCACCAAACGTTCATCTTGCCTGCTTGTTCTGTTTTAGTTTGAATTTGGTCATCAACATTATCTTCTTCTGCATCAGTAATGGGAACATAAGCTTGGATAATCAGCATATGATGCCCATGAACTCCATAACTGATATTATTCAGTAACCAATTACATTGTAGCTCGGTACTGTGTTTGCTATACCTTTCTTAACCCTATAAAAGCAAGGCTTTTCCTTCTTTGTTTTTCAAGTCCTGAGTAGTAAACAGTGTGATCTTCTGACAGAAAGTGTCCAAATCTAGTCCATCTCATTCTATGAATCTGCATACAGATGGGAGGTTGAACAACTAACCTTGTGGTGCAACCAGAACAATCTTGAACTAAATACACTCAAAACCGTAGAAATGGTGGTGGATTTTAGAAGAAAACCTCCTAGAGTCAGTCGAGTCCTTTAAATTTCTAGATTCTATCATATATCAAGACTTAAAATGGACACCTAACATCAAAAACATCATCAAAAAAGCTCAACAAAGAATGTTCTTTCTGCGCCAACTCAGAAAGCTCAAACAGCCCAAAGAGCTGCTGATACAGTTCTACAGAGGAATTATTGAGTCTGTCATCTGCACCTCCATAACTATCTGGTTTGGCTCTGCAACCAAACAAGACAAACACAGACTTCAACGGATAATTAGAACTGCAGAAAAAACAATTGCTACCAACCTGCCTTCCACTGAAAACCTGTATACTGCACGAGTCAAAAAGAGGGCTATGAAAATATCTACAGACCCCCTCACATCCTGGACATAAATTGTTTCAACTTCTACCCTCAAAATGATGCTATAGGGCACTGCACACCAGAACAACTAGACACAAGGACAGTTTTTTCCCGAATGCCATAACTCTGCTTAACAACTAATTCCCACAACACTGTCAAATAATTTCCTAAGACTGTATTAATATTATTCTTCTCTTCCTTACCAGTATCTATCTATCTCTTTCCACTTATTACTATAACCATGTTGCTTGTATCTTTCAATTTATATTGTTTTTATTTGTTTCCTAGTACAATTTTATAGCTTATTAGTAAGCTTGACTATCACTAAGTATTGTATCTTTTTATTCTCGATGAATGTATTTTATTCTCCTTATGTACACTGAGAGCATATATGCCAAAGACAAATTCCTTTTGTGTCCAATCACACTTGGCCAATAAAGAATTATATTCTTTCTAAAGAATTCTATTCTCTTCTACTGATGTCAAAGATGTTGATGTATAGTTGATTCAGTTCACCTTTCACTGTGTTGGTTATGCATCTTACTTTTGATCTTCCCCCTGTAATTCTGTCTTTGGAAGTTTTGAGTTGTCTTTTCTTTTGCATGGCAGTATCACTAACTAGATGTCCTGAAGGCTCTACTCTAGCTGCATCATAAAGACTATTGGGAGACATGAAAGGAGCCTCCCCAAAGATTGCATTACTTTTGGCAGGTGGGTATCCCCTGGGCAATGGTGATATCACAGGCACATCCTTTCAATTCAGAAGCAACCTTCTGTTACCTTTGTAGGTGCTTGTGACATGAATGCAGACAGATAAAGAATATTGGTTCTCTGAGAGATCTCATCTCTTCCTCCATCCAACATAAGGGGCATCATATCATCAAACATTTTTATACTTTATATCCACATGATTTTCTTGGTTAGAAGTAGTTTACCATAGCCTTCTCCTGTGCAGTATGACTTGATGCCTTTGCTGTTGTCACTAAAGTGACCTTCTACCTTCTTATTATAGCAGGTAAGGTGGCTTTATGTTTGTTTGTGTGATTTTCTATGAATTGTGACAATTTTGAAGCTCTTTAAATGACAGGGAGTTCTCCTGGACTCGCGAACCCTGCTCGAAGAGCAAGTGGCGGCAATGGCCAGGACGGCCTTTGCAACTGTGGATTATGTGCCAGTTATGCCCTTTCTTGGACCAACAATCCCCACTCACAGTCACTCATGCCCTAGTCACTTCCCATCTTGACTATTGCAACATACTTTACATGGGGCTGCCTTTGAAGAGCATCTGGAAGCATCTGTTGCAAAATGCAGCAGCCCACATAGTTTTGTGCAGAACTCGGTGTGCATATCTATCACCTCTCATGCAGGTTGCTGACTTGCTTCCAAGTGCAGTTCAAGATGCTGGTTGTCACCTTTAAAGCCCTTCATGGCTTGAAACCATGTTATCTGAGGGACCATCTCTTGCCGGTCACATCTATCCAATCCACCAGAGTGGGGAGGCAGGGAATGTTGCAGGTCCCATCCCCTAGGGAGATACACCTGGTGGGGCCCAGAAGAAAGGCATTCTCCATGGTGGCTACCTCTCTCTGGAACATCATTCCCCTAGAGATTAGAATGGCCCCCACTATAACAGTCTTCCAGAAGGCACCGAAGGCCTGGTTCTGCCAGTGGGCCTTGGGTGGGGAATGCGGAGCAGGATGGAGCCCATTAAATGGCTCGTATAATGTGTTGTCGCCCAGGGGTGTGTGGTTATTTTATTTTATTATATATGATTCTTTTATTAGTTTTATTGTTTTTTATATGATGTTTTTATATTTTTGTAAGCTGCCCTGAGCTGCCATGTGCGAATAGTTGGCAATATAAATCTCCTAAAATAAATAAATCAATTACCAGAATTAAACCCGAAAGCTGACGTCAAAGAGGGTGATAGAGGATTAGAAGAAAGGCAGCATCTAAAGAGATGTATATATAGTTGAAATTGTCCCCTTAAGATTTTAAATCTGAAGCCCGAATTCTATGAACACTTGAGACTCTTTGAATTTAGTGGAAGGTACTTCTCAGTCAAGATCAGAAATCACAATCAGAAGCAGTATATTGTGTTCTTTTCTGTTTTACGTTGGAACTAGATGCTATTGGTGCTGAATTTATATTTAAAAAGTAGCAACAAATGTTAAAATTGGAGTTGCAGTGAAGAGAGGGGAAAACTAATCTGTCTTTTAGGCAATTTCTTCTGGGCATTTAGTTTAATGTCTATTTCAGGTATTCATAAGCCATTTACTCTGTCAAATGACATTCAAAGCAATGTGCAATAAAGAGCAAACAAAATAGCTTCGAAACATTCATAAAACGTTCAGCCAGACAGGTTTGAAATACCAAGATAAAGAAGTAGACTTACGTATATTGCGAAGCAGTTGTTTTGTGGATGATTGATATGCTACATTTGTCACATGTAACCTATCGGTAGTTTGTCCTGCTGTGTTAGTTACACATGTGTGTTTGAGCCCATGCTGGGAAACCTGGCAAATTGCAAATAGATTCCAATCAGTGCTGGTCAAAAGTTGGTGCAAATTTAATAACGCAATGCAAGGGTTCTGCTTATTAATGGTAATTAATCAGTAATTTCCATCTGCAGAGAAGATGTATAGCTTCTGGCCTTCAATCTGGGATGAATAGGAAAGCTCAGCTGCAATTTCAGAATGAAAACTAAATGTAACCGAGACTTTGCCAGAGGATCAAGCTGTTCCTAGATGCCCGGTCTGACTCCAACGTTCTATCTATAAATACTTCATCCTTGCCCTCCTCTCGCCCATCCACCCCATGCAGTGCTGGGAATCTGGAGGTTAGTCAAGGTAGGAGTATTCCCCAAGATATCTTGCACAGAGGTAATTAAAACCTTATCTGTCTGTCACTGAACATATGGGACATGTTCACAGAGTAATTAAATTTTGTGAAGTGAGCCTTTCTCTTGGAAAGCTGGAGGGTGAGGTGGTAGAAGGCAGAGGATCAGTGACACTGCTGTCTGCCCACCTTTGGGAGGGAGCACACAGTATGATTCATCAGCATGGGCCTGAAATTCAAATTACTCTTTGCATGACGAACAGGAAAAAGAATTAAAACACAGACTCATCTGCATTATTTATTGCTTTTATGGATTCAATATACTTGGAAAAAAAAATGAGGCATAATGAATGAGGTTGGTCAGAATGCACAACAGAACACAAATGGGAAGCAAACTGGCCCTGCCATCTGATCAGTTGGTTTTGCTACGTTTTTTTGGTAACCATGCCCTAGAATGATCATAGTGGTTATTACTGCTCCTGCTGTCCCTCTTCTCCTCCTCAACTACACATCATCATCACCATAATCTTTTTTATTCTTAGGTTATAGGGAATTTTGAATTTGTGCATATATTAATGGTATTTATCAATGGAAAAATATATTACCTTATGAGGAGCAAAATAGAATCATGTACTTAAGAAAGAATAGGTGCCTGGAGAATAGAATGTTATTTTAGAGATGACAATAGTGGGGCACAGATATATCTAAGTATCTCCTCTGGGTTTCCTAGACTTTTTGCTACTGTGAAAATATGTAGGATAAAGCATGATCCTTGAAAAAACTCTATGGGTATAAGGCCATAAGGAGCAATGGACATAGTAAATCTATATAAACAATAAACTTAATAGTCCAAATCCATTATATACATTTTAGGCCCTTATGATACCACTGATTTCACTGAGATTAAACCCACAGTTCTACTTTGATTAGTGTCCAATGTATAAAGTTGTGTGGGGGAAAAATAATAACCACCTGAAAAATTATTATTTGCATCCATTAAAGAATTTGAAGACAAACTTAATTTATCTTTTCTTGTCACTGTGACACCAGGAATAGAAACAGGAAAGAATCGTTGGTGCCATCTGTTGACTGTAGGATCTTAAGTTTTGGTGTGTCAAAATACAGTAGAGAATACACTTCTTCACAATGGTGAAAAACTATGAGTTATGAAATGCAACTCAATATTCTCAAACTCTAAGAACCTTGTATAATGCTGACTACATATTTTGGAGATTTTGGCAGGATAATTGTCATTAGTCTTCTTTGCCCAGAGAATATTGATAATTGGACAACAAGGAAGAGCCTTTGGAGACTTGATAATCCAAGTTTCAGTTCTGAATTGTGGAAGATGGCCAGCAAGCTTCTGGATCCCTTCATGGTTTGATGTTTGACTGAGCACATGTTGCCAAACATGAGGAGAAATGAAAATTCAGACAAAGAGGACGGAATATATATAACATGTATACATGGTAGTCTGTACACATAGGTTTTGTTGAAGGTATAATTTCTAATATTTACAGAGAAATACGTGTATTTCCATAGGTGATAAATACTATGCCTAGATCCCATTTATGATCGCTTGTTCTGCTATATCCAGGAGGATCAAGTGAGTGTTTTGGTATATTTTATCTGGATTTAATCTAAATAGGAATCTCTTTTATAAAATAGGACACACAGGGGCTGTTGTAAGTCACATGCTCTGGGTTTTGGCTTCTCAGCAAATATGAAGGCTGGAAACATCCTTTATAAAGATGAGGCAAACTTGTTCAGATGCCATATTGTTTGTCTGGTATCAGAACCCATGAGTATACAATGGGAATGGAATAAGTAACCCCACATACAGCAGTTTCTGCATATTTATTCAGCATTTGGGGAAAAAAAAGATGATATTCTTATTCATCTTAAAATATTTCTCAACACTCTGAAGTTAGGCCCTTTTAGGCAATCTTAGTAAAAATTTAACAATACTGCTTCTATGGCATTTTCTTTTCTTCTTTTAGACGAACAGGTCAGACGTCTCTCCTATTTCATGAGTCACCTCACTGAATTCTTCAAGGGATGTGCTAAATGATTATTTTGGAAGGATTATAATGAAAGCAGAAGAAGGGAAACATAAGTAAAATGGTTTGATTGGCTCCAAAATATATGCATGCCTAATATTACAAAGCTTTAAATCTCCAGAGAGCTCTTCTGAAAATAAAAGTCATACTTTTGCTGTCTTTGTTCTTCTTTATTTTACATATTTCTTTGGAACATCTGTGGCATTACAGAGAAAAACTTGTTTCTTGATGAAAGCTTGAAATAAATTAATAACCTTTCTGGAACTCTGTAATAACCTTTTCTTTTTTAAAAAAAAATGATTTTTTTTTTGGTGGTTTCAGCAAGGTAGCTTTGGTGGTGTATTACTAGATACTGCAGTTTCTCACTGTACACCAACATCCATTATGTGTATGTGTGCATGTGCATCAAAATCTGGCAGGTGCCACATCACAGTAGATACCTGTGTACCACGGTGGCGCAGTGGTTAGGGTGCAGTACTGCATGCTACTTCTGCTGACTGCTGGCTGCCTGAAATTTGGCAGTTCAAATCTCACCAGGCTCAAGGTTGACTCAGCCTTCCATTTGGGCCTTCTAGGACCCAAATTGTTGGGGGCAATATGCTGACTCTGTAAACCGCTTAGAGGTAGCTGTAAAGTACTGTGATGCGGTATATAAGTTTAAGTGCTATTGCTATTGCTATAACAGGGCAGGGCTTGGATTGCCATATCATTGGATTTTCTGTCACTTGCAGATTTTGACCCACTCTGGAGGCATCATTGCCTTAACAAAAGAAGTTTTTTTTAAAAGGAAGTGTTAAAGGTTTTATACAGTCAGTATCAGGATTTTCCTTCCTCTCGTTAGACTTTTATGGGTGGCTGAAAGAATTCTTTTTCATCATAGGCACAAAGTCTCTCTTTTCCTGACATTGAACAAGAGTAACAGAACTTTTATAAATGTCACCTTTAGAGCTAGTGGTGACCTATATATAAAAGTGTGTGAGTGTGTGTGTGTGTGTGTGTGTGTGTGTGTGTGTGTGTGTGTTAAGGTGCATATGTGCCTTTTTTACATCCATTTTTGACTCCTGCTGACTGCCTGGACTAGTCTCTACAGTTTTATTGGCAAATATTTTTGGAAGTGGCTTGCGATTGCTTCTTTCCCAACCGTCTGTCATGGCTAAAATGGGATTAGAACTCAGTCTCATGGTTTCTAGCCTGGTGTCTTAACCATTACACCAAGCTGGCTCCCCTGTCTCTTGAAATTCATACAGGGAATTGCTGACATGAATTTTAAGAGACATGAAATGTTTTAATTTTTCTAATAAAAATTAAAGTCAGCAAAGTCACCTTTGATTTTAGATTGGCTTCTGGGGACTTTCATTCATCCAAATCTCTTGGTATACTATGGAAGTAGTTTGCTGTCTGGAATGTTGTTTGATTTCCCAGTCTAGCTAATTGAAGTCTCCCCATATAAATACTATCCAGGCCCAATTGGGATTAGCTCTCTAGATCAGCCAAGGTAGGCTAGGAGCTGGCAGCTAATTCAGTGTTAGCTATAACAGTCCCTAAATATGCACTAGTGGTAGTTTAGCTCCTTTTACAGTTCTCACATCATCTTCTTTGCATCCTTTTCCCCCCTTTTATTTTCTATCTTTACCTTTCTGCTTACCTGATTGCAAACAGATGCCCAAAATTTTCACTCAAGCAGCATAATTAAAATATCTGAAACCTCATTTCTTCATGGTAATTATGCATTATCCATGAGAACAGTATATTTGTTTCTCAAAACATTCAGCGGTTGCTCTAATTTTAGTTATAATACTTCATTTCTGTTATTACTCATTGTTATTGTTACACGTAATTAAAAAGTTACAATGTATTACTGATTTTAAAAAAGGTGTGCTAACAATGTTGTACAGGTGTGCTTCATGTTCTAATTCACGTACGTTTTATTTTTAATGTTTATTTTCTTTTATGTCTGATTCTTGGTCATTTTGACTGGTGGCATTCTTTCTGTGTGGGATTCAGAAACTCTGATAAAATCAAATACCACTTGATTCTTATGTTATTAGAATATATTTAAAATGGATTTGGATAGTGGAATTTCCATGTTGACACTCTATGAAAAAACACCTGAATATAGAATTGCATCCAATCTATCCTCTGATGCAATTACACTCACTACTTCTTCCAGCTTTTCTGTTTGCCTAGAATGCACTACCTGACTCTGTGGATTCTTCCCCAAACCTCCAAACTTTAACCTTAGACTATCTACTGTTGACCTCACCCCATTCCTAAGAGGTCTTTAAGGGGCGTGCATAAGAGCACCAGTGTGCCTACAGTCTCTGTCCTAATGTCCCTTTTTATTCGTATCCATTTCATGTATTCATGTATTCATAATTCATATTTATATTTTTATCTGTTATCTTATATATGCTAGACAAATAAATAAATAATAAATAAATAAATCTCAAGCCTGCTTTAAAACTGAGGATCCCTGTAAAACAGATCTGGGGGATACAAAGTGGTGGCTGAGGGAAGAGATAAGGAGAAATCTTAAAGTGCAAATAAAATCCATTGCAGATAATTCCACTTCTCTGAATGTTTGTGTTTTAATGAGAGAAATATAGATAAATTTGTTATAAGGTGTGAATCTGTTCATGCAGGCTTCAAAGTGGAAAGTTTATTTCTTGCTTTATTTATCACCTACTTCAACAACTTTAGGCAGTACAACTTATTCACAGTACAACAATTCAACTTACGACCGTAATTGAGTCTGCAGTTTCAATTATAACTCATGATGATCATAAAAGAAGTTTCCATATGACCGTGACCAATTTTATCACCTTTTTTTTTGCATTGGTCATTAAGTGAACACTCCAGTTGTAGAGTGTTGCTCAGCCAGAAAATGGAAGTAAATATCAGTTTCTGGCAAATCACGTCACAGGAAACAGCTGCAAACAGCTGTAAATGTGGGCTGGTTGCTGGCTGCCCAAAATGTGGTTATATGACATTGGGGAGGGAGGGGAGGCAGATGTTAGAACTTTGAATCCAGGTCATAAGTCCCATTTTGCTGTAATTTTGAGTGGTTGCTAAGCATCCAGTCGTAAGTTGAGGACTACCTGTAGATGATTTGATGTTATGTTTATTTAATGCAATCTAAGGATTGAGCATGCTGAGCCTTCAGAATCAGTCAGTGGCCTCTGTGACAGGAATGACATCTAATAAAGAGAATATTCAAAGATGTCAGAAGAGCTGATTAGAGAAAGAGACAACAACAACAACAACAAGCCTACTATCTGGGTGTAAAAGTTAAGAAAAAGAAGCTCCCTTCTGTCTGATTAATGCTTTCCAGTTGAACAGTCTTCCTTCTAGAGAAAGTTCCACCTGGCCCTTGCAGGACAGGTAAAAGAGATTGAGGTAGTATAAAAAGGTAAAGGTTCCCTTCACACATATGTGCTAGTCATTCCCGACTCTAGGGGGTGGTGCTCGTCTCCATTTCAAAGCCAAAGAGCCAGTGCTGTCTGAAGACGTCTCTGTGATCATGTGGCTGGCATGACTAAATGCCAAAGGCGCACAGAATGCTGTTACCTTCCCACCAAAGGTGGTCCCTTATTTTTCTACTTGCATTTTTTATGTGCTTTCTTAACTGGTTTGCTTATTTACTGGACTTAAAAAAGCTTCTCTTTTCATAATAGACTCAGAGCAGCATTCATATCTGGCACTGATGGGTTTAAAAGCAGATATATAACCAGTCATCTTGGTTGTTTTCTTGCCCATCAACTTTTTTTCAAAGAAAACATGTAAATCTTCTACATTCTGTCTTGTGAAATATAAAGCAATCAGTTGCCTCCAGCGAAAGCATATACACGGAAATTTACAGTTATATGCAGAAACACATTTTTATATATTCAGATAACTCTCACAGTATTTCCAAGAAGGGTGTGATTCTGTGAGTGTGAGTGTATGTATAAAACTTTCGATGTGTATATAAATTTTTTAAAAATCCAAAACTGGAACTAAAAGGAAGGATGTGTCAAAATCTTAAATGTCTGCATTGTCATCCTGCGGTACAGTATCCTTGAAACATGGTAGACTATGTTTGTAGGAAGAATAACATTTAAATTAACAATATTTGTTATGTTTATGACTGTTGTGTGTATAATTTCGCACCATTACAATGTGAAATATCAGAGCTTTATTACAGGGTAGTCCTCAATTTACAATCTCCAGGTAATTGAGCCTGGAATTACTGTCATATGCTGTGTTTGTTGTTAAGCAGGTTACCATACAACTACATTTGATTTTATAACCTTTTTTGCAGTGGTTATTAAGTGAATACTGGAGTTATAAAGCAAATCCATTCGTTGGCAATGGGTTTAGGGGTTTTTGCCTGTAAGTAGAAGTGATTTCTGGCAAAAAATAATAATAATTATAAAGTGTGGTCATGTGACCTCAGGGTGCTGCAAACAGACATAAAGGTGGGCCAATTGCCAAGCACCCCAAATGCAGTCATGTGACCAAGGGGGCGGCTGTCAGAACTTTAAATCTGAGTCATAAATAGCCCTTGGGAAGTCAATTGTAACTTTGGACAGTCCTAAGCAACCAATTGTAAGTCAGAGACTATCTGCACTAGTAGTTTATTTTGCTTTCCCCAAATTCATCTGAAATTAGCCCTTTGATATGAGGCAGACATGAGCCTTCAGGGGAAGGAATGTCCAAGCTGCCACTGAGGTAATCTCAAGGCTCTGATGATGGCATTCAACCAATTTCGTTCTGCAGATCAGGCCATTTCTCCTATTTAGTGGAATTGTTTTAGAACATGCCCAACTCCAAAAGACAAACTGTAGCAAAAGCAAGAGTGATAGCCTTAGCAGCATGATCTCCTAGGAATTCCAGTGAAAGGGAGAAAAGATGTCCCAGTACTTTTAAAAGAGTTCCACTGATTTATAGCACTGTATATTACAGCAAATAGTTTTGAGATATGGAAACAAATGGAATTAGAAAATCTGCTGTGTGTACTTGATCCTGACACTAAATTTCATGGGATCCATCAGTAAAAAGTTCTGTCTCTTATGAATTTTTATAACGGCAAAAATAGAACAATATGATGGCAGGAAATATATGGTAGGAATATGAACTAGTAGGAAGTGATAGTGCTTACATAAAATAGCCGGACAAGTTATACTATAAACTATATAGTATATTGCATATACTATAATATATTGCATATTATACTATATAGTGGAAGTATACTTCCACTATATGCAGCATTGGCCTATTGCACAGAAACTTCATATATGGCCAATATTGATGGTTGCTGTTTATTGCTTTGAACCAAGCTATATACAGCTTTTTAGGAACACAATGGCTCAGTGGCTAAGATGCTGAGCTTGTGGATCGAAAGATTGGCAATTCAGCAGTTCGAATCCCTAGTGCTGCATAACGGAGTGAGCTCCCGTTACTTGTCCCAGCTTCTGCCAACCTAGCAGTTCGAAAGCACGTAAAAAATGCAAGTAGAAAAATAGGGACCACCTTTGGTGGGAAGGTAACAGCGTTCCGTGCGCCTTTGGCATTTAGTCATGCCGGCCACATGACCACGGAGACCATGGAGACGTCTTTGGACAGTGCTGGCTCTTCGGCTTTGAAATGGAGATGAGCACCATCCCCTAGAGTTGGGAATGACTAGCACATATGTGTGAGGGGAACCTTTACCTTTATATGCAGCAAATAAGGTGAGGAATATCAACCACCCTGGCAAACATCATACTGGCATGCAGGGTTTCAAATTTTCAGTTAAGGGAAAGGTTCAAGATTTAACCCATCTTAATTCTTTTTGTTCTAATAAGCTAAGGGTTTTTTTCCCCCAGTGTGGGATGCCTCATCTAAGGATTAATTCCTTATAAGGTGTTCCTTTTTCAGTGTGTGATGCTATATCTAAGGGTTAATTGCTCGCATTAATTGCTACCATGGAAGTGATTGGAGTATCTGTTTTGCTAGGCAACATCAGCATCTTCTTTCTCCCTTGTTTTCTGACCACTCGTGGATTCACTACTGGCATCATAGTGCTAATGACCTAAGTTTAGCAGATGTCCATGTTTTGTTGTTTGACGATCTTGGTTGATAAATAGGAGAAAGGCTATTTACAATTACATGATAGCCATCGCTTAAATTTGAATACTTCAGCCATTCCTTAAAAGTGCTTGTTCTTTTATGTGCTATGCTGAGTTTGTGTCTCCATGAAGATATTTTATCTTCCTTAAAAGCTTATCTTCCAGAGGATTACAGCTCCTGTAAAGGAAACCCATTGCTGTTGCCCAAATGAATGTAATGAGGCAGGAAAAGTGGAGGCTAACACTAATTTTAGGTTAGAAAAAAAACCAGCAGTAAATTTCACAGGGTTTTTTCCCTAAAGGCCGAGGCAACACTTAGGAGATAACAAATGGCTGTTGCCTCTAATGAAGAATTGCTATGCTTGAAATGCATTAGATAGAACGAGAGAGAATTGGGGTTTTATTGAAAGCTCATTTATATCATTTCTTCATGGAGCCATAGTATGTAAGAGTTGGAAGGGATGTTGAGATCATTTAACCCAACTCTCTGTTTAATACAGACACTCACCACTACTTTAATACAGACACTCACTCACCACCACTCACCATTCTGCAATAGATGGCCATCCAGCCACTATTTAAATAGTTCCAGCAAAGGACTGAACACTCTTCCTGGGTTAATCTGTTCCACTGTTGAACAATTCTTATGTTAGGGAATTCTTTCCAATGTCCAACTGAGATTTTTTTTTTAATTTAAACTTTAACCTTGTTTTTTGAAACAACACTGAACAAGTCCACTCCATCTTCTGTACAATAGCCCTTCAGATACTTGAAGACACTATCAAGTCACTCCACAATCTTCCTGTCCCCAGCCTAAGTGTACCCAATACTTCTAAATGCTTCTCATAAGTATTTCCTTCCAGCTCCTTTATCATCTTAGTTGCCATTGTCTGAATGCACTTCTGTTTGTCAATGTCTTTTCTAAGACGTGATGCCCAGAACTGGACCCACTATTCTAGGTGTCATCAGACAATGCAGAATAGAGAGCATCAATGACCTCTCCTGATCGTGACTTTATAATTCTGTTAGTATAGCTTAGGCCAACTATTTCCTAACTATAATATTTCTTCACTTGCTTTCAGTTGCCACTCCCTGCCTGCGGCAATTGTTCTGTTCTGTTCTGCTTTGTGAAGTTCATTAGTCTGAGTGTTTCCCCTCTGCGGAATGATAAAGTTGTCTACTCATCTTTGGGATTGCAGAAAACTATATTGGCATGAAATTTGCTATCCCCACTGCAACCTTGCCTCTACCATTATTGCAAGTCACCTGACTACCCTCCAAGGCAATAGACGACAAAGCTTACCAGATTTCATACATCTGTTCTTAGATAGTTTCAAATAAGAGTGAAACTAGTTCTGACTGACAATGGCTGAAGTCTGTTTATCTCATACACTGGGAAGAAGAGCAAGGCAGAATTGTGAGGACACAGCAGAAAAACAAAATGTTGCAAAGAGATAATTTATACTATAATTTGGTACCAGTGAAAAAACAACCTCTCCTCTTCTCTTCTCTTCTCTTCTCTTCTCTTCTCTTCTCTTCTCTTCTCTTCTCTTCTCTTCTCTTCTCTTCTCTTCTCTTCTCTTCTCTTCCCTTCCCTTCCCTTCCCTTCTCTTCTCTCCTCTCCTCTCCTCTCCTCTTCCCTTCCCTTCCCTTCCCTCCTCTCCTTTCCTGTCCTCTCCTCTCCCCTCCTCTCCCCTCCCCCTCTCCTCCCCCCTCCCCTCCCCTCCCCTCCTTTCTTTTTTCTCTTTTCCTTTTTCCTTTCCTTTTCCTTTTTCTTTTCAGGAAGCTGCAGTTTTAAGTAAAGGATGACGAACCATGCACTCATAAACCTTTCCCCTAAGCATTTTCCAATCAAATTTTTCCCCAGATGCTTCTTTCTATTGGCAATTTTTATTTAAAAGTGCACATGTAATGGGTAGTTTTCCCTTTTCCTTGACATCTACAGCAGAAAATCTCTATATATCTGGTTCTCAGTGCAGGAAATGCATTTTTGTGGAACAACATTAAGCAGCAAACAAGATGGTGGTATACAGGCAAAGTATCCTCTCTTCTAGCTGCAGCTCTTTTGTACAAAATATAGCATCCCAAAGCTGCTGTTCATTTTTAATAGGTCACTTTTTAATACATATTTATAATACAGTTGCAATACATTTCCCTGAACCAGCACTTTGGTAACATTAAAGAAGTACAATTTCTCCAGAATTATTTTGTCTTTATCCAAACTGTGCTTGCTTTTCCAGATGTTTTAAATAAGGCCACCCAAATTCTTCTTACCGCTTTGCTGTAGGTGACAATTAGGGGCAGATCTCCTGGAAATGTAGAGCCTGGAGTTCACCCAAGAAGATTGCCTTAATCAGCCTTGAACATGCTGTCAGTAAAGTGTCATTAATACAATTGGGATGAAAGCAAAGAAAGATTGCACATATGGTCCATTAGCTAAGCAGCACACTAATTATGGGGAGGTGTCACATTACTCATTAAGGGCTAGATTCTGCCAGTGTTCCTCCCATTAAGCAATACCCTCTTCATTCAAAGCTACAGCATCCCTTGCAGGCGCTACCTCCCCTCAGGATCAGTGGGTAAAAGGGGGGATGCATCAATTTGCATCAACCCCCTTCCTATATTTCTCTACCCTACCTCGGCTGTCAAGATGTACCGTGATTAAAACAAACCCATTTTTTCCCTTCAGAGACATCTCTAGGATGATGAGTTATGAAGAGCAAGATAATTGGGGAGGGGGGGGCAGGTCAGATAGTTATATTCCTATTTCTATTTGATAAACAAAATCAGACAATTATGCCGAACAAAGGGATTTCTTGAGTTGGAGACACACTTATTATTTGCAAGCTGAAGGAGGTGGGAAGAAGAAAAGAGAGGGGGTGGGGAAGTACAGCAGCAACCAAAAGAAGAGAAAAGCATTTGCGGGGAATAATCTGAGCTCATCAGCCCAACTCTCCAGCAGTGCTGAAGACAGGAAAATGATGCCTTTTTATTAGCCTTATTGTCTTTAATTAAAGCATTCAGCAGTACCCTGCGATAATGGACTGTGAGAGAGGTCGGTAGCATTTGTAATAACACAATGCAAGGTTCAATTAAGTTGTACTTTTGCAATTTTTCATCTCCCATTTAAACAAGCTAGTGATATACACAGAATGATTACCTTCCCGAGCTGAGCGGAAAAAGGGGAAGGAAAGTGAGAGCTGGGGAGGAGAAGTCATTCATGACTGGTATAACTGATGCTCCAAAATGGTCTGCTGCCTGTCAGCATTGGAAGGGGCCTTTGGCCGGAATACCATGCCTGTCATGGCCTGCAGTGTGTGGTAGCAAGGCGGGGCTGTAATTTATTGAATTCTTTCCATCCTGTTCAGTATCTGATCCAAAAAAACCTGCTTTCCCTTAATTCGATATCAGTTCCCCCCTCCTGTTTTTTTTTTTTTAAAATATGCTTAATATACAGTATACCTCATCCTATTTTCCCCACTAATTTGTTAAAACAATGCTGGTGGTAGCTGCAGAAAATAAAACAGAAAAAGGAGACTTTGGCCAGTGATGCTAAGTAATAAACATTTCAGTGGAAAGGCCCCAGAGAGCTCACAAATAGATCTTCTTTGTGTTTTCTACTTTTTCTAGGCTTTTAAATTATTTATTTATCTATTCAATTTACATAACAACCCCCTCCATCTCAATCAATGACTGTTCACTATAAAACTTTGCAGTTATGCTCTTCAGAGAACGTACGGCTCGGGGGGGGGGGGGCAACCTAAACCACCTGGCTAGCATTTAATTTTTCTCTTGCCTATTAAGGATTGCTAAATTGTAATGAGGCCACTCAGAGAAGGGTGACAGCTCTATGAAGGCTAAATATATTTTTGATGATTAGTACTACTAGCATCAATATCTCCGCAGAATTGATGACAAAGAAACATATAACCATGCACATTACTCATAAGCGCAGAGATAAAAGTGAAGCTAAATTTGGTTAGACTTGTATATCTATTGGGGAGATAAGTGAGGGAAATAAAATCACTGAGTTGAAAGAAACAGAATGGATTCTGTGCTCCATGATGTAGTAATAATTTAGTGGGATTACTGTTAAAACACCACCAAATCCATTTGGTATGGATTTGGTATATAGCAAATAACATTTTGGTATTGAATGCTTTACACTTACCGTTCAAGCCTTTTTTGTCTTGGCCATATTTTCAACCACAATTGCACATATTTTCCAACCTTAGATAGTTGTCTTATTTTGTGGGGTAATGGGAGCTATAGAAGCATACATCTTGTTGTGTCTTTGTTTGGCTTTTGGAAAAACAGACTGGTTTTAAAAGAATTTATAGTGCATGAGTCATATCCCCAGATGGATGGAGATCCATGATAGATTAAAAAAATGATCCCTTTTCTTTTGAAAACTGACCCTAGTGGGAAGTTCTAAATCAATCTGGCAATTGAGGCTGACATTTTAAATAGCACTTCCTTTATGGTGTTAAAAATGTAACCCATTGAATGAAAGTTTGCTGCTTTTGGATAATATCTTGTAATAAAATGGATGCATCAGCTTCTGCATCAGCACTTAGACTTATATACCACTTTACAGTGCTTTACAGCCCTCTCTAAGTGATTTTCAGAGTCAGCATAATTGCCCCCAACAATCTGGGTCCTCATTTTACCCACCTTGGAAGGATGGAAGGCTGAGTCAAACTTGAGCCTGGTGAAATTTGAACTGCCAAATTGCAGTCAGCCGGCAGTCAGCAGAAGTAGCTGCAGTACTGCACTCTAACCACTGTGCCACCGTGGTTCATGCCTTTTAATGAAGCACTAATTTCAGTTTCTTTTTAATTTCCTCCTGTGGGTATGGACTTTTTATAAAATTGTTCCACTAGGTTTCCTTCTGGGCACTAAAGGGATCATAGGGTGCACGTGTCCTGCCTGACAGAGAAAGAGCAGCTTCTCAGTGTTAGTTTTCATGGCCCAGATAATGGACCTTCCCGGGGTGTTGAAGCTTCAGAAGTTATTCATGGCTGCCTAATTTTAATAGTAAACTTATTTGTGCAGAGGTTGAGACAGGTTTCTCATAGCGACAGTAGGAAGCTGCTCTGGTTCCTCCAGAGCATATAGTACATTTGTGGATGTACTATAACTCCACTGTCTCTTGCCATTGGCCACACTGAAAATGTCTGATAGAAACTGACACTCAAAATAATTGAAGGTATCAGTTTCATTAACTCTGCCTTATAAAGTGAGGATACATATTAGTGTCTACACAAAGACTGATTATTAATTCTCTTGCCCATAAAAAGGAAGGGCCTTCACTTTATTTTTATTAGTAGTAATTATTTCTGTATGTTTATGATAAAGGGACATGGTGGTTCAGTGGCTAAGATGCTGAGCTTGTCAATCGAAAGGTCGGCAGTTCAGCGGTTTGAATCCCTAGTGCTGCATAATGGGGTGAGCTCCTGTTACTTGTCCCAGCTTCTGCCAACCTAGCAATTCAAAAGCACATTAAAAAGTAGAAAAATAGGGACCACCTTTGGTGGGAAGGTAACTGCGTTCCCTGCGCCCTTGGCGTTTAGTCATGCTGACCACATGACCACAGAGACGTCTTCAGACAGTGCTGGCTCTTCAGCTTTGAAATGGAGATGAGCACCACCCCTTAGAGTTGGGAACAACTAGCACATATGTGCAAGGGGAACCTTTACTTTTACCTTTATTATGTTTATGATCTGTTGGGATTGTTTAGGAGACATACTATTTAAATGCTTAGAAGACCCAATTCAGTTCTGCTCGTGCAAGACAGTCTAAGTTGGCACAACAGAGAGAGGTTGATAGCATTCAGTCTCAAATGCTGGTGAAATCTAGGTGCCAGAGTAGTATGATGAATCAAGACTGTTGGAAAGAAAGGGAAGGAAATTTTGGGACTGGAATGTACTGCCTGAAATAAGTCCCTTCCCCCCTTTTCCATTTCTGTTTCCTTAACAAGATGTGAATATTGAAAAAAATGAATATTAAAAGTAACTGCTAAATATTTTGTATGGTTAATGTAATGTGTCTGATAGGCATTCCTTGAAAAAAAAAAGTTCAGGCAAGATAAGAATCTGAATGAGGAATCAGTTTTTAATCTTTTGGAATAGATGATTTAATCAGAAAGCAACACTGGAAATATTAGCATTTTGATTGGAATAAAGAATCACATTTGAGAGACTGAGATGTATACATTCAATTAAGGTTTAAATGTTATTAATATTGATATAATATAGGGATTTCTTTTCCTCAGTCCTTCCCCCCCACTTTGTGAAAAACCCAACAAAAACCCAACAAAATAGATTAATCATTGGTAGAAAGAATACTTTAAAAGCAAAAATAATGCTAAATGTATGTATGATAACTGATTAACACTAATGGATGTAATTACTTGCATATAATTAGTATTAAAGTTTATTGTATGTTTTTATTTGGATGCTATTGTATTTTGGTCACTGCAGAAATCCATAATACTCCTGACCAATCTATGGGAAAGCTAAAGTCTGCTGATAGAAGTTGCTTTCCTTAATCCATTTAAACAATAATCCACATGTAAACCACAAAAACAGTTAAAAAGGGAACTGCTTAAAATATCACCGCACATATGCACATATTCAAAGTGTTGATTGTCCTTGCTCATGTCAGTGCAGATGATAGAGTCATTGTCATTCTTATTTTGTATATCAGAAATACTTTTCGAACAAAAACACTTGAAAGCCTAAATATAATAGAAATTATTCATTCCTTGTTACTGTGAATTTCCTTTTTCCCCTCCCTATTGTCTTTCCATATATAAGCATTTAGATCAGAGACAGGCAAGTTTCTTTGTTTTTTATTTAGAAAAAAAAAATTCAAATAGAATAAGGACATCATTACTGGAGTGAAGCCAAGATTTTCACACTGATTTCCCCCCCCTCCCTTTTGGGTTTGTGTGTGTATTTTCGTATGAGGACAATTTTACCGCTGTGTTAAGAGTAATGCTTCTATTGTGTATGATTTTCTATCCAGGTTATATAGAATCAGAGAGCTGGAGAGAACCAAGGGGTAATCCAATCTTCTGCTCAGTGAAAAATCAATGAGAGATTCTGATAGATGATCATCAATCTCCGTTTGAAGACTTTTAAAAGAGAACACATCACATTATGTGGCAGCGTCTTCTGCCAGCTGAAATTCTGTGGAGTTCCTCCTATTGTCTGAACCCCCTTTTCGTAATTTCAACCTATGCATTTTGGCAGTGCCCCCCCAGGGCAATAAAAATATGTAAATTCCCTTTTCTGTGTAACAGCCCTTCAGATATTGAACACTGCTGTCATATCATCCCAGTTAGTCGCTAGATAATCACAAAAGCCTGACTGAAGGAAACATTCCAGTGGTGTATAAGCTTCATATTGTTCTGACCTACCCTTTTCAAAAAAAGGGCAGGAATAGTCTTTTATTCACGTGGATAAACAAAAACAAACATAGTTAGTCCCAACAAACCTGGTTTGGGCCAAGGAATCCAAATTTCTTGCTGTATACTAGAAAACAAATGGTTGTCTGACACAACCAGCCACTCCCAAACCCCTACTATTTATTTCCCTGCCAGGGATGGGCTGGGTAGTGTCTATGTCTGCTTTTCTCTGAGAGCCGGCTTATCGCTTTCCTTTGCTCTCCTCTCCTTTCCTCTCTATGCATACATGCATCTGGGATGGGCCCCATCTGTTTCCCCCCCCCTCACTCAGCTCAGGCTCTGAAGACAGCTGCCTCTCCACCTGGAGGAGGACCGAAGGCCCTGGCTCTGTTTCTGTCTCCAATGCTGTTTCCTTATCAGAGCCTTCCAAAGGCTCCAAAGCTGGCCCAGGCTCTCCCTCAACTTCCTCATCATCTGACTCTGCTGCTAGCTCTGCTGGCAGCTGACGGGCCACAACACATATTTTAGTCAGGCCTTGGAAGTCAATGGACCACCAAGGAGGGCAATCAAGTACAGAGATAGTTTTGAAGAAAATATGTAGCAACAGTTACAAAAACAGATAACTTTAGCCTGCTAAGGCAGGAGAGAATGAAGAAAAATTTAGGATTAGACTGCCTTGATTCTCTTGGGTATAAGAAAATGTCAGGCTTTCAAGATGCTATGCACTATGCAAACATATAATTGCCTGCAGGGTCAAATCTGGGTTGGTCACCAGGACCAGAGCTTTCGGACTCATGCTGGAGCCCATGTTCAGGGATCCCAAAGGTGCTTTTTTCAAGAGGCAACTGGACTTTCTGGTTTTTCTTTGAAGACACTTTGCTTCTCATCCAAGAAGCTTCTTCAGCTCTGACTGGATGGTAGGGAATGGAAGAGCTGAAGAAGCTTCTTGGATGAGAAGTGAAACATTTTCAAAGAAAGTCTAGTTGCCTCTTGAAAAAAAGCACCTTTGGGACAACCATGACCTGGATGACTGAGAATCTCCATAGACATGTTCAGGGATCTTCTCTCTAGCAGAGTGTATGCTGTTCTGTGTGTAGTATAATTGCCTCCCTGGATTAGTGCAATTCTTGAACTTCACTCTGTGTAAACCAGGTGTCATTGCCCACTGGTTTCTAACAAGGCTGGGTGAATGCAATGCCTATTGGTGGGCACCTCGGCTGGATAAACTATTTCCGCTATAAGTATGAATGTCCTAAAGTAAATAGCATCAGACTATTCCATTCCTAAATGCACAGAGAAAGGGCATAGCAGTTAGATAATGAGCCTATCAAGAGCTGCACAATTTTAATTACTGTAATATGGTGTAATCTGAAGGAGTAGCTCTGTAATATATCTTTTCTTCTTCTTTTGCTTCTAAAGGCCACCTCAGATAATGGCTTTACCTCAGCTTAACCCAGGGGTGAAATTCAGCAGGTTCTGACAGGTTCTGGAGAACCGGTAGCAGAAATTTTGAGTAATTTGGAGAACCGGCAAATACCACCTCTGGCTGGCCCTAGAGTGGACTGGGAATGAGGATTTTGCAGTATCCTTCCCCTGGAGTGGGGTGGGAATGGAGATTTTGCAGTATCCTTTCCCTGCCACGCCCACCAAGCCACACCCAAAAAAACAGTATTAAAAAAAATTGAATTCTACCACTGGCTTAACCAATCACGATTCAACTGTCCTGCCTGTCAAGTGTGGAAATGCCCACCAAATTAACCATTATGCCTTGAGAAGGGATTCTTGGATGAAAGTGCCAACATAACCAGACATTGTCCCAGCCTCCTTTTGTGGCTCTCTTTCAATGGTCCAATTCTTTTCCCCCACTTTTTAAAAAGGAGCTATTACTTTGATTCATTGGCTCACATTTGGATACACAAGAGCTGTGTTCTCATACCAAATTCCTTATATACTTAGTGTTATGCTGTGCACAGGCAGATCCTATTTAGTGATGAAAAAAAACCTTTATGTCCAAATCTCACATTTATGATTTGCACAATTCTCTTAAGCAAAAGAAAGCTGAAGTATGATTATAAGCACAAGGATTTTACTTAGTGACTACTTCACTTAATGACCAAGTTGCCAGTTCCAACTTGGGTCACTAAATGAGGAGCTATTGTACAATTAACCCAATTTCTGAGGAAATACATGATGAATCAAGAGATTACTATGTCTGTACCTCTAACATTATACCCAATCAATTCAGTTACTGCTATGGGTGAGAAAAAGAGGTGAGGATGGGAGGAATCAATCTATATATATATATAAATAAAAGCGAAAACCACTCATGCTGTAATCACGAAATCTCCAGAACCATAAAGCCTACAAACTTGAAATTTGCCATGTATGTTCCTCTTGGCTTCTAGGTGCTCACTAAGAAAGGATTTTTCAAAATGACCATCAGAGCATTAGTATTCCCTATATTATTATTAACATCTGATGCTAATTAGTTAGACTTTCTACTCCCCCTCCCAACCTGAAAATAACTCTAGAGAGAAGGGCATAGGATAGGGGAGGATTCTGTGGGGCAAGCCTGAGGGAGAGAAGGGGATAGGATAGGGGAGGCTTCTGTGAGGCAAGGCTGAGGGAGAGGAGGCAATAGGATAGGGGAGGCTTCTGTGGGGCAAGGCTGAGGGTGAGAAGAGGAGAGGAGAGGCCGATCGTAACTACTCATTAATTTTCAAGCTGTAAGTGTCGATTTAACAAGCCCGATCACATAGTTTCGTAGTGGAGCATGGTATTCAGCTAGTTCAATAATAAACCTTTGGAGCCTCTTCCAGAGAACTGAATCTTTGCATAATGCAGAGGTGTCAAACTCATGTCATCATGGCGGCGTCACATGATATATCAGGACTTTTTTCCCCTTCGCTAAACTGGGTGTGGGCGTAGCCAATTTGACAGCCCTGGCATAATATGTCCAAGTAGGGTAACTTGAAACCTGGTCATTTGTGCCTTGTTTGACCATCTATTAGTTCATTATCTTGGCTGTCCACAGTATTCTCAAGGGAATCTTCTCCAATACTAAACTTCAAAGATGTCAATAGTTTTCCTATTCTGCTTCTTCAAAGTCCCATGTAATATCACATTTTCTGTCTAAATTCCATTTTACAACCTCTCTTTCTCACAAAGCCCAGTGTCAGCTGTTCCCCCACTTCAGTGAGATTTCTACTAGTTTCTGCTGATTTCCTTGTATTGGTGCAAGGCTATACCTTATTTCCTGTGGGCATATGGAAGTTTATGTTGCTCAGTAGGTGTACACATAAAATATAGGCTTGCACTCTTAAAGATTGAATAAGAAATCAGGGTCCTGTTAATTTAGGTCTTTCCTTTATCTCAGCTTTCTTCCTTGTAATATAAATATAATTACATCTTCCTTAGTAGGTTGTTATGAAGGCTGACATGCAGAAAGTTTTCCGTATAGCTATATAAATGCTGAATTGTCTCTACTTATGAAATAAACATTCTCTTCCTATCCCCCACTCCTCCAATCTTATTACATTCTAATCATTTGGCTGCATTGGAATGTGAGAATGCTAATCACACCTATTTTGCATCACATGCCATGGCTAATTAGAAAATTTTAAGACATGCAATTTGAATGTTACCAATTAGTTCAATTGTGGACCAAGACCAAAGATTTTATTTGCTTTGTCATAGCCATAGAAAGTCAAATAAACAAATACTTGTATCTTCCCACTGTCTTCTCTGCCCCTTTAGCACAGCTGTGTGACAAAATAATAATAATTTCATTGTCTGCTTTCCAAAAATCCCTCTACAGTTAGAAAGGATCATTAAAAAAAGAAAAAAAAGAAACGTGGTTTATTTTGTCTAATTATTTGAAAATCAGCCTGTATGTCCCAGAAGAAATAATGTGTGCCTTACTTAAAGAAAAATGATACCAAATGAGGCATACACAATGGCACGGTGCACGTGTCCTGTTTTCTGATTAATTGTTTATTGTTTGGGTCGGGAATTTTTGAATCAGGAATTAGGCATTCAAATCAAATGGGACGTGGCCATGGGATGTAGAGATCCAGGTCTTTTTTTTTTTTGTGGATCTAAATATCTGATAGTCTTCACAGAAAAGCCAACTGCTTAACTGGTAAAAATGGAGTTTTAGATTGTTGAATTGAGTTAGGAGCAAGAGTGGAGTAGAGATTTTCCGATGCTATAGGTATGTAACGATGCTCTAATATAGAAGGGCACAACCAGAGACCTCAGGACTACCTTATCTTCAATAATGTTGAATGTATTAGCATCCATAAATGCCCATCATGCTGTCCCTTTCAGTATAAACAAGGGGCAGAAAAGGAGTAATAATTACTAAGTCAAAGATGTATAAAAATAAAAGGAAACCTTGCTAAATCTGGTTAATGCTAAAACCACTCATTATATTTCTCCATCTGTTTTTGATTCCTGCAAACCACTCTTGCTTTTATTATACCATTTTTAAGTCCTATGTTGCTTTCTGTTCTTCTCACCTGTGTACTGCCCAAGAGCTTTTAAAGATTTGCATATTTTAAAACCTCTCCGTCTATTTTCCTGTTTTTAGAAAATTTTCCTGCAAAATGCACAAGTTGCTTTAGTTTGTTATGCTATATCTTGCAATTGTTCAATCCATTTTTCCATGTTAAACGTAATTGTCTTAGTCTTTGATACATTAATTTCCTACATGTTTTGTACAATCATGCAAACTACCTAGTATTTGTTGCAAATCATTTAGTCTCTAAGCTGGTGAATAGCATCATCTGCGTATTGCACTAAATAACATTTGTCTTCACGACCATAACACCTTTAATATCTCTGCAAGCATTCCCGATACATTTATTCATAAGCAACTAAAGGGACATCACATATCTTACCTGACTCCCTACTGAGTGCTGAATCATTAGAGTTCCATTCATTTTTGGCATATTTCCATCATATCCCACTGTTGCTTTACTCAGCAATCAACCTTCAACTCCATATTTGTTCAAAACATTGCATAATTGATGTCTATTCACTTTATCACACACTTTCTCTAAATCAACGAGCGTACATTAAAGTTTTTTTTTTTTCATATTCATACATTTCTCAGCTACTTGCTGAAGAACAAAGAGCTGTTTTGCACACTGTCAGGGAAGTGCTAAGTTGCACTGCCCTTCTGATGGAATGTTGCTCTTTGCATCACAATACTACCAAACATCTTCCCAGTACCTTTAACTACCACGTGCAGTTTTTGCATTCGCTCTTGCTACCTTTTCCTTTTATAGGAAAGGAATAGCAGCAATCTTCCAATTCTCAGCAAAGATGCAACTTTGCATCTTTCTAACTTTCAGTTAGAAAGTTGGTGCACACTTCTCTGGCATTCCATAACACAATTCTTTTCACTTTGTTGCAAGCGTCTTCCACAACCACTCAGTGTATTTATTTAATTTATGTGGTTGACTCTGGGTAGCATACACAGATTAAAAACCCAACAATTAGCCACCCTCCTCCTGCACACTCCATCCAAACCACAGTATCTTTCGCACATCCCTGGGTACCCTTGCAACCCATGCAGCACTGCTCATGCATCCTTATATATTATTTGTGACTTACACCCCCACAATTCCTTTGCTCCCTCCCCAGTAGTGGTATTCACTTACCTTCGCTACCGGTTCACCAATGGGAGTGCGCGCACGTTCGCTTTGCTCTGTGCATGCGCAGAGCATCCATGATGATATCCGGGTGGGTGGGCGGAGCCTCCCACCACCGCCCCGTTTGCCTGAACCAGGGAGAACCGGTAGAATCCCACCACTGTCTCTCCCCCACCCAGCATTAGCCACTAACTTGCTTGCTGGCTTTAGACTTGCAATGTCTTGCTGGCTTCCCCATTGACTTTTTCTCTGCAAGCTTCATACAAATGAAGTAAATGGGGAAGCCACCAGGAATTGGAGGGAGGGAGTGAAGGAGGGATTTCTGATGCTCCTTGCCAGCTCCCCACAAGGAAACTCAATGGGGAAGTTGAAAATTGCTTCATCTTGCATCTTTTTATTTGCTCATCTGTGATCATTCTATTTCTCTGTTTAGGGTAGGAAACAGTTCTGAAACAATGATTAAATGGGGCATGAGTTGTCTAGTACTAATTAAATACATAGAAGACAAGAAAAGGAATGCACACAATTATAAAAAGGAAAACTAAAAAGAAACAAAACATATAGGGCATATATTCATATATGAATACACACAAGGGGGGGAGAGGAAGGGAAAAAGAGAGAGAAAGAGAGAGTTATGCAGTAAACATTTCAATGAATGGAAGTCATAATTAGTTACAACTATCCAAAGCTAATGTTTATTGATATGTTATTGATTTGTAAATTGTTGGTAACATCAATTCTGCTGACCACTGAATAATTGGAGCTATATGTTTGTCTTTTCAATGCTGAACAATAAATCTTTTAGCTGTAAGTAAGATGCATAAAATTCATTTTCTTTGTCCAGAAGTCAACTTCCATGTAATAGGAATAAACTTCAAAAGAATAGATATGTTTGAAAATACTGAATCTCAAAGCTGAGTTAATGAATGTAATAACCTCTTTCCCAAATGGGACAATTACTGGACACTGTAGAAATCTAAATAAAGCATTTATTTCACTACATCTTCAACAACAAAGCCATTTACTTCATCCTTTTCTACCTAAATGCAATGAAATCATATTATATCTTGCTGAGAAATATGTAGTTTAAAATCTGTTAAATGTTGCGATTTTTAACATCTCTTTTTACTGATTTAAGTAAAATATACAAACAAAAAGAAAGAAAGAAAAGAAAAAAGATGCATATATAAATGATAGTTGCACAAATATTTTTTTAAAAAGCAAAACAAGCAAACAAAATATCTGATAGCCCCTTTTTTATTTCTCTGTCTCTAATCTCCTCCTCCCTCCAGGCACTATTTCATGTTTGTATACTTTTATACTTTAATTTGGACATTATTACTAATTCTTGAATGAGAAGTGAAACATCTTCATAGAAAAAGCAGAAAGTCCAGTTGCCTCTTGAAAAAGCACCTTTGGGACAACCATGACCTGGATGACTGAGAATCTCCATAGACATATACAGATATATGGGTGTGCAGAGGTGAGGTGGGTTCCATCAACCACCTTCAACATGATAATGTCCCTATTGGGACCCCAATCCAGATGGCAGAGCCAGCCAGGCTCTTGTGGAAGGTCAGGACGGTGGGAGCAGATCTCACCCCCAAAAGACATGAGCATACTGATAATGTTCCAAAAGACATGAGGGTACTGATAATACTGCATACCACACTGATGTATGACTTTGGTCAGTGGACTTGTCTTGATGTTGCTTATCATTTGTTTCCTATTCATACTGGTGAACACTGATCTGACTTTTAATATTGTTTTTTCATGCAGGGCTTTTAATTTATCTTCTTACAGTCATTCTGCTTTCTATTTTTCCCCCTTTTTCCCAAGAGCCACCTTGACTATGTTCCCCCCCCCCATATTTAACTTTGTATTACCTTTTTATCCTTCACTGATTTTATCACTGTTTTCATTATAAACTTTCAGATCAATCATGCTTTTAGGTTTCTATCCGTTCCTTCACCATGTATTAAATATGAAATACATATTAAAGTATGTATTTCAAAGAAACTTGGCCCGATCACTTTTTTTTTTTTTTTACATTCCCTTGTTTTGTTTTTACCCATTGATTCACAACACTTACTTTACATTCGGAATGTTGTACAATATTTCCTCAAACTCATCTCTGTTTCTTCCATTATTAGAAGTCATGGTGGTGCAGTGGGTTAGAATGCAGCATTGCAAATTGACTCTGCCTATTGCCAGGAGTTCGATCCTGACCAGCTCAAGATTCACTCAGCATTCTATCCTTCCCAGGTCAGTAAAATGAGGACCCAGATAGTTGGGGGCAATATGCTGACTCTGTAGATCACTTAGAGAGGGCTACAAGTTGGTATATAAATTGAGGAGCCTTGGTGGCGCAGCAGACTAAAGTGCTGTTAAGTAGCACTTAGCTGCCAGCTGCCTGCAATTACTGCAAGTTCAAATCTCACCAGGCTCAAGGTTGACTCAGCCTTCCATCCTTCCGAGGTAGGTAAAATGAGGACCCGGATTGTGGGGGCAATAAACTGACTTTGTATAAAAAGAACACCGCTTGAAGGGGGTGGGGGGTGAAAGCCCTACTAAGCAGGTATATACAAAAGTATGAAGGCTATTGCTTAACGCATTGTAAGCCACCCTGAGTCTCCGGAGAAGGGCGGCATATAAATCGAACCAATAAAATAAAATAAGTGCTATTGCTATTGCTGTTATCTCCTTGAAAGGCTGGATTGAAAAAATGCTCAAGAACCCAACATTCACAAACATCATTCACTAAAGCATAATATTATTAATTCATATTTTCTGACATAATTTTTAGCCCTTTCCTTTATAACTAAACCTACTCCTTCACATGCATGCATGTATTTATTAAAGTCGTTCCACACACAGGATCCATTCATCTTCATTCAGATCTATTAGATCCCTTCCCATTCCTCTTAGTTTCAGAGCCACACAACATTTATATTTTGTTTTATTTCATTTGTTAATTCATGCTCTTCACCAGTGTTTTCTCTTACATTCCAAGTTACAGTCTTCTGTATGCTCTGTTGTCACCAGATGGACTTCAACTGCCCATAATGGCTTTAATCAATCAAGGTTTTTACAGAATGCTTTTTAATAACCCAGTGAAAATGTAAACTAATTTAATAGCCTTAGCTGTACTAGTGCCACATACAGCAGTTCCTGCTAAAAATAAGAACAGTACCAATCAATTTGGATACATTTTGGCTAGCATGCCAGAAGTGCAATCAAAGCTCAATATTTCTCCAGGAATACCCAGGCAATTCTATGCAAAGGAGGAACTCTAGTCTTGAGACGACCTTGCAAGCCAACTCATTGTCTGCATCCTGTGGTAATATAGTATACTGATTTATTACAGATATGTTTTAGAAAGGAGAAAACATCATGGGACATAATCTATATTCAGTCTGAATTAAAGTTCTATGTCATTTTAAATGAAATTGAGTCTCATTTGGATTTTGCATTGGCCCTACCGAATACTTTTTGTGGGGCAGCCACCACCATACAATTCAATGGCTAAACACTCAAAATGTTATATATCCCACCTTGTATTTATTTAGTTAGTTTGTCAAAGATGTGGATTCGACCGGAAGCATCACGGCGAGACAGTCGGGAATTAGCAGGCTCTGATGAGCCCCGTGAAATCCTGGGCTGATGAACCACTGCAGGGGGTCTTTGGACCAGATCTGTCCTGCAGGGACAGAGAAGAAAGAGAGGCACCTTGGAAGACCAAGAGGAACAGGAAAGTTCCTCGGAGGTCGGAGGTTTTTCTCTCTGACTTAATGGGGGGGGCAGCGGCCATTACGATCACCAGTAAACTGGGGCAACCGGATTAAGCAATGGGCAGGAGCGGAGAATTGAACAGAATATTGAAGCCGGGTGAGTGATATTTAACTCATAGGCAGAAAGAAAGAAAAAAAAGACTTTTAAAATAACTGTAAAGTCATGGAGCTATAATAGCGGCTAATAGGCATGAAAGACGGAAGAAGAAGATTAAGGCGGAAGTTATAAAGTGATAAAATCCAACTAGAAATTTGTTTTGGATTTAAGTAATTGGAGAACTTAAAAAAAATTAGAAGAATTAAGAACCCGAAAAGATTCTTTTTTAAAGAGAGGAAGATTAAAAGAATAAAGAAAAATTTGTAATTGAAGGACTAGCTAATGACTTTAAACTGAAACTAAATTGGAATGCAATGTGCAATTTGGACTATGTATATTTGGACTGAATTTTAAATTATTTTGGTGCATATAAAGATGAAAAAGAAGAAAGGGGGGAAAAAAGTCAAACAAGCTAAAACTGTTACAGTGAATTGCAACTAAAATGGATGCCTTTCAAGTTTCTTACTTGTAACTACTTGTAATTGTAGATTGTAGAGAACCATCTTCAGGAGGAAAAAAATATTACATCACTGAATTTTTTGTTTTGGAAAAAGAAAGGGAAAAAACTTGGACTTTGAAAGGGATAACAGCATGTAAGAAAGTTCAAGGAGGATTTGTTTGTTCACAAGTGTTTTGGCTTGGAGAAAACAGAAAAAAAAAGAGAACTATAACGTAACTTCAATTGGAATAATATCAACTTAAAAAGAACAAAATGGTGCAGGAACTGAAGGAAATGATGATAACGATGTACTTTTCATTGAAAACTGAAATAAGGGAAATGGAAATGACTAAAATGATGCATGGAAAATTGAAACTTGATGATCAGAAAATTGACTTAGGATATACTCAAGCTGAAAAAGAAACAACAAATGAGAAGCAAGAAAAAGAGACTGATAATAAAGAAGAAGACAAAGACAAGGAGACTGATTATGGAAAATTAAATGATTATTTGGGTAGCAATAATAAAAAGGAGAACTTTAAAAATTACATGGGGCTTAATGATGGAAAAAATAGAAAAAGGGAAAAGAAACAACAAAAAGAAAAGAGGGTGAAATAGAAAGAATATAAAAAACTTAAATGATTACACTGGGATTGTCAGTGAGAAAATAAGAAAAAAGGGAAAGGGATGGAAAATAATGGGAAAGATACAGCAAAATAAAAGAGTTTATGGTTTTAAAAAACAAAATCATTATGGGACTAACAGTGGAAAGATAAGAAAAAGGGAAAGGAGAGTTCAGGATTTTAAAATACAAAAAAGAAGAAGGGGAAAGAGAAAAATAAAATAAAATATAAAGATGGGAAGGGAGAAAGAAATGGAAGAGGAATATGGGGTAAAGGAAATGACTACTAGGGTATTGGATTATGGAATAATTAGATATATTTAACTGGTCCTTATAAAATGTTATAAAAAGGCTGAAGTGTATTATTTGGAATAGTTGATAAAGAAAAAACTATTTGAGATTGGAATAAAAGAATTTAAGAAAATAGTTGGGAATTGTATTATGTTATTTGAATTTAAAATTAGGGGCATTGGAGTAAAATTGATATTAAATTGATTCTTTAACTAATTAGTGAAACTATGATGTCTGGAATATAAGAGACAGAAGTATAAATAATTGATGTAGTAATAGAATGGTAAATAATAAACCATTTAAGTTAATATGAAGAAATGAACTGTATCTTTAAGGAAGTGAGTATAAAATATATGGATGAATGATGAATGTAAGAATTGGAATATTTTTAATTAATGAAGGGTACTGTAACAAATGGAATATTTTTAATTATATATTTGGAACTTAACTAAATAAGAAAAGAAAGTTGAAATGATATTGGATTATGAGCTACTTAGATACATTTAATTCATCTCTATAAAAATGTTGAAATCTACTATTTGGAATAATTAGTAAAGAAAAAACTATTTGAGATTGGAATGAGAGAATTTAAGAAAATAATTGGGAATTGTATTATGTTATATGAATTTAAATATGGGGTATTGAAGTAAGATTGATATTTAATTGATTTTTTTCTTTATTGAATATGTTTAACTGTTGAAATGTATTATTTGGAATAGTTGATAAAAGAATTATTGGTGAGTAGAATAAGAGAATTTAAGGAAATAATTGGGGATTGTATTATGTTCTGTGAATTTAAATTTAGGGGCTCAGATTTTACGGAGGGAAAAGAAAAAAGGAATTATACTAGCATGAGACATCAAGATGAAGTGTAATATTGGTTCTTTAAATTTAGAGAAAATAAAAGATATGAAAAAAAAATTGAATATATAAAATTGTGTTAAAGATGAACAAAAATCTGTACAAATTTAAAACCGGGCCAATATTCTGTTCAGAAAAGATGCATTGTATGTTTGTTTGTGTGTTTTAAAAAATAAAAAAACTTTACAAAAAAAAAGTTTGTCAAGCATGTATGAGAAAACAAGTATAAATATGGACACAACATATAAGTATAAACAGGTGTAAGCATATACATCATAAATGAGTATGAATAAATGGGAACAGTAGGACAGGGACGGTAGGCACGCTGGTGCACTTATGCAAGCCCCATTACAGACCTCTTAGGAATGGAGTGAGGTCCACAGTGGACAGTTTAAGGTTTAATTTTTCGGTGTTTGAGGATATAACATCAGAGTCAGGAAGTGAATTCCAGGCATTGACCACTCTGTTGCTGAAGTCATATTTTTAGCAATCGAGTTTGGAGCAGTTCACTTTGAGTTTGTATCTATTGTTTGCCCGTGTATTATTGCAGTTGAAGCTGAAGTACTCATTGACAGGTAGGATGTTGTAGCAGACAATTTTGTGTACTAAGCTTAGGTCAGACCATAGGTGGCGTAGTTATAGGTTGTCCAGGTCCAAAATTTCAAGCCTGGTGGTATAAGGTTTATGGTGGCATCTGCATGGAGGAGAAAGTGGAAAGTGGTACATAGACAGGAAAGTGATACATAGACTTGGGGGGGGGAGGGCAAAAAGCCCTACTAAGCAGGTATATACAAAAGTATGAAGGCTATTGCTTAATGCATTGTAAGCTGCCCTGAGTCTCCGGAAAAGGGCGGCATATAAATCGAACCAATAAATAAATAAATAAATAGATAGTCCAGAACTGCATAGAGCAGGGATCCTCCTAGTGTATACGCTACTTCATATTTGAAGCAGATAAAGTTGGAGTACCATGCATTGAATCACAGGCATATATAATTGTAAATGATAATTAATTATAAGTAGCGATAAGGAAACTTATTCTGTTTATGGAAAGCCTCATTTGGGGGATATCTTGTTATTGCACAAAATGTGTCTTGGGAAAATGTGCCTCCTTTGGCATACAACCCCTTCCTATTTAGATATTTTCTGAACACCAGTTCGGAGGCAACAGCATCATTTCGACACATATTTTCTCTGTGGCAACTTTTTTTCTCTAATGATTGAGTTTTCCTCTTCTCCATTTCACTTTCTTTCTTTGTTGCATTTTTCATTTTTATTGCATTGCCTTGAGGCCAATCTCTGCCGCCTTGGGATATATAGCTTCAAAAGTTTTTTTTTTCTTAGCCAAGTGTTTTAACCTACAGCAGTAAAACTACCCTAAGTGATGGATATTTTCAGTTTTGTGGAAGATGACATATCTTGCAGTCTTGCAACACTGCCAGGCAATCAACAGCCCAAACCAGCAGCATTTATATTTGAAAGGTAAGGTGACCAGACGTCCCGCTTTTGGCGGGACAGTCCCGCTTTTGAGCAATTTGTCCCGCGTCCCGCGGCGTTTCAAAAAAGTCCCGATTTTTCTTGAGCCCCAGCTGATGGCTAGAAGAAAAAAAAACTGTTTAAACTCTTGCCCGGGGCTTCAAAGGGCCGCCCTACAGGCAATCAGTGTAAAGCAGTTTTTTTTTCCCCTAGCTAAGCTTCAGAAACGAAACCGAAACCAGGGTCTTTGGTGCAGCGTGACAAAATGAGGCAGAGAGAGATTTATTTTTATTTTTATTTTTCCTCCCCAAAAAAGGTAGGTGAAAAACTGCAAACAATGGGAAATTTAGGAGGAGAGTTCAAGATTTTAAAACACAAAGGAAAAAAAGCTGTATTTAACTAGGGAATTGTAATAATTGAGATACTATTAATTGTATATTGTGTTGAAAGCAGAAATGGTTAAGTTGTGGTTCGGAGGAATATATGGGAGAAATTATTTGGTTTATTATTATTGGTAAATATAATTAATTGATTTGTAAGAAATTGGATTGCATGGAAATAATTGGAATATTCATGTTCATATTGATTAATATACAAAAAAGATAGTTTTATAACTAATTGATTTATATTAAAATGTTGAATTTGTATTAAACAACTGTATTACATAATTACATAATTAAACAATGTGAGGATGGATATAAAAATAGATGACAATGGGAAGGGGTATAATATAGAATAGAAGGGAAAAATTGAATTTGATTAAGATTAGAGATGAGGATGAAGGGTAATATTGGTTTTTTTAAAAAATAGATGAGGAATAAATATGGCAAAAAGGAAATATAGAAATTGTAAATTTAATTGAAATGACTAAACGCTGTTTAAATTTGTGAACCAGCCAAATATTCTGTTCAAAGAAAATACATTGTATGTTTGTATGTGTGTTTCTAATTATTGCTATTTATTCATATTTGTTCTCTTTTATTCTTTAAAGTTTAACAATTCATTCTTTATCTTAATATCTTTATATTGCTTGGGGTTGGCTTTCTTCCCTTTCATCTTTTTTATTGTACAGCAATCTTTCTCCTCAAACCTACCACCTCTCTTTTCTTTCCTTCTTACTTTCTCTTCCCCCCACCCTCTTTTTCTCCTCCCTACTTCCTCTTTCTTTCTCCTTCTCCTCCTCTCTTCCTCCCTCTCTTACCCTCACTCCTACTCTAATTTCCATTCCTTCATCCCTCTCTATTGCTGTAATCCTTTAATGCATATGGACTACTCAGAGGGCTGAAAAAGTTATTTTTGACTGGTCCTCACACTTTTGACCAGTCCTCGAACTTATGACTGTCCTCACATTTTACATTTTTGCCCTATCTTGTCATCATGGTGAAGAGAAGCAGTTGTGAAATGAGTGACATGGTTGTTAAGAATGGTGCATGGGCATAAATGTGAGGATGGTCATAAGTGTGAGGACCAGTCAAAAGTGCAAGGACCTGTCAGAAATGACTTTTTTCAGCTCTCTGGTTAGTCCTTTTGTGCATATGGACTACTCAGAGGGCTGAAAAAGTTATTTTTGACTGGTCCTCACACTTTTGACCAGTCCTCGAACTTACGACTGTCCTCACATTTTACATTTTTGCCCTATCTTGTCACCATGTTGAAGAGAAGCAGTTGTGAAATGAGTGACATGGTTGTTAAGAATGCTGCACGGGCATAAATGTGAGGATGGTCATAAGTGTGAAGACCAGTCAAAAGTGCGAGGACCTGTCAGAAATGACTTTTTTCAGCCCTCTGGTTAGTCCTTTTGTGCATATGGACTACTCAGAGGGCTGAAAAAGTTATTTTTGACTGGTCCTCACACTTTTGACCAGTCCTCGAACTTACGACTGTCCTCACATTTTACATTTTTGCCCTATCTTGTCACCTTGTTGAAGAGAAGCAGTTGTGAAATGAGTGACATGGTTGTTAAAAATGCTGCACGGGCATAAATGTGAGGATGGTCATAAGTGTGAGGACCAGTCAAAAGTGTGAGGACCTGTCAGAAATGACTTTTCAGCCCTCTGAGTAGTCCCTATACACATAGACATGGCCACCCGGTCACATGACCAGGTAGCCACGCCCACCCAGTCACATGGCCTCCAAGCCACACCCACACAATAAGCCACGCCCACAATGGTGTCCTTCTTACCAATGTTAAAATCTGTTCACCTTACCCTATAGACATAGCCACGCCCACCCGGTCACATGACCAGCTAGCCACGCCCACCCAGTCACATGACCAGCTAGCCACGCCCACAAAATAAGCCACGCCCACAATGTCCCTCTTTACCAATGTTAAAATCTGGTCACCTTATTGAAAGGAGATAGTAATACTGACCCTCAAGGAGTGACATACATAAGTCCCATTTTCACCTGTTTGTTCCAAGCTGGTTCTACCTAGGACTTTTCTGACCTTGGCCTAAATCCTAAAATGCAACAAGATTACCATGGTCTAAGACTAGTGGTGGGATTCAGCCGGTTCAGGCCAATTCGGGCAAACAGGTAGCTAAATTGATGGCTGCCTCCACCTCCTGCCCCTTCCAGGAGTCCCCATGTGCCCCATTTTGACTCCCAGGTAAGTGCAGGGAGGCCTCCTAGGCCAAAATGGGGCACTGGGGGGGGATGCGGCATGCTCCCCCCATGGCCCATTTTTACTCCCAGGAAGCCTCTTAGGCCCAAAATGGGATGCGGGGGTAGATGCAGTATCTCCCTGTGGCCTGTTTTCACTCCCAGGAGGCTTCAGGGAGGCTTCCTAGGCCCAAAATGGGGCACAGAGGGCCCCAGCACATCCCCCCGGCCCGTTTTTACTCCCAGGGAGGTGCAGGAGGCTGAATGCTGCCTGTCACATCCCCTGGCCACACCCACCATGGCCATGCCCATCCAGCCGGTCGTTAGGGCAGAGAACTGGTTGTTAAATTATTTGAATCCCACCACTGTCTAAGACCAATCTGAAAGTCCACCCTTGGAGGTTCTTCTGGATCCTACTATTGTAGCTTCTCATACTGAACATAAAACTGAGCTTTCAGTAAAATCTTGATTTTTGCAAACCATTTTGGGGTGGGATGTCCGTTCACTTGAAATGTCCATTGTATCCAAAACATACTTTTGTGTGTTTGTAATAAGGCCTGTATTTGAGAACCAGTTTGGTATAAGGCACCAGGCTAGAAACTGGGAGAATACGAGTTTTAACCCTGCCTTGAGCATAACACCAACTGGGTGACATACGATATTTCTCTATATTAGCCCTTCTCCATTGCCAAGTTACACTTGCTTTTAGGACATGAGACCCAATCACCTAAATTACATTTTGGTGTAGCACAATAAATAAGTAATTCTAAATCAGTTGATAAATTAACCTTATGCTAAAATTTCTGAATAGATGAAATTCAGATTTTATTTCCCTGAAGAACCTCTTATTTACATAAGGACAGAATTGGTAAAAACTAGACTGAGTCTTTATAATTCCAGCAAGGTTGTTTAAGAAAGTGGGTTTAACGCATAGATAATTTCTTATTTGCAGGTTAGACTCAGGACTTTGAAGACGGAACCTTTTTCTTGACTGGGTAATACAACTATCAATCTTCTGAAAGAAGCTGATTTTCATTTACCAACTATTAAACTGATAAGAGTGAAAAGAAAAGTACAAGGGAAGAGAAAAGAAAATGAAAGTGTCTGACTTTCAACAGGAGACCAAGATGATCTCTCTCCAACTACTTACTCTGCAATGAACATGTGCTGAAGCTTGAGAGCTTATTTAAGGAGATAATATGCAAGTCATTTAGCTAAGTTGCTAAATTGATTTTATTTGGAGTTCTTTCAGTGTGATTGTTATCTCTGCTTGTTCTTTCATTTCCCTTTTGTCAATAAACTTGTGTTTGGCTGAGTTTGTTTTGTGTGAGACTTATTAAAACTTTTCCCCACATGCATAACTCTAGAACTGTATAGCTGTCCTGGTGTTTCAGACTAGCCCAACATCGTCCAATAAAGTTCAGTATTTTTTTTTAATTTGGGGCAGTAAGACTTCCTTTCTATTTTTGGGAGAAGCCTTGGGTAGAAGGACTAAGAAATTCTAGCTGGACAGCCAATGTCTGTGTGTCAGGTTCAGCCTGACTGGTGGCACCTATAATGCAATGACTCTGTTTTATTGGTACATCTTTAAAAGATAGAATCTGCCAGAGATTTCTAAAGTATCCCATATCTCCCAGATTTTAAGATCACGATAATAATACCTTCAGCGCAGTGGTGGGTTTTTACCGGTTCACCCCGGTTCGGGCAAATTGGTAGTGGCGGCGGCAGCAGACTCCATCCACCCACCTGGACGTCATCATGGATGCTCTGCGCATGCGCAGAAGGTTCTGCGCATGCACAAAAGCACCACACGCATGTGCGCTCACAGTTCCAAACCGGTAGCGAAGGTAAGTGGAACCCACTACTGCACCAGAGCCTTGCAATGCCTACAAGTAAGATGGCATGACTGTGGTTCTTCCAGCATTGGTTCTGTTAAGAACTCCTCTTATATTGCAAAGTTATCTACTTGCAAAGCTCTGCAGGTAATTCAGTCAATGTCATTTCTTGATACCAATTGTTTCAGTGAATGTATAGCTACTAATCAATGACTCCTATTAGGGAGCCCAGTAATGTTGTCTAGGGATTTGGGGAGCTCAGATCCAACACATCTGGGAGGGATCAAGAAGGAGAAAGTTTAGCTAACTGAATACTGCCTACTATCATTGTCAGCAGCTCTTTATGGATTCATATAGCAATTTTCTCCCAGCCTGCATGACCCTCTCATAATATATTTGAGCAGGGTATTGATATAAATGAGCAGAGCTGTAGATAATGCAGACCACTTTCTTCCTGATGTTTGTATTCTGCCTTATGGAATATAACTTTCCTTCTAAATTGCCTGATCTAAGGGATATGTTCTATTACTTTACAACAACAACTCCTTTCCCATACCAATTGTAAACATTCATCATAAAACCTGCAGCCAACGAAGAAGTAGACTTCTCTCAGTTTAAGAGGCCCTTGCTTTCGGAGACTTTTAACATTTAATTAGCTGAAAATTGTCCCTATTCATGATGGATATTACAAGCAAATTGCTGTTTTTCAAGGTGGCACAAAAGGCCAGGTGGAGGAGAAAAATTAAATATGTATTTCCTATAAAATTGTAATTGCTGCCAAATTTTATCACCAGAACAATATGCGTATTCTGTCCACTGCTGTCATATTACCATATTTTTGCTTATTGCCCTGTAGGATAAACACTCCCCGGTGTTGTTAGAGATATCTGTGCTTGAGTGTATGTGCATACTGAAGTGTACGTGCCTCCAGATGTTTAAAATCTTAGATGTTCTCTATTTCTTGCTTTTCTTTTCCCCTCAGAAAAGAATATTCTTTGTTTCTCTTGCATTTGTCCCTGCAACAAGACAGTCTGTTGGATGTAAAGGATCTGGGTTCTATTTTTTTCTTATTCAGGAGCCAAAACAATGATAAGAGTCTTGAAATGTAATAGAATCCCATTTGTGGCGGGCAGTTCTAGGAAAGAGGGGATACTAGAGATTTAGAACAGTGTAAAAATGGAGCAGGTGTTACGTTTCGCCTGATTGTATGCATGTGTGCACAGGAACAAATCCAAAGTAAACAGAAGCAGATTCAAAGCACTGTCGTTCTGGCCACGAACAGCAGCATTTGCTGCAGATGCTCAGCTCTAATACTAAAGCTGTTTCTTGAGGCAAACCAATATCTCACTCCTTTTTTCGAGACTTCAGATAAGCATATGCTGATTGTTCGGTTGCAGAGTGACTTTGCTTGTCTATTAATTAGATTTAATTGTTAAATGACTGCTTTGAACAACAGAGCAGCTCGCTAACTCCAAAGCTATACAGTGCAGTCCAACGTGGGGCAAGGGCAGTTATCCTCCCACCAAGAACCCTGCTGATTTGCTCTGAACAGGGCCCATACAATGTTCATCTCTTAAGTGGCCTTTACAAAAGGTGGTTCTCTCTCTAAAAGAGTCATATAGCTGTCAGAGAAGGAAACAGGGTGGGTTAGTTGCCCCTCAGCCAGAAAATGAAGGGCAGACTAAGGAGGGATACAAATTGCTTGGCCTCTGTCTTGGCTTTCTGCAGACAGTGAGTTGCTTTGTGTTTCTATTTAAATCAATTTACTTTCAAAGTGTGCATCCTTTCTTTAAGTTAACATATGCTCGCAGTGGGCAAACTGATGTCTTTTTTAATCAACCTTTTTGGAAAACTTCTTTCTTTCCTTCCTTCCTTCCTTCCTTCCTTCCTTCCTTCCTTCCTTCCTTCCTTCCTTCCTTCCTTCCTCTAAGTAAGCCTCTGAATAATTACTTTTTGCAAGTGAGTGGGCCTGCTAAGATTGGATACTTGGGTGCTACCCATAGAGCCTTCAGATTTAGCACAATGTATTTTTAAATAAAGAGGAATTATGGAGGAGGAAACAAGAGAGGAAGAGGGGAACAAGAGGAAAGGAGAAGAAAAAGTGAGCTGAGCGTTACAATTCCTAGGAGCATATGTTCCCGAGATTCCAGAAAAAATCTTGCTCAGGGTCCCTTCATACCTTGCACCACTGCTACTGAAAAATAATATTTTAACAAAGTTGTAAAGATATATGCTATAACAAATAAATCATAAAGATCTGGTTTCTTTTATTTGCAAGCCAAATCTGTCACTTGAGGCAGCTATTTCTACCTGATCTAGAGACTCTATGGTGCTGCTTTGTGCCTTTCCATGCCATCTCATGATTGTTTGTGATTGCTTTTTTGTCTAGTCATTGCTCCAGATGTGTTGGGCTTCAAGGTCCATATTGCTAGAGTATAGGGAAAATAAACCCAACACATCTGGAAAGTACTACATTGTGCAAGGCTGCTGAGATCTCTAAAGTAAGTACAATTATTTCAAAATTATCGCTGGATGTAATCCATGGTTTTCTTTTTTCCAGCCGCTGCCTGCATTTGGAGAAACAGTTTGCTCCCATATGTTGCTGACATCCAGCTGAATGTGGTATGGTGGAAGAGCTCTTCATGAGGATGTACATTTTGAGTTGCTTCCTCCCTCACTGTCTCTTTTGCCGCAGGAGCTAGCCAAACAGCAGGCTCTTCATCACCATCATTTGCTCTCTCTCCTTGCTTCGGCAAAATGACTGTCAGTGTCTCTTCAGACAGCTCATTAGGCCTCCAAAATGCTGGCCTTGGGCCACTACATAGCTATAGACTGGCAATGTGTCATGTGGTTTATTTCTAGCCAAGGCTTCTCCCTCTAGGTTATGAGGATACCGTAGAGGAAAGGATTTGGCAGGTGACAGATTCATTTCTTATTGCCTTAGGAACATTGTAGAATTCTTGATGATGATCTTGTGGCCTTGTTCTGAGTTTTACTTATCAATTTCAGGAAAGATATGGGATAGGAACCCATTAATGTATATACAATATGTAGTAATCCTTAAACTTCATTTCTGTTTCACGTATTAAAGTCAATCCAAGGTCAGATGCCTTATAAGAGAAATACTACTGCAGCTAGTATTTCTAGCTACAGTTACTAAAGAGGAAGCAGTATGCTCCATCCCATATTTGGTGGACCAGGTTGCCCTGATAGACCGGTCTCATGGGGAAAAAAATGTAATCTTTCCCCTGGTATAGCCGACAAAGCGATGAGAGCCCATGGCTTAGAGGTTAATACATCTACCTCAGCGGTGAAATCCTCTGAAGTCTGCTACCAGTTCTGTGAGTCTGCTACCGAGCACGCACTTTGCACAGTGCTAAAAAAGGAACATTTTGAAGCCTTCTGAGTCTGCAAAGGTAAGTAAAACAGCAAGGAGGGGGAATCCGCTGTGCCACATGATTTAGATTAGCTAGAAAGCAGGAAATTCGATGATTCTATCTCATATAAATTGCATGTCACAGCTGATCGTCACCCAGCTGATCGCTGGAAATACTGGTTTGTCTGAACCGGTAACATTTTTTACCCCTGATCTACCTAATATGTAAATAGCCTCGGTTCAAATCCCAAAAGGATATGGCTAGCTGAAAAGAACTAAATAGCTGGAAATAGGTCTATACTAATCTCCCCTTTTTTTTTTTGTGTCGGTAAATATAAATTCAACACAAAAATAGTTTGTCATGAAAGTGACTGCCTGTGAAGGCTCCTGGATTGGGGCTGAAAGGCGAAAGCAGAAGCAGTATATTCTGTCCCATATATGGGTGGAGCAGGTTGCCCTGACAGACTGGTCTCACCGGAAAGAACACTTACTACTGTAGCTATTCATGCTGTTGCTTGGGTAGCTGTTGCCTAGTGGTGGATCCCCAAAATGCAGTGATAATTTAGGATGTAGCATTTTTGGGATGTGTACATGTGGGGATTGAGTTTCATCTTTTCATTTGGAAAGTTACAATTTCTAAGATGTAGCATTTTTCAACTGTAAGTTTCGATAAAAATAACAGTGTTTTTTTCATTATGCCAAGAACCATGGTGGGGCAGTGGTTAGAATGCACTATTGCAGACCAATTCTGCCAATTACCAGCAGTTTGATTCTGACCAGCTCAAGGTTGACTCAGCCTTCCATCCTTCCAAGGTCGGTAAAATAAGGAACTAGATTGTTGGAGGCAATATGCTGACTCTGTAAAACACTTAGAGAGGGCTGTAAACCACTGTGGAGTCTAAGTCTAGATATAAGTCTAAGTGCTATTGCCAAGATAATAACAATAACAAATTTAGTATTGTGGGATTCAGTGGGTGCTAGCAACCTCAGAAGGTTGAAAGTATTTTATTCCAATGGAACAGATGCTTCCTGCCTTGACATACTGCTCTAGCAGCATCGGTCTAAGCAGTAAAACATTTTATCCGGTCCACTTATACTTGTACATTATGCATGAATAGATGACATGCTATATCTGTGGGCATCCCATCGCATATATAATGAAAAGAAACAATATTGGCATTCAAATGAGCAGTTGCATTAGCATAGTTGTTAATAGGGCTATATTGCTAGGCTTAATTAAGATAGAAAATGCATGCTAACAAGATTTATTGAATTAGTGTAAGCTTTGCTTTTATGAGGGATAAGGGGCAATATACTTCACTCAGCTCCATAAGGCCTTCCAGGGTCTTCCTTCTGACTTCTCAAATAGTTGTCCATGAACTAAGAGGGAAAAAAAAAGATTGATATATCCTTTGGTTATAGAAAGCATCAGGATAAGTCTAGATATTTTTCCTGATCTCATACTCCCCCCCCCTCAATGGGCAACTCTCCAAAAAACATCACATAAAAAGTAGGATCTCCTTGCAATTGAGCCCAGAGATGAAGACTTCATGGCCATGGCCATTTAATTTTCTTGGCAATGGTATGGAACAGACTTATTTATTTATTTAGAACATTTGTATAGTTGCTCATCTTAAATACCTAACTCTGGGCTGCTAACAACCAATTTACATAATAATTAAATAAATGAATAGACCATAGAAAGTTAAAACAGCCTAATACAACAAAAAGGAAAATACTTCCAGATACCATAGAATAAATTCACAAAACAGGTATATTGGATTCATCTAACACTCTAATGCTTGGAACAAAGGGTAGGTCTTAATTATTTTTGGAAGGCCAAGAGAATCAGGGCTCTTTGAATCTCAGGGAGTAGGTGCTCTATAGGGAAAATGCCACAACAAAGAAGCCATACTTCCTCAGTCTTTCAATATGACAATGTTTAATAGAGAGGATCTGGAACACACCCACATTTTCAGACCTGGCGGAAAGACAAAACCACTCAGATTTTGACAATCCCACAAGCAAATTTGCCCTGTGCCCATATCAAGGGTGATAACCACTATCCCTATATTTTATTTATTTATTTATTTATTTATTAGATTTCTATACCGCCCTTCTCCCGAAGGACTCAGGGCTGTGTACAGCCATATTAAAACACATATAAATATACAACATTTAAAAGAATTTAAAATTGAATATATAAAAATTTGGCCCATAGATTAAAACACACATCTGCATTGACTGGGAGTCAATGCAGCTCTCACAGTAATGGTACTTCTTGGGTGAATACACAATATTTCCTAAAGTTATCCATATATGCAGGGGTGGGCTGCTGAGGGTTCGCAGAGGTTTGGGAGAACCTCTAGCTAAGATTCTGTGCAGTTCAGAGAACCCCCAAATCCCACTCCTGGCTGGCCCCACCCACCCCTCCACTCCCCTTCCAGGAGTCCCTTGCCTGTTTTGAATGCAGGTAAGTGCAGGGCACGCATGGAGGCTCAGGGAGGGCGAAAAGCAGGCCTACCAAAAGTGTGGGAAGGCCGCCTCCAGGGGGCCTCCAGAGCCTGGGGAGGCCATTTTTGCCCTCCCAGAAGCTCAAGGAAAGCCTCCAGAGTCCGGGAGGGCAAAAATACCCTTCCCCCCGCTGTGGTGCAGGAAGCCTATTAGGCCATGCCCACCATGGCCATGCCCACCCAGCAACCTTGCTAAAATTTTTGAAGCCTACCCCTGCATATACGTAATCAATACTATCAATACTATCTTTATCAATTTATCAATACCAATACTGCCAATACTCTAACCCAAACTGAAGCCTAATTGGAAAAGATCCAGCTATCTGCTTCTTCCAGAGCCCCTGAAACTGTGAATTATCTATATAATATTCCTTGAAAAGTGAAGGCTAGAGATTGGTTGCACATTATTTTGTCATTGTTTTCTTCCAAGAGCATTCTTACATTCCCAAATGGGCTTTAAGAATATATTTTCACAATCTCTTGATTTGGTCAATAATTTCCTTTTCTGTCATTAAACATCCTTCACTACATCATATGAATAAACTGAGGAAGAAATACCCTAAATGATTTCTTTAGTCATCCGCTTATAAACATATGGAAATGATTGATCATTTCTCACTAGAGGCATCTAGTGAGTTTAATTCTGTAGATATGTCTCTTGTGTGTGCTCTTTTACTATAGAAGAAGCAATGCATAATAACCTGAAAGGGTATTTTCTGTTATAAAACGACCTTCTCAACTCTGGTGTCCTTAGGTATGTGGGCATCTAGATTCTAGAAGCTTGTTTTGTAACAATATTCACTGTGTTTTAATTAAAGATACTGTTTTGGAACAATTTCCACTAGTTTTAATTGTGGTTGTACAGGAGGAATCTTCCTTTGCTCAGTACATGTAATAAGAAAATAGTGTGGTTGTTGGTGGATGGACAACAGAAAGGAGCATGAAAAAGCATTTTCAGTTAGCCATATCTCTTGTATTAAAGCTGCTCCTGTACTAAGATGAGCTTTCATTTGGTTAAGTGATATACAGTATTTCCATTAAGTTCTGTAGTTTTAATGATATATTTAATTTCATTTCTGTTTTCTCTTATGAGTAATCACCATGAGTGTTAGTTTTGGGAAGAACAATGGGATATGTAAAATCAGTCAAATGATCCCACAAAGTGCTTTTTCAAAAGGCAACTTGACTTTGTTTTTCCCTTGAAGATGTTTCACTTCTCATCCAAGAAGCTCCTTCAGCTTTTGGATGAGAAGCAAATGTCTTCAACAAAAAAAAAAAAAAAAAAAAAAAGCCCAGTTGCCTTTTGAAAAAGCATTTTTGTGACAACTATGACCTGGATGACTGAGAATCTCCATAGACAGCCAAATGAGCAATTGCAGAACTCCTGTATCCTGCGCCTAACATATCTCTGGTAGGTAGGTGAAGTAAAAATAAACATAAGAGTAGGTAGTAGGTGACATGACATAAAGTTTGTCAATGAGAAACCAGTGCTAATCATTTCAGGCCAGCCTTCCCCAAATTTAGTGGGGTGTTGAGTGGATTTCCATTCCTAGAATTTTTATAGGGAAATGCTAAGTGGGGATTTAGGGAATTCCCTGGCACTTAGACTGATCTCATTTTGGGCAGCTTTCTATGTTCCAATTTACAGGTTGATGTAGGATTTCATGTCCTTGCTAGTGATACAAATGATAATGATCAGTGTTCCAATATTAAAATATCACAGCTTGGGACAGAATATTAAAACCGCCACATAAAACCTAATAAAACAATCAATACTATGTCAATAAGCAAAATGAATACATATTGCCATGGTATAAATCCAGAGCCTAATACACAACCAACTAATTCAGTATTAGTCCTTAGAGCTATAAAATCTATAAAATTTTATACTTATTTTATACTTACATACTTATATAAAAGCTATAAGTATGGCAGGGTGGGGAAGAGAAAGAGACACTGAATGCTCTGCCCAATCTCTTTTCTTTGATATGGAAGGTCTGATGTGAAACTTAAAATGAATTACCTCTCAATTGGATTACTGTAATACACCGTACATGGGACCACTCCTGAAAAGCATTTAGAAGCTGCAAGTGGGCAGTGCATAGTATGCCTACATGAAACTTTTGGTCCACAAGCTCACAGGCTCCCATTGGCCTTCTGGGTACAATTCAAGATACTGTTGTCACCTATAACACCCTACATGTCATAGAACCAAGGAATGTACAGGACCACCCATCTCCAATTGTTTTGTTTGTCCCATCAGAATCAGCAGGCTCTGGATCCCTTCTACATGGAAATGTTACCTTGTGGGACTAAAAGTTCTCTAGATCAGTGGTCCACAACCTTTGTGGCTTGGCAGCCAGGTTGGTGGGGGGAGAGGGAACTGGGCCATGTGAGTGGCAGGCCATTATGGTTGAACATGCAGCTGTTGTGTGATTGGTGGGTCTATGCATGAGCGTGCAGCTTGACTTGCACAGCTCGCTCAAGTTGAGCTGCGCCCATGCTCGCTGTGGCCAGCCACTCCTGAGGCCCAATTCTGAATAGGCCATGACCTGGTAGTGGGCTGTAGCCAGAGATTGGGGACCCCTAGTCTAGTTGGCCCTGACCAGGGGTGAAATCCAGCAGGTTCTGACAGGTTCTGGAGAACCAGTAGTGGAAATTCTGAGCAGTTCGGAGAACCAGTAGCAGAAATTTTGAGTAGTTCAGAGAACCGGCAAATACCACCTCTGGCTGGCCCCAGAGTGGAGAGGGAATGGAGATTTTGCAGTATTCTTCCTCCAGGAGTGGGGAGGGGATGGGGATTTTGCAGTATCCTTCCCCTGGAGTGGGGTGGGAATGGAGATTTTGCAGTATCCTTCCCCTGCCATGCCCACCAAGCCACGCCCACAGAACTGGTAGTAAAAAAATTTGGATTTCACCATTGGCCCTGACCCTATTGATTTTTAAGAAGGTATTAAAGACCAAAGACCTGGATGTTCCCTCAGCTTTTGGAACAGAAGATTAAACCAGTTCTGTTAGTCAATTTGTCTGTTCTGGTCTTTATCAACTGAATGCTCTGGAATCCACCAGAGTCACTGCTGTGAGATGGGCAGATATATAAATCATTTAACTAAAACTAAAGAAAACTAAATGCGTTTGTTTGAATGTAGCTGCAATGTCCTGATTTCATGGCCTATTAGATTAGGACTCTTATTTGCCATTTTATTTCAGATCTTTTACATCAATTGGGCACACTCATGAGGAGAAGAGGCAGCAATTGAAGTGCAATAGTATGTATACAAGAAACCTCCTTGAATTTGGCTTCTTCAGAATTCCCAGAATTGAGAATATATTTTCCACTTACCTTAAAGGCATAGGAGTCTTGTGAAGCACTCACGTTTTCCCAAACAACTTCAATATTTTATAGGCCTTTTGCATAAGTGAATGTCTGCTATATGTATGTGTTTTGCTAAAGCAGTAGAAGTATTTTAATAGGTATATGGTGATTGCACAACCCAGGGGGAGCAATTTAATGCATGAACATCTGCATTCCAGTTTCTAGCTCACTTAAGTGCAGGTGTATGTGAGAAGCACAGGTGTGTGTTAAGAGTGTAGGGCATGTAGCAAAATTACATCATGCTGTTCCATATATCCATTGTCTTGTCAAGCACAAAGGACTTTTTAACAAAGTGAATTTTAAATTTCCCCTAATGTAATTATAATTTGACAGCCCAGCCACCCGACGTGCTTGCACAAAAGAAAATAGAAAGTAAGAAATTCTAAAAATAAAACAATTTTAAGGAATAAGACAGGAGCTGTTTTATGAGCAGCTGAACCAGTCTCGCTTAGGCGGCACTTCCTCTGATTTTTAGGGAACATTATTTAACTTTCCACATCAAGTTCCTAACTTTTCTAAGTTACCCATTACTGCCTCTTAAATATATTTACAACTCCCCTCCCCACGGCATCTTTTTTAGTCTTGCAAAAATGGCCTTTCGCGGTATTCTCCTAACTACTTCAGTTTCACAGTTTCACAGCTAGTTGCATCTAAAACTTCCCTTCCTAATTAACTCAGAATAGGGTTTGAAGAAGCTCTAGCCCCTGAGAATATCAAATTTAGCTCCTAGCCTGAAGCCAGGCTCTGGGCAAAAGAACACATGTCACATTAGGAAATCATGAGATATATACCTTGACATCTTGGGTTTTTATTATGTCCCTTGCACAGCTCACATACACTCTTTCTCTCTTCCTGGTGAATGCTAGTTGGTACTGTGGATTAAAACAGATGAAATCAATATGGTTCCCATTTTGAGTAATTTCTTATCTGCTTGTTGGCCTTAGTGTAAAGGTTAATTGTAAGCACTATTGTAAAATTACAAGTAATTTTCCAACAATATTCCACAAAGAATTTTACTCCTTGTTTGTTGATATATAAATAGATATAATGTAACTCCTCTTTTTCTTCTTCAGCATTTTCTATTTTCAGATTCTAAGTTCCTTAGGAATTAACATTTCTTGATTTGGATATGTGGCTTCTGCCAAGTTATGTTATGCTGGTGGTAATAAGAATAACAACTTGACCGCCCAAATTGGAATTTGAGGTATACTGTTTTTAATACGTCAAGATTAAAGATATCCTTGGAATATCCTTCAAACCAGGTGGCTCTAATATCCACAGCTATTCAGTCTATGGAGAAGTGAGTTGGAAACAGTTTCTCCCCTTCCAGACCTATAGTTTTTAGGCAGTGGCATAGGACATTGGCAACCGTGCTTCACTGGCCTGAAGTTGAAAGATATAATTGGGTATTATGAGCATACTGTGATGATATTGAACCCCAAGCCAGTGGATGACCTCACCTAGCAATTTCATGTTGACCCTCCCTTGTCCTCAGACAAAGACCTCTGTAATCCCATCAAAGCAAAGAATAGAAACCTCCTGACCAGTTCATGGTAAAGCCCAAGGGCAACTCTTACAAAAAACTTGCAACATAGAGAAACCCCAACTCTTCTATCCTTCATCAACTGATGACTTCAACATTCCATCGAATACTGAAATTTACATTTCTCTATCTGGAACAAGAATATCAATAAATAATGGAAGCCAAGCTAGACTGTCGAAGTCCTATGCCACTTCCTAACTATTATAGGCCTGGAAGGGCAGGAACTGTAAGAAGATAAAAGCAGTTGAGATACTGGTAGGTAATCCAATAAAAATTAATATGCCTGTGATAGCATAGAGACTGTCCTTCAGAAGATGAATAGCGGAAATGGAGTTACAAGGACAGAAGAAGGAAGTTCTACACTGAGCAGGCCACTTGTGCAGATTACAGAATTTGCACAGCACACTCATCTCCCTGTTGAATGACATTATCCAGTTCAATATATCATGCAAACAGTGCTTATAAGTTGATTTGCAAGTCAGTCACATGCTGAACTCAATGACTGCAGCTTCAGAGATGGCACGTTCAAACATGATGTTTCTAAAGACATTGTGGGAAGAATTTCTAATGAATAAAAGTTTCCAAACAATTGCTTTGCTACACAGCCAGCCTTAATAGAATGGATTTGACCTTCTAGTCAGTAGAAGACAAAGCCTTTGTGCACTGGCCCTAAAGAAAAGATAACTATATCTTGTGCATCTTAAAACTTCTCTTTTCTGAAAGCAGAATATTAGATCAGATACTCCTTTCCTACTTTGTGAGCATATTTCAAATACTTACAAGAAACTATGTGAATAACTATCTACAGATCCAAGCTTTTCTTTCCATAGAAAAGGTTTGGCAGATTATTCAAGATCTCAGTAGCTTTGAGAAAATTATGAACAGGTGGCAGAGAACTTGTGAACAGAAAACTTTGGACAATGAAATAATTTGCTCCAACTCTTTGCTCAGCTATAATAATTATGCTACTCTGTCTTTTTTCTTCCTCTCCAAGGAAGTCAATACGCCAAAAGAAAAAATAATTTCCCTATAGGATAAATTACTACTTTTGATTTGTAAAGTTTCACTGTTTTTTTATTTAAAGATAACTGGATAGGCAGAATTAAAGTAAGGAAGATTTCCCCCTTCCCCCCCCAAAAAATGCCTTCTTTATTTTTTAAAAAAACTTTCCTTAAGAACATATTATCTGTAAAGTAGGATAGCTATATTTTAGCAAGGGCAGGACGGTCAATAAAGTCAAAGATGAAGACTCTACATAAATGATTGTGTTGAACTTGTTTAAAAAAATGTGTAGGCTTCAGGCATATGGCTGCAGCTGCCATTTTATTTTATTTCATTCTTTATTTTATTCATTACATTTATATGCTGCCCATCTCATTACCAAATGACTCTGGGTAGCTTAAATTTTGAAATTTTATCCACAAATGGAAGCTTTCCAGTTTTTATGAAGATTAGAAAGAACAGTATATTTCATGAACGTTTAGGTTTGATTTTCAATATGAGATATGTAAATGAAAAACTTCTATACTTTGGCTTTTAAATGAAAAAAATCTGGTAAAATAAGAATTAGAGTGTGAAATCAGATAGAATTTGTTTTACAAGCCTGTAATTTTTCAAGAGTTCTTGATGTGACTATCCTGAAGATGTTTTCTCTGTAAATAGTGGATTTCAAGAATACACTGAATATATACTCTTAATTTTGTATATACTGTATATCATGTATTCGTCTAGATATTTTTTCTTTTACTTTTTAAATATTACATATTTATTGTTACAACTTCCAACATACCTGTTTTTCAAAGTCTGAGCACTCCCTTTGTGGGTGCTTTGTGGATCCTGGATATCTTCCCTCTGCACAAACAGGTATTGTATTAGTTGGGAGATGGAACCTATATTGCCGGATAGCATATAACAACAATCCTTTAAAACAAAAATCACAGATTTTCTTTGAAGTCTAGACTATGATAATGTCATTCCTCTATTATTGTATCTATTTCATAGAAGAAGAATCAAAGCAATATGGAAATGGGTTTTTTTTCCACTAATAAGTATCATAGATGTGGCTATCCTGAATACATGGATATTACCTACCAGAGACCACTTGATATTCTTCAGAATTGTGAAATCTGACAGACAGTTGTTAATATTGGATTCAGTTATCAGATGCAGTGGTTTGACAGAATGCTGGTTCAATCATATTTCTTACAATTTAAGTACCATAGAAAACAACATGCTCTTTTACTGTTACACTGCTTGGTTGAAGATGGATACAGAGGATGTGTATAATTTGGGGAGATGCATAAATATATTTATTTTCCCTCACTCTGTGTTATTCCAAATTACTGTTCTTTGTACACCTTTACAGAAATTACAGTAATATATAACTACATATACAATGCTGAGAAAAGATTTTTTAAAAAAGGGCATATTATTTTCTCACTTTATTTTCACTTGCTTCATTTTGACAGTGCTTCCGGGTGACTATTTTTTAGAAAAACTGTGCCATGTAAGTCCCTCATGATTTGCAGTCCTATATAGATATTTTTGCACATAGATAAGGCAATAACACTGATTTTATTAATTTTTATTAGAGTGATGTGCGAGTTTTCATGTCTTGAAGAACTGTTTCTTGAAATAAAAATGAAAAGATAATTCAGAGCTAAGTCAGTCCTGTTCAAAAAGGTTTTGTGGCAAACTTCTAAAACCGAGTGAGTTTATAACTTTTTGACGTGGTTTAAAGAACTGCTGCTAAAATGCTATCTTTTGCTTTTTAAATTAAAAAAAAAAGAATAGCTTGAAAAAGTAAAAAGGCTACAAAAACAGTATATGTCAGAAAGATAAAAGGAAAATAGTTTATTACAGTATTGCAAGAATTTATCAGAAATGCCCAAATATAAAATGTAAGTTTTTTTTAAAAAAAAAATTGCAACAGCAAATTGCATTGACTAATACTTAGAAAGCATGGTAGCAAAATTAAGCAGCAAAATTAAGACAATCCAATTAGTAATTGTTCAAACCATTTCAAAATTTTCTACTTGTATAGTTGAAAAGTCAGTATTTCCCTGCTAAACAGCACGTGGGCCAGAGTGCACTCACAAAATTAGAAGTACTGCTTCAAAGTCCATATGATTTCCTGCATGATTATACAGTCCCAAGCATATTTGTTTGGAAAGACAAGGGAATCAGGTGAAGGCATGATGTGATACCCAAGAAGGACTTTCACAATTTGCCTCTTAGGTGGGAGGAGAATTGAATCTAATTGGGGTTTTGGTGTCTGATTTGGCATAATTGAGAGTCAACCTGCATATGATGATATCATGTGGGCATGGTTCAGCAAGGAAGTACACTTCAGGGATAGAACTACTGCCTCAGAGTAAGGCAATTTGTCCAACTTTAGTCTAAGAACTCATCTTGTTGATTGAACAGAGCTGCAGTTGAAGCAAACCTAAGAGTTAATTAGGAACGTTTGCGATGTTTTTAATGCAGTTTGGTGCTCGGATTTGTGGGGGTCACCAGCACTTTCTTCCTCCTTATTCTGATTGGTAAGCACACACCATAAAAGCCTTATTTTAATCAGAGCAATTATTAATCTGTGTTTTTTAGAGAATGACAAATATATTATATCCACCTACCTGCACACACATTCTCTCTGCCTGATGTGTGACCCCTATCTAAATGCTGAACACATGGGGCCAGCTCAGTAAATGAAAAGGATTGCTTTGCAAGCTCATTACTGCTTTGAAGTCTCTCATTAGGAATGAATTCCATTGGTGCTATCTTACCGCAACACCCTTCATTATAATGACTTTTCTGGATATTAGTGCGGGTGCTGCGACTAGCAGCTCCCCCACTGGGCACTAACTAGGGGCTCCCATGGGGCACAGCTATTCTGCCTTTGGAAATGCACAAATCAGATAGCATGCTGGAATTAATTGGGGTGTAATTTAGGAAAGAGAAAAATGTGCAGGGAAGTGGTCCATCCAGGCTAGGGGCAGGAAGCTTCTTCTGAATTTGATTTTAGGGACCTTTAGGAACCAAACGGGATAGCTTCTTGTCTTCATGAGAGTCACCATCAATAGTGGAATGGAATGGAACATCATCAAAGCTTACAGGAAATCAAAGATCTTTCCTGATGCTAGGAAGTTGTATATTTTTCTGTAAAGCAGTGTGGGGTGTTATATAAATCTTAGTGCTATTGCTATTTTTCTTTCTGTGTGGGTAACTCAATTTATTTAGCTTGTTACTTGTGTTGTCTCCTTGTTACGTAAAAAAGAATTATTGGAGCTAGGTTGTTTCAACATAGCCAACTATTTCCTAGCACCTACAAAGGGTTTTTCTTTTTTTCTTTTTTTTTTTGGAGGGGGGAGGTGTTCTTCAGAAAATGATTAATTGTCAGAAAACTAATGAGGCCGTTTCACTGTTATTATGACTCCTTTGCTCATAACAAACTTAGCCAAGTCTGCAAAAGTTTTCTGTCCTCCTTTTTTTTAAATAGCCACTGACAGCTATTGTTAAATTAAAAGTTTCTTTTTTCCTCCTGTGTTTAAATTTCCCTCAGGCACTTAAAGAGTCAGAAGAGCAGGTTGCCTCAGCCAAAGGCCTGTCATGACTATTCTGTGTCATACAATGGCCAGAAAGCTGTGGCCTGACATTCAGGGGATTCGGTAATGTATAACCATTCAAACTAGTAGCTGTTCTTAGCCTTGTCCCCTATGAATCAGTTTTGTTCACTCACAATTTACCTCAGTTGGGGCCCCATTTGCTTTGTGTAAAGAAATACTTCTGATTCTGAATATTCCTAATATTTAGTTTTAAAAGTTGTGTTTTACAAAATAGGGAGATAACAAAGGCGAGTTTTAATTTTAATTTCATTCCTCATGATTCCTAGCAAAGTGTTCACTTTTTATGTAACAGCAAATATTGATTATATATTGAGAGGAAGTAGGGGGCAGTGGTTAAGGCATCAGGCTACAAATGGGAGGCTATGAGCTGTAACTCCACCTTAGATAAAAAACCAGCAAGGTGACCAGTCCTTTTCTCAGCCTTAGGAAGGAGGCAATGGCAAACAATTTCTGAAATCTTGCCAAGAAAACTACAAGGACTTGGAGAGAAAGAGAGGGAGGGAGGGAGAGGGAGAGGGAGAGGGGGAGAGGACGATTGGGGGAGGGGGAGAGAGAGATCTTCATCATGATTTCTTGTTGGTTACTTCCCGTTTAGGCTATATTGATTGATAGATAAAGTTCATATTGTTGTAACAGGCATCACTTTGCAGTTGCTTACATTGAACTACATTGAGAACTTTAAAGCCCATTTGTGCGATATGAAGATAAGGTGTTTGTTTCAGTGCCTGGATGTATTTCTCTTTAACTGATGCTTGTTTTATATTCTAATTTTTTTTTGTTTGTTTGCTGCCCAGAGTTCTAGCAGAGAACTAGGTAGGCATATAACTGCTAAACCACTAAATAAATAAATAAATAAATAAATAAATAAATAAATAAATAAATAAATAGTGGGTTTCAATGTTTTTTCAATATTCATGTTCTGGACATCTTGGTCAGAAAGATGAATATGCCTTTGTGTTAAAAATTCTGTTGGGGTCCTAATATTCACATCTTCTTAAAAAGTTCCAGTGTTGGAGCATTCACAACTTCTGGAGGCAAGTTGTTCCATTGATTAATTGTTCTAAATGTCAGGAAATTCCTCCTTAGTTCTAAATTGCTTCTCTTCTGGATTAATTTCCACCCATTGCTTCTTGACCTGCCCTCAGGTGCTTTGGAGAATAGCTTGACTCCCTCTTCTTTCTGGCAACCCCTGAGATATTGGAACACTGCTAATATGTCTTCCCTGGTCCTTCTTTTCATTAAACTAGACATACCCAGTTCCTGCAATGGTTCTTCATATGTTTTAGCCTTCTCAGCATAAATACCTTCTCAGCATTAAGATAGCTATGCATATGACACTCTATAAATATATATTTATATTTGGTGGACAAGCCATTTCTCCATCGTTGGACCACCCAACTGAATGGTCTCCTGCAAAAAGAGTATTTGGCCCCAACTCTAGTTTCCTTCTAGAAGCAGTTGAAAACAGGTTTTTTGGAAAGCATATGCTTATGCAATATGTATTTTGTATTTTTAGTTTTAGGCTTGCCTATTTTTTTTAACTTTTATTGTAATTTCTTTATGTTGGGGACTGTGGATTGTCTGCTTACAATTGCAGTGGGACATAAATGTGATATATTATTTATTTATTAGATTTGTGTGCTGTCCATCTCATCTAGAGGCCACTATAAATATTGTAATATACACCATATCTGTCCTGGCTAACTATCTGGCTAACTATTTCCGTCTGTGTATTTATTTGATCTGTAAATTATGAGGTTGAGTTAGTTGAACAGCTGGTTTGTTTGTTTTTTTTAAATTGTTGAACTTCAGGCCAGTCTGGCAATATATCTTAAATCCATATTCAGGATCTTGGATGCAACAAAAATTTACAGGCATCTAGATGAGTTGCTTTACTCAGTCAGGAAACAAAATATATGGATGCAGAAGATCTGCTTATTGCAAAAAACAAAAGACAAGTTTTATATATATGTAGGTCTGTTCCAGTGTTTTGTTTTGTTTTTTAATTTGATTTATATGCCACCCTTCTCCAGAGACTCAGGGTGGCTTACAATGTGCTCAGCACATTTAAATCCTAGCCCTTTTTCTTCTATCCCTTTGAGGCAGCATCAGTTTGGCTATTTTCTCCCATTTCTTGAGCGAGGGCATCATCTGCTCAAAGTTTACATAAAATTCTATCTAGCCTTAGATACATCGTTCTCACCTTGCCAGCTTCAGCCCTTAACAAGTATTATCAAGAGAATGGAGAACTGCTCTGACCGCTTCACTGGGCTGCCAAAATTGCACAGATGCTTCACTTGTCAGACTGCTTAACTCCTATTTATCTTGATGCCAGATACCCTCACAAGGCTGCCCAGTTTATATACCCCTGGCTGGCTTTTTTGATATTCTGCTGCAGAATATAAACAGGAACTGTTGCATGAATGAGTGTGATGGATGAGAGACTAAGTAAGGAATGAAGAGAGGAACGAGAATAAAACATGATCCTCTTATTGTCTCAAGAAAATCAACAATCGGAGCCTCTAAGGATTTGTATGCTGGACAATGGTTTAATTTATCCACAAGAACGGATTCTGAGTCAGTAGTGAGTGTCAAGATTGGCCAGTCACCTAAATTTATGCAGGCTGTGACAAGTTGCTAAAGGATCTTTTTTTTTCAACTTTGATTGGCCAAGAAGGGAAGGGAAGACAGAATTCTGTCTTTCAGTTGTGTGCAAAGAAAAGGCCATATGCTGTACATATTTGCAATGGAGGAAACAAATATTTTATAATCTAAGAAAGAGATTATAGAATTGAAGTAATCTTGTGCCAAAAACAAAGGGTGTGTGCTTGTGTTTGTGTTGCGTTCATTTATAGAAGATTTACAAATTGGAACAAGGAGGGGAGGAATTCACTGTCTTCCAGTATTTCCTTCCCTAATCATCCATAGTTGAAGCTAAGGTCATTTCCCCTTTACTGACTTAATAACATCTTCTAGAGTCATCCAACCATCTTTGCTCCACAATAACAATAATGAAGCCTGGCTTTATATCATTTCAGCAATGGCTGAGTGATGCTGTAAAGATGCTATAAATCTCTACTGGAGAAATGGGCTAAACTTATTTAAAAACCTGGCCCTATTGGTTTTAAGCTACTTTTTGTCAAGCAACTTGGGGGTATCACAGTTTATTACTCTAAATCTAATTTCCTACCTCTTCTTGCCAGAAAGAATCAATGCAAAGAAATTATTTGCAGGAATTGAACCCAACTTCTGTTTTACCACTGTCGTTAAGTAAAAGGATTTTGTAACACATTGTCGATGTTTCTCAGTACTAGTTGGTTACACTGGTGATCAGCCCATGAAATGCTGTAAATCAATAGGTTTATTTTACTGCTTTTCGTGATTTGCTGCATGCCCAGATACATTTCTAGGAATTACTTATTTTACTAGAAAGAACAGAGTTGCATGGCACAATAAGAATAAAAAGGTTGTTATGATTTAATCTTCCCAGTCCATTTCAACAGATACATGGAATATGTTTATTCTCACCATGATTCAAATCCTGCTCAAATTATCTGTATCACTAGTGGGTTTCAATTTAGTTTGCTACCGGTTCACTTGAACTGGTAGCAACCCACCACTGATCTGTATCCCTTTCACAGCAAAAGATGTATCTCCAAATTGAATTGGCTCAAATGAGCATTGCCCACATTGTTTTGTGCACAGGTCTCTTCTGCTGGGTTAGAGCAATTGAATTCCTGTAGTGTGAACATGAGTTCGTTCCTCTTATTGAGAAATAAAACCCTCTGAAGCCCTAGAGATGGAATCAGTTATTAATCTGGCTACTTTGCTGCCAGCCTGAGGCCATTCAGAAATGTCCTGCTGTTGAAACATGATTTGAAGTGATACTGTTAATTACACGAGTACCCTGCGCTTTCTGCCAATCAGATTAACATTCTCGTCTCACAGTAAAGAGTTATTTGCTGGTGTGCAAGGTTACATATGAGTTTATAATTATGATGATTTGGGATCGTTAATTTTATCTTTGGGTTGAAGCTGAAGATATGGCTCAATGAAAAGGTGCTATATTCTGATCAGTGCCTCATGGTGTGGCATGCAGGGAAATCACAGCAGGGCTTTAAAAAAGAAAATAAAAGAATATAAATAATGGAACAAGTGGACAAGTAACAAATGAGCTGAGACCCATCAAAAAAGAAGACAGGGGAGGGTTTTTCTCTCTTCCTTTCTTCATCAAGTTAAGTAATGGGCATGGAGAAGAATGAAGTTTGCTTAAACAGTGAATGTAATACAATTATTACAATCCAATAAGGATTGTAATAATTGTAAGACGTTTGTTTATGCCTGCTGAGATCTTGAACAGACTTGGCTTGAATGAACTTAACTCTGTTGGATTAAAATACTCTTTATTTTAAGGAGTCTGTTTAAATCAGGGACTGCCCAGAAGTGATTTAAAGAGTCTGTTGAGTAGTCTTTTAGCAAGGGAATCCAAGCTGCCATACAGTGTTATTTGGCACTGACAGTCACCTTGTGCCTTTTGAAGATGCATTTGCTAAACTTTACATAATTGTCCATGGGGGTCTTGTATTATCATGGAAGATCCGCTATAATTTATTTTAATAAAATAAAATACATTTATAAATTAATAAATAAGTTCCATCATTATAGGTTCTGCAGCATGTAAGAAGCCAAGATCTCCATCTTTGCATTAAAAGAAAGCAGGTGGTGGGAGTTATGGAATTAGTCAGGAATGGGAGCTATGTAGGAGGACACATGGACTAGAAGAATAGTGTTGAAAGTCATAGATGTATTAATAGAATTGCGTAGTTACACTTATGTGTAACTACGTTAATGTGCATGCCACCTGTTTATTCTAGATTTCACTGACATTTATTTATTTACTTACTTGTTTATATAATTTGCATCCTTCCCACTTCTACAGATCTTTGATGTGCTCCTGGATGTATACTTGCTTATAGTTGTGCAACCATAATGAGACCGCCTTCTGCTACCGGTAGCCTCTCACCGGCCAGTACGCTCCCACAGAGAGGGGCTCCTCAGGGTGCCGTCGGTCAAACAGTGTCGACTGGCAGCCCCCAGGAGGAGAGCCTTCTCGGTGGGGGCACCTGTCCTTTGGAACGAGCTCCCCCTGGAGATATGGAGGATCCCGGATTTACGCACTTTCCGCCATGCCCTCAGACTTTTTTATTCCAACAAGCTGGGCTGGCCTAACTCTTTTTAATTGCTTAATTTTAATTTGCTTTTAAAAATGGGGTGTTTAATTAGTATGGGCTAAATTTGTTTAATATGTTTTAAATTATTTTTAAACTTTATATTGTACGTGTTTTATCTTTGGCTGTTCACTGCCCTGAGTCCCTTCGGGAGAAGGGCGGTATATAAATCCAATAAACCTTAAAATAAACCTTAAAGCAAGCAGTTCATTATGAAGCTGTTGGGAATGGCTGTGTTCAGAAGAAAATAGTTGTTTAGAAACCAGATAGTCTAATGAATGTTCTCCACTGACTTGTTTTTTTCCTGGTAAAATGGCATGAGATGCAATATATAAATAAAATTTAACAAGTTTTTTTTTAATATATTATTTAGAAGACTAAATTGATTAAATCTGATTTTCATCGGTGCTTGATGGCCATTCTTTTAGGTAGCTTTTCAAAAGAATCATTCACGAAGGGGAATAAGAATGCTGGCCCAGAAGGCCTATTTCATTGGAACTATGCATTTGAATCCCATTTCCTTTAGTGCATCAGTGAAGAAGAAGAATTATTTCCAAACCCTTTTTGTAGGTTTCCTGGAATCAGGAGGCTGGATTCCAGCTATTTTTTAATATATATTTTTTTTGCCAGTACATGGATAGGAAAATAGAGTATACCGAACTACTTACTCTTATTTTATGTAGATTCTTCTTCTTTGAAAGTCTTGGCTCTATCCATACTGATGTCAGATTATCCTAAATCAGCTTAGCAAAAGAGATGACATTCTATTTTCTGCTCCTGATTTCATTTATTCTGTTGCTTCTAATGTGGTATCATACTATTAGTATTATACTGACTGTAGATATTGCTACCATGGGAGTTGTGCTTATTGAGTATCTAAAAAGAGAAAGCAAATAAATTTACTAATAGTTGTTTAATACCATGCATGTTTGCTAAGCTCTTGATAATAGGTTAAATGTCATTAGCTTATTACAATTGGCAATGCATTTATTGCCAAAGAGATACCTCCTTGTAAGCATTGATGGTGTTACCTAGTTTGGTAATGAAACATAGGCAAGAAAACAACCACACCCAGAGAGCTCCAAGGACCCTGTAATTACGGTACATTCTTATCACCACATTAAAAGCAAATCTTTGCAAAAAGAACATAATAATGAATCTGAAGTGTAGTTACATCATAAGTATCTTTTAATGATCTTGCTGTCAATCAGACACCTTTATGTTTAACAAATACCTTGAGATTATTAAAAATGTATTTATTACAGTTTAATAAGTATGAAATAGCTACAGATCTGAATAACTAAAACTTGATAAACTTACTTATATTAATAAATTCTAGGTTTAAACAAAATGACTGTCTAACTTAATCTAAATGAAATGGATTTGACAGAGAGAGCCTTATAGGTATATAGCCTTACTCTACTTGTTTATACAAATTGGAACATATCTTTTATGGTTTCACAACCCTATGTCTAAAATAAATTACATTTTAAAGAGGCACACTCAAATTACCTGTTGTAAGAAAAATCTCTTCTATAAGAATGCTTTGGAGGATGAGGAGCTCTCATCCAATCAGCAGGCCCAAAGTGGTCTTTTGTGAACATGAAAGCAGGATTTGGCTCATTATGAATCAGTGAATATACCTATTCATAGAGAGGAGTGCTATTGTTTTACTATTAATAATCTGTCAGAAGTGAGTTGAAGGGTAGATTTCTAGGGGTCTTCCGAACTGAAAATTTATAAACTAGGCATATGGAAAATCCAGAAACCATCTTTTTAATAAACTCACAGGATGGAAAAACATTCCTGCTCCATTAGAATTTATGATCTAACCACACACCCTTGTGCATCCTCCCTGAGTCTTGCTATCCTTGCATCATGCTCTCTGACCACTTGTGCAACGTTGTGCATCATCCTCATCTGGCAGCAGCCCCCCAAAGCCCTGCTGTACTCTGGCTGCATCTCCCACTCACCTGTACACACACACACACACACACCCCAGCCCTGAATCTCATTGTTCTTGTGCTGTGCCTCCCTAGCCACTCATTTATGCTTCCCGGCCACTCGCTTACCCTCCCTGGCTACTTACACATCCCCACACATCCTCTCTGACCTGGCAGCAGTGACCCCAAACTTTTCTGCACTGATGCCACACCTGCCTCACCACTTGCGCACTCTTGTGCATTCTCTCCCATCCAACAATAGCCACTTACCTTCCTGCCAACTTGCTTGTAAGCCACCTGGTAGTTGCAACTTCCTGCTGGCTTCCCCGTTGACTATAGTTGTTGGAAGCTGGCAGAAAGTTGTGAGCATGTGTTTGTTTAACAACCCTCAATCCTTGCTTCATGACAGCAATAGGGATTGCAAGGAGTGCCATTGCAAGGCAATGTAGTCATGTGAATTATGCCTTAGAACCATATTGTTTAGCAACAGAAATTCCCATCCCAGTTGCTGTTGTAACTCAAGGACTATTGGTGCTTGGTATTGAAGGGTGATTTAATATTTTAGCAGTCTTTATTTACAGTGTGACTAATTTACTTAGTCACTTTAATGTATACAGCTTTTTAGTCAACAGACTAAAAAGTGGTTTTATGTGACCTTCCTTAGCATTCTCCTCTCTTAAATATAACAAAGGAGATTTAAGAGGAATTCCTAAGATTTCAGAAAACATATTATTTAACTGTCAACAATGTCTGCCTATACAGGGTGATGATACAATGCCATGCATATTTTTTTATTCTTAGGAGTAATTGGAAGATATTTTAATTGATGTTGAAATTTTGTGAAGTGTTTCAGGGTAATTAATTCAGATAAAGGTCACACATTATGAAGCATTCAAGGAAAGTTTTCATAAAAAGCAAGCTAGAAGTTGAAAGAACCTGTTACAGGAAGAGATGCCAAATGTAGGACTAAAATGAGAGTATAGTGAGAGATACTATATTTTTAAAGAATTACTATACTAGTTATATTCAGTCTTCTCAGCAAGTTCAAGGTAAATCTCATAGTTTTTTCCTCATATTTTCCTCATAACAGCCTGGTGATATGCTAAATTGAGAGAAATACTGATTGATCCAACTGAGCTTTGTGCAAAACGAGGTTTTGAATCTAGATATTCTTCATAGTCCAATATTATATTCCCAATTATACCACACATTTGTATAATGTTGAGATTGATATTATTAGGTGCTGTAATAATATTACCTAAATATGTGAATGAAGAGAATTGATATCTATGTTTGTGGCAAACATATGTATGTATGTATGTATGTATGTATGTATGTATGTATGTGTATGTGTATATGTATATGTATATGTATATGTATATGTATATGTATATGTATATGTATATGTATATGTTGCGAACTATCCTAAAAATACAGGTGTAGCTATAAAAGAAAAGACAGACATCATGATCTCCGGATGACGATGTTAGCAGAGGCTAACCAAAGCTAAGTGGTTAATATATTTTAAGTTCCGGAGATCGTGATATCTGTCTCTTCTTGTGTGTGTGTGTGTGTGTGTGTGTTTGTCTAAATCCAGGCTGTTTTGCATGGAATCAGTAAGGAGGCAGTTCTGTGTTTATCATTCTACAATTTAAAAAAAAAACAAAAAACCATCCCTCCTCCATCTAGATCAGAAACCCAAAGGGATGAAATCTAAAAAAACTGCATTCAGATTTGCATAGCAATTTGAGAAGGGTAAAATAATTTAGAGAACCAATTTGATATAATGGTTGAAGTCCAGGTGAGAAAGTAGAGGACATGAGTTCTAGTCTCACTTTATGTACAAAGCCAGCTGGATGACTTTAACCAGCCACCCTCTCTTAGCCCTAGGAAGCGGGCAATGACAAACCACTTCCAAAATCTTGTCAAGAAAACTGCAGACTTGTCCAGACCATTATCAAGAGTCAACATTGTCTTGAAAATACAAAAAACAAACAAACAAAAAAAAAAAAAACAGCAACAACCCAACAACTCAAAAACCCAAACCTCCTTAACTTAGTTTGCTTTAAAAATGTGAATCAAACAGACTTCTCCAATATTTCTGATTGATCTTTGTTCTGTTGCCTGAAAGCATGAAGTAATGCAGTGGCCAATTAATTTCAAACAGTAATTGCTTCTTGCTTGTATGTGCATTGTGCAATTGCATAACACTGTGCAGAAAGAACTCCTGCTTCATGGATTGTTTTAGGTTGTTTGGGTTGATGATAGACTGATGGCCAGGTGGAACTTCAGAAATTTCTGTTCTCTAAGGATCCAGATGATAACATCTTTTCTAGAGGGAATATCTGGAAAGGCACAACAAAAGTTCTTTCTCCATTGCTTTGTGTGCCTTTATCATATACTATATATACACAACTGTTTGTCATGCATATGGAAAGAGGGAGAGAGAGAATAATAGAATAAGGGAGTAAGGGAAAGAGGGAAAGAGGGAAAGAGGGAGAGGGGGGTATTCAAAATAACATTCTACAAATTGAATGACATGATTTCTGTCTGCTAAGATTAATTAATTGATTAAAGCATAATTATTTGGTTTGTTAAGGCATCATTGTGCTATTTTTGCTGCAGCAGACTAATATGTCTGTCAACCTCTAAGGAAGGAGAAGAAAACAAGGGTAAAAAAACCATTGTTGTTGATTCTTGTTATTATGTTGCCTTGGAACACATAGACAGATGAAAGCAGCAGATTTTCACCTTAGATAAGATTCATACTTTGCAAAGAATACCTTCCATTAAATGCCAGCAATTCTCACTGGTCATAATCTTTCATATGGCATGGTGGTGTTTTATTATTTCAAAGTTCAGGTATAGTGAAATGTTGGCCCGCCTAAATCCCTACTAATAAGGAGTATCTGCATTGCTAAAGTTCACTACATTATCCTGTCACCAACCTACAATTTTATTTGAATCTAATCTGATTGATACTCATCAAAATGACTACTTTCAAGCTGGTTTCAGTCACAGGACAGAATTTTGGCTGGAGGGCTTCTTAAAGTACCAATACAAAGAGAAGCCATTTCCCCTCCATGTCAAAATGTCCTTCTTCTTGAAGGCTGCAGGACTGAAGCCAAAACAGACCTCCCTCCCACACACCCTCTGCAAAACAAATTGTTGAGGGGGGAAGAAGTTCTTGCCAGATATGTGAAGTAATTGGTTGCAGAAGATTTACCTTTCTTTCTTTCTTTCTTTCTTTCTTTCTTTCTTTCTTTCTTTCTTTCTTTCTTTCTTTCTTTTTCTTTTCATCTGTTTCATCTTATTCCATTTCCCCCCACGTGATTCTCAGAGATTTGAACCCCTTGTTTCTTCCATTGTTCCATCTGGTTTGGGCTCCTTCTCCATTTCCCCCTCTCCCTCGGTACTCTCCCCACTTGCATGAAATTAGACTTGGCCTAGACAGGACTGTTTTTCCCTTGACAGTGAATAGCTGCTTGTCCCCATACTTGTGTTCCGAGACACAGTCTTTGCTACAGCAGCTGTCTCTCCCGTTCTCTCTCATTCTCGTGCTCTCTCTTTCTTTCTTCACCCTCTTGCCCTCCCTCTCTCTTTGTGACTCAAAGCCTTGCCTCTCTGGATTACCTTCCATTCGCCCCCCTCCCACTTTTTTCTCCTGTGCCGAATTTGAGTCTATGTTTGTTGCTTAGCATAATCCATCCTGATGAAAAGCCAATTGCCAGCCTGCATCTGGGGAGCTTTTCCAGTTTAGCAGAGGGGTGCAATTATAGAGGTGACCAGAGACAAAGGAAAGCCGGCACGCGCGGCTGCCTTTAATGGAATGCAATGATTCTGCTGGGCTCCGGAGTAATACAAGAGATCTGGTTTTAATAAATTAACAGCCTACGAGTAACAATCTCAAGCAATTAAACTTTGGGACGAAGGCGAGCACCATGAAATGTATTCAGCACTTGGTGGGTAGTAGCAAAGGCAAAAGAAAATACAGTAAGCCGTTTAGATGGCTGTTGTATAGATGGTCCAAAAACTCACCACTCCTTTCTCCTTCACATTTGGTATTACAGTAAATCCTTGACCGCATTCCAGCCGTTTCTTCTGCCTACAGTGCTATTTGTTGACATTCCTGAGTTGGTTGATTGGAACTGTTGTTGTTGTTGTTGTTGTTTTTCCCCTTCTCTCTTTCCTTTATCTTCCAATTCTCATGAAATTCAGTCCACAAGCAGGGAAACAGCAATCAGGGAAGAAAAAGAATAAACCAAATTGCATCTCCTCCTGTCTTTCCAGATCTTGTTTCTGAATTTTTGTTTAGTTTGGGACTAATAACGTGATGCAGTTGTGTGAAACTGGGAAGCAAAATATCAGGGACTGTCAAACATTCGCAAGGAGCCTTGGTGGAACAGCGGACTAAAGCGCTGTTAAATAGCTGCCAGCTGCCTGCAATTACTGCAAGTTCGAATCTCACCAGACTCAAGGTTGACTCAGCCTTCCATCCTTCCAAGGTAGGTAAAATGAGGACCCGGATTGTGGGGGGAATAAGCTGACTTTGTATAAAAAAGAACACCGCTTTGGGGGGGTGGCAAAAGCCCTACTAAGCAGGTATATACAAAAGTATGAAGGCTATTGCTTAACGCATTGTAAGCCGCCTTGAGTCTCCAGAGAAGGGCGGCATATAAATTGAACCAATAAATAAATAAATAAATAAAAGGAAAAGAAACACACACACATCCTGAGCGGAGCTAAGCCTCTCTGATTTACATTATCAGCCGGTATGGAATCTCTTTGCCATAGAATTCAATTTATTTTCATTTAAAGTCTGTTCTTCTCAATCAATGCAGCTAATAAATAGCTGCTGATGGCTCTGACCCCTAGTCTGAGGAAGGAATTTATCTTCTTAGCTAATTAAATGGCTTGAACAATTTCTTTTAATAATGTGGGATTTTAATACTAAAAACATTTTAAAAAATGAAAAGGAAGTCTTCTTTGTGTCTTGCAGAAAGGGGTTTGAAGGGGTTAGGATTAGGTGTTTCTAACATCCTTTTGTGTTTCTCAGAATAGCGTGGGGGAGAAAAAAAAACCCTTCTTATGTAAAGGCTGGTTCACACCTGTCCTCAGCAACCCTTGAAGAAGAAGAAGAAAAAAAAGACAGGGCAATGATTTACGTCTCATTGTTTCACACAGAATCGCCTGGAGAGGCTTGCAAAGGTTTTATAGAGATTAACACACCTTTTAAAAGGCGGGGCAGTGGCAAGCAAGCCGGAGCTACATTCATATATCTGCTGGTCTGCTTGCTTTTGTGGAAATGAAAAATATTTAGCTAAATTAATGCAGGTAGAAAAGGGGGCAAGGCAGGGGTGAAATCCAGCAGGTTCTGACAGGTTCTGGAGTACTGGTAGCAGAAATTTTGAGTAGTTCAGAGAACCGGCAAATACCACCTCTGGCTGGTCCCAGAGTGGGGTGGGAATGGAGATTTTGTAGTATTCTTCCCCCAGGAGTGGGGAGGGAATGGGCATTTTGTAGTATCCTTCCCCTGGAGTGGGGTGGAAATGGAGATTTTGCAGTATCCTTCCCCTGCCATGCCCACCAACTCATGCCCACCAAGCCACACCACACCACACCACGCCCACCAAACCACACCCACAGGAAAAAAAAAATGAATTTCACCACTGGGGCAAGGGGAACTGGAAAATCAGTAGGGAATGTTAAAGTGGAGAGTGTTCCAGACACAGAATTAATTGGGGGCAGTATGGATTTCTAAAAGAATAGTGCAAATGTGTATGTTTGACTTTGTTCTTGCATTTTTGTTCATCATAATTGCAGCCCAGCAATATTAAGAAAGCCAGGTCCCTTATAATATTTCAGTTCACAAGCCTGTTGAGGAGCAACCTGTATAAACTGGATGGATTTTTTTCATGTCATATTTTATATCAGTTTCTCTCTCACTGTGTTGTTTCCTTCCTTCCTCTTCTATTGCTACCTCCTATCTTCACACTTTATAAATGGAAAAAATGCCCTGAACATTCTCCATCTCTCTTCCTGGGACATTGCTATATATTGAAAGCCCTTCAATAGACCTGACCCTCCAGAAAGTCAGGATGCTGAGTTGCAGCCCCCTGACCAGTGGTGGGTTGCCCCCGGTTCGCACCGGTTCTATAGAACCGGTAGTAAAACCGGCGGGGGGCTCCGCCCACCGACCCCGACGTCATCAGAACGCTTCTGCGCATGCACAGAAGAGTGCACACACGCGCGGCCCCGTTGCGAACTGGTAGTAAAGGTAAGTAGAACCCATCCCTGCCTCTGACTTCTTAAACTTTACTTTCTTTTGCATTATGAGACAGAGGAATATGCCATTTTTACCCTTCATAATTTTAAGGTGACATCTTGCAGTCAGATATATTAATTTTAAAAATCTAAATCCAAACAAAAGAATTCTATCTCTAGAAAATGAGATTTGTTCTCAGAAACAGGCCTGACAGGGCATCATTTTTAGATTTAATTTGTTTACTTATTTCAAATATAGTGGTATTTCCTATTCAAAATAATAAATTCATTAAACATAATAATACTACTAATAATATAGCATAAGAAACATTACAAAACTAATGCCAGCAAATAAAAGCAGTAGAAGGTGATATGTTAATGGAGATTCTTAGACATCCAGGTCATAGTTGTCCAAAAGGTGCTTTTTCAAGAGGCAACTGGTTTTTCTGGTTTTTCTTTGAAAACGTTTCACTTCTCATCCAAGAAGCTTCTTCAGTAGAAGTTGATATTTAAGAAAAAAGAGAAACATAATCTCCATTCAACTGGAAAAACACTTATTTTTTGAAGAACATTCTTAACTGAAAAAAAATATTCTCATTTTCATTTGTTTTTACTTTAAAAATTTCATCCATTTAAGTTACATTAGTTTCATTTTTGTTGAGCATTTGTTACATTTTCCTGTTCTTTCCATTTTTCCATTGGCACGTAACCAGCTTCCTGCTGCCTGCTGTTTAGTAGTTAATAAATATAAATAGCATGACATTTTTATTGTTCTATTAACCACCTTCCCCAGGTAACAGCCCTGCTATATTTGAACAGAACTCCTGTTGTACAGGTGATTTTAAAAGGGCTTCAGTGCAATGGCTTACATATCTGCTTCATATTTCATAGTGTGCCCAGAAGTTTTATACATTTAATTTTTTAAGTTTGTGGAGTTTTCATTGGTTTGCTAATCCTTCCATTCCTTATGTTCATTTTCTGTTCCCAAACTCTTTCAGTTTTTCTCTTACCCATACAGGTAGATCTAAAATGACCTTGAAATTTGGAAACTATTGTTGGAAGAAATATCCTTCTGGGTTCTGCTCCAAGTGGGGAAAAAGACACTGGAAACATGGAGACTGCTTGGAAAGATGATTTAATGGTGGACAGGATCACATGGCTTGAGTTCCTGAACAGAAAAAAAGGGCAGATATAGCAAGTTTTCAGGTTTTATGCTCTCTCTGGCTTTGAACTTCCTGGGGCCCAGAAAGAGTATCCTGATTGCTTGTCAGACTTCCAGGGGGTGGGGGTCTTAGCTAGCCTTGCTGGCTGATGTAATCTTCCCAGGTCACATGTGGTGAGTTTCGTCCTAGATGGGTGTCATTGTCTTGCAGATGAGGTCCATTGACAAAGATTGAGTTTCTGCCTCTGGCCCATTAACCAAAGGGTGGGGGCAGGAAGGTGGGAGCTGCTTTGTCTTTAAAAACATGCTTCTACGTTTCTCATACAGGGAAACATAATATTCTGCCTTTTTAATATTTCCCAAAATATTTCATTCTCCTAGGAAAGGGGTGTGTGCTAACCTCCTACACTATCAAACACATTACTGATTTCACTATTCATATCTGCCCCACCCCTTTCTCCTCCCTGTCATTTCTTTATATCATGTGGCAAATGCTTTCCAAGTTAGATTTCCAATGAAAACCAATTCAGCAATTAAAATGGAATAGGTTGCTCCTTCTTTGACATAGAAGATTATGATGGCATGATAGAGAAAAACATTCAAAATCATTTTTATTTTACAAGGAATTTTGGGATATAGAAGCCCTTGGGGAAAAAACAACAACAAAGTGCAACAGAAGTGTTAAAATAAGTCACATTATCTTCGGAATGTATTCTGGAAGCTGAAAATAAAAAAGATGCTGATAAGGTAAAGTGATATTTTTCTTCCTCCGAGGATCAATTCCTTTGGGGACAATTTGCTAGGACTTCTAGGCTGGCAGTGGGTGGAGATATTCCTCTTTCTGCTGCTTTCAATTTCTCTCAGTGACATCAGCCTGCTCTCCAATTTCCTCTCTCTTCCGTGGGGAAAGACAGATGACTGTTACTAGAAGTCTGAGCTGGGCCTTTGTAAATTGGGCAGAGAGCCATCAGTTTGCACATTGCCCATCCCTCCATGAAAGAATTGCCTGTTTTCCCTCTTGTTATCATTTGGGCACTGATTGAATGTTTATGGAACAGCAAGTTCTGCCAACAGCAATGGAACTCACTTCCATGTAAGGCTGCCAGTCCCTTGGCTCTTAAGGAAATTGATTTTGAGAATCTGAGCTATTTCTCAGAAGGAGCACCACCAAGCCTTATTCCTTATGCATCCATCACACCATTCCTTTTTTGGACAGAGTGAGAAATGTTATGTACCATACACAGAATGAATGAGAAATATTAAATGGATAAAAGAAAAATCCCAAGACCTGAAATAAGAAAAGGAAATGTAGCTAAAGTACTTTATGTTGTCATTACTCACTTGTATCTTTCCCTACCTTTCTATCCTTGCAAACTACCCTTGCTTCCCACATGTCATGCACCAATTTTTACAATGCCTTTTGTACTTTAAACTTCTCACCTTTCTCTTTTTGAGGTCAAATCAATCAAGCCCTGCCATAGGTTTCTGGGCCTTCTCCTTTCTCTTGATCGCACACACTTCCTACATATATTTATTTTGCAACATGGCCATTCTTTCTACTGTATTAGACTAAGACATGGCAACGTCCTTTTTTCACTCCCTTTTGTCTTCGGTCTACCTTAAATCAAAACCCTTCTTCTTCTTCACCCCATTTCTCATTTTTTGACTGCACTCCCTTTCCACAGCATTCTGTACATTTATACGTTTACCTACACATCAGCTTTCACATCCATAAAGCAACATGGGCAGAACAGTCTGACATGCAGCCATTTAAGCTTCTTTCAACAAGCATTCATTTCTCACAACAGACTAGACTGCCTGCTAACTTTCTACTGTTATTTGCACATTTTATTTTTCTCCCCATCCATTTCTCTATTTTTAGTCAAGGTACACACATTTATCTACTTGCTTTAGATATTCAGCATTTATGTACAACTTTAAATAGCTCGTTCTATTTTCCTTGTCAAACACAATTACTTTGATCTTTGATATGTTAATTTTCGAATACATACACATTGCATCATACAGAATCTAATATTTACCACGAGTCATTTGGGTTCTTAGCGAAAAGCACACCTCTAACTTCACCACAAACGTTCCTTATTGCATTTAACCACATACACATTAAACAGCCAAGGGGACATCACACATCTTTCCCTTGTTCTCTGCACAGTAATGAACCATTTGTTTAGCATTCCGTTTATTCTCACACATGCTTTATTTCCACCCCTGCATTCAACAACCAATTCAATTCCTTATCAATGCAAAACATTGTATAAAAGAAGCCTATTTTGTGTGTTTTGCACTTTATATTAATAAAGATAAAAATTAAACTTTCCAGACATTTTCCTCAGGTCATGCCTTCCATCAAACTTTGACACATATCAGTTCGCCTACAGAAGAAATAGGTCGACAGGCAATGCCATTGCTACTGCCCTTCATTCTGTAGTGAGTCATCTAGAGAAACCTGGAAACTACGTCAGAATGCTTTTCATAGATTACAGCTTGGCTTTTAACACCATTTTGCCGGACATCCTCACTGAAAAGTTGACTGACTTGAATTTCCCTTCTCTTACCTATGATTGGATTAAAGACTTTCTGACGGACCGGTCACAAACAGTGAGAGCTGGGTCTTTCACATCCTCCTCCTTGAAGCTCAGCACCGGCTGTCCTCAGGGCTGTGTGCTCACTCCCTACCTGTACTCGTTGTACACATACAACTGCATATTTATTAGTTCAATTTATATGCCGCCTTTCTCCGGAGACTCAAGGCGGCTGATGGATCATATCTTCTGATCCATCTAATATGATAATAAAGTTTGCAGATGATATCACCTTACTGGGTCTTATTATATGAGGAGACGAATTAGCATACAGAGAAGAAGTCCAGAAGTTATCCGCATGGTGCTCAGGAAACAAGTTTCATCTAAACACCAGCAAGACAAAAGAGATGGTGTTAGACTTCTGGAAGCAGAGAGAACCTGCCCCACTCTACATCAAGGGAGGCTGTGTGGAGAGGCTCTCCTCTTTCAAATTTCTGGGAGTCCACCTTAGCCAAGATCTCACCTGGAAAAATAACACAATCCAGGAAGGCTCAACAAAGACTCCATTTCTTTAGGGTCTTGCGTAAAAATCAGGTGAAACAACAACTAATGGCTTCCTTTTACCAGTCTATGATAGAAAGCGTCCTTACATATTGTGTTACAGTATGGTATACTGTCTTGACAGCCGCAGACAGAAAGGCATTACAGAGGGTGATGACCATAGCACAAAAAATATGGGCTGTCCCCTGACACCACTGGACGAAATCGCCAGGACCCGCTGCCTCAACAGAGTGAGGAAAATCCTCAAGGATGATTCACACCCTGGTCAGCACTTCTTTACTCTCCTACCATCGGGCAACAGATATAGAAGCATAGCCAGCCGAACGAATAGGCTGAAAAATAGCTTTTATCCATGGGCTGTCAGACTTCTGAATGCAACATAATACCACAATTAGGTTTAATATGATAGACTTGCAAGGCCAGCGCAACGTGCAACATGTTCATACTGATGTAATATAATATAATATAATGTTACATACATATAGCTATATGGGAATGTGTGTTAATTATTACTTATTTGGGTTTAGGGATTCTATTTCTTTCATTTATTGAGTTTTGTTGTACACATGTTGTGCATTGACAATAAAGGTTTGATTTGATTTGATTTGATTTGACATTTCCTAGAGACTTGTTGAAGAGCAACAATCTGTTCTGCACACCTCAGCCTTGCATAAAACCACACTGTATTCCCCAAATTTTGCTTATTAACACCACCCTTGAACCCTTTCAATCAGACTTCTGCCAACTTCCTTTCCAGGTACACTTAATAATAATCCCCTTGCAGTTTTTGTATATTCTTCTCTTGCAATCTTTCCCTTTGTTTAGGGGAACAATTCCCACATTCTCCTAGTCCTCAGGCACAGGTCCCATCTACATTTATATTTTAACTTTTCCCCAGTTACATTGTGATGTCTGTGGACTTGCCATTATATTCTCCTAACACTCATGATTTCCTTTCATCTATGTTTGCTTAGATATTAACATTCAAAACAGTTGCTTCACTTCCACTCTTCAAAATATTGCTGACATATCCATAAAAATCTGCACAATATTTTCCAGCATTCCCTTATTTGAGTTTTATCCCAAATAATTGCATAAATTCCATTTCTCCTGCTAGAGTTTCTTTTGTTAGCCCCTTTTACCCATTTTCAAAAAGATTTATTTTCTTTGCCTCTTTTAATCTTGCTATTCCTTGCTCTAATTGATGACATTCTTTGTAACTACTTTTTCCCCCTCTTGAAACACACTTTCTTTCCTTCCTTGTGTGTGTCCAATCACACTTGGCCAATAAACAATATAATTCTATTCTATTCTATTCTATTCTATTCTATTCTATTCTATTCTATTCTATTCTATTCTATTCTATTCTATTCTATTCCAGTCCAGTCCAGTCCAGTCCAGTCCAGTCCAGTCCATTCCCATGGTATCCTTGTCTCATCATTTTGTGCTTTCTCTTATATGTATTTTCCTCTCATCCACAGCTTCTTTCATTACATCTTTCAATCAAACATTCTTTTTGGTTCTTCCCACCAATGTAACTCCACATATTTCTGTTGTAATTTGTAACACAGTTCTTTTCATATTGTTCCAAGAACTATTTAGATCTTATTTCCATTTGTCCACTTTCATTCATGTTGGTAAACAATGAATCAATCTTCTAATGCTATTCATTTGCTTGCTTGCTTATATTCTTTCAAATCAGAATCAACTCTGAGTATCTTATAGAGCTAAACATAGTATAACAGTATTGAAACATAAATAACAAATAATCAAAAATTACAAAAACAAAACAAACAAAACAAAAAACCAAACAAACCCAAGTCTCAAGGAACAAGTCAAATTCAAACATTTCCCCTACAGGAAGATATCATTTCAACAAATCAAATCTTGAAGGCTTATACAGTAGATGCTATTTCTTTCTCTTAGCTTCACAGACACACAATACACATATCTTTCTTTCGTTTTCTTAATTCGTGTTTCTTACCATTTAATCCTCTAATATTTCAAGTTATGATCTTCCATATTTGATGTTCATTACCAGATGGGCCCATAAAAATTGATCTATTCTACCCTTTGGTCAATTTTATTCATTTGACAGATTTATACAGATGCCCAATTAGCAAAAAGCAACTCTGGGAGGTTTATGATTTATAGAAGCATAAAAACAAAGACAGAATACAAATACAATAAAATACAATAACCATCTGGAAGCAAAAAAGACATCAACAGAGTAAAAGAGTAACCAAATTTTTAAAAAGAGCAGAAGTACCTGAGGCCAACCAATACATATCTCATTCAAGATATTTCATGTTGGACAGACTCATCTTGTGTTCTCTGAGGCTTTCACATAACACCTTATATAGTAAGATAGAGAACTAAATTAGGTTATTATCCTTAGTTATATCCATTCCTCCCTGTAGCTTCCTCCTTAATAGTAAGGACAGTAGTAAACCACTTTGGCACAAAGCCCATTTTACCTCAAGCATGCTTATACTGCCCTATTGAAAGTAAGATCTCTAGTCCAGATATTATCACATCAGCTAATATATTCTTGTCAGCATCCCTCCAACTACAGCATGTATGCAGTTATACTGGCCTACACTCAGGATACGAAGCTTAACTCACTTAAATATATACAGCACTCACCAAGCCTCCTGAGCGATGGTATAAAATGCCTAATAAATAGATATATTGATCTGCTTCTTAGAAGAAAGGAATGGAGTGAAGGCAATGGAAGTTGAAGAAGTTTGATCATATCTTTGCTTCGTGCAAAATCAACTCTTTGTCTCGGGAAGGGGCTGTTTATGTTTTAAAGAGCTTTATAACAAAATAGTGGTTTTCCTCAGACCTAACAGTGAGTTATCAATGCTGTAGAAGTGCAGCATTAGCAAAGATAAAAAGGGAAAGATGACTTTGCTCTGGTTTAAGTTAAGTGAGAGCACAGAAGCTGTGGAATAACCCCACTCTGGGATCACACAGGTCCAGAGCTGTTTTGAACGGCTGCAAAGAGTTCATGGGCAAGTCCTCCAAGAATTAATTGAGCTGGCTTGAGTTACTATTGCATGAGTTCTGAACAGCTATAAGCTGCCTCTGAGACCATGGCTATGACTGCTTATTCAAAATTATTATCTTAGGGAGAACTTGAAAATGCATTAAAGGGCTACCATGATAAGTGAGACCCATTCTAAAACACCCATTTATCTGGAGGTAAACTGATGAGACTGCCTCTCAATGTGCTACTTTGGTTGTCAGGATGCCTCCTACAGCTTTCATTTATATTTGTTATAAACAGATGGGTGCAGTTCTGAATGAAGCATGAAGCTACAAGCACCCGCTGATTTTTATCCTTTAAGAAAGCACATGGACAGTCTCGGAAACGTTTATTCCTTTGCAACACGCAAAGCATTCTTTCTAAGTTTATCAAAAAGTTTAGATTATATATTTTATTTTGTTTTATATTTCTATTAATATGTAAAAAGAAACTTTGATAAGATAGTATAATGAGGGGAACTATCATTTGTTGTAAATGCTCTGCATTGGACTTGTAGGAAGAGAATGGGGTTACTTGAATCAGGACAAGGTTACTGGGTATTTATTTAGGTTTAAATTCTCAGTGGACTCAGTTGGATTACTTCTAAGCAGAGGCATCTGCTGCACAACCTGCACAATTTTGAAAATTATTTCTGTTGAATTCATAGGGCTCACTATCAGATAAAAACAGGTAGGGTTGGGATTGTTGTTTCTCAGTTTTGGAGAAAATAGCTTATGAGGCAGAGGGAAATTGCTACCTTACAAGTCATGAGAAACTTTTCAATAGAATGGATAACTTCTAAGGCCAGGGCTTACATAGACCCATCTTGTCAAAGTGAGAGATCAGTTCCCAGCTTGAACAAAACAGAACTTTTGAGTGGTGGAACACTAATAAATCCACATCAGCCTCAAGCAATTCATAAGTAACAGCTAACAAGTGTGTGTAGATGTATGTGTTATGCTATTGAGAAATGAGAACATTTCCACTCTGGTGCTTCTCAATTTGGAAGTGAGAAAGGATAGGGTAGAATTGCCACCCTTGCTGTGGATGGAGAATAGGTTTGAAGAGAGCTGTAACTACAGCTCCACCTTTTGCAATTTGCAGCCTTTTCGTGACAATGTGATTTACCCCTAACTCTTTCATATTAATCTCTTATTAATTAATGGGTGAGAATTCTTCAGAGCATATTTTTTAAAAACATTTTAAAGTTCCCGAATAGGAAGAATGAAGAACAATAAAGAAGACTGGTTTTGAAAATTGAGGCTAGTACTTCCTGGTAACATGCTCTGCGTATGTATGTATTTGTCCCACTGAGCAAAGGCATTATCAGGAGTTAGCTCTGAGGAGTTAGCTGTTTCTCAATATAATCCCAAAATACAGGACAGCACGGTTCCTACTTCTAAATTTTCTTTTATGGATGGTGACATTTTGTATAGTATGAGTTGAGCTGAAATGTACTCATGTTTCCCACCTATCTACATGAATCTTGAACCTGTTCAAGTTTGCGGAAACCACATTTTCTTGTTAAATCTGAATCAGCTCTAAAAATGGATTCATTTGATAAGTCATAGAATTTATTAATTATAGTGCTATAATTAATACAACACTACTGATGCTACTTATGTAGTGCATAAGACACCAGGCTAGAAACCTATAAGTTGTAGTTACAGTTGTAGTTGTAGTTTCGCAATAAAAACAGCTGGGTGACCTTGGGCCAGTCACTCTCAGCTCTAAGGAGGCAAAAGCAAATCACTTCCAAAAAACCTTGCCAAGAATATTGCATGCTAGTTGAGATGGTTGCCAAGAGTCAGCTATGGCTCAAAGATGCCAAGAAAAAAACCCAAAATGAGTTATATTATTGATATGAGTTATATACCAGCTTTCCTCAATTTAGCACTCCCTGGATGGGTTAGAATTCTAAATTCCAGATTTTCTATTGAATCTCAATTCAGGTTAGCTGAGAATTTTGGGCATCAGATTAGGATGGGCACTTTTATCACCAGTATTTCTTCCCTGTGTTAAAAATGAATTCTTTCCCTTATCATCATCTGGAGCTGCTAGGAATATTGGAATATTTTGTATGGAAAATGTGGCTGCTCCTATGAATGCTCTGCTTGCAGGAGGTTGAGAATATAATAGAGAACACACACACACACACACACAACACACACACACACACACAACACACACACACACACACACACACACACACACATATTTTATATATATATATATATATATATATATATATATATATATATATATATATATATATATATATATATATATATATTGGCCAAGTGTGATTGGACACAAAAGGAATTTGTCTTTGGAGCATATGATCTCAGTGTACATAAAGGAAAAGATACGTTCATCAAGAATCATAACACTTAATGATAGTCATAGGGTACAAATAAGCAATCAGGAAACAATATCAATATAAATCATAAGGATACCAGCAACAAAGTTACAGTCATACAGTCATAAGTGGAAGGAGATGGGTGGTGGGAACGATGAGAAGATTAATAGTAGTGCTCTCAATAGTTGAGGCTCTCATGAAAAACAAAATTCAGTTCTGTAAATTTTGCATTTGGTTCATTTTGTGAAGACAAGAACTTAGTAAAGTTTAGAAATCACCGCTAAAAATGAAATGTGTCTGAACAGGTATGTTTAGCAGAAAGTAAGAGCATGATCAAATGATGTTAAGTAGTTCAAAGTTCCATTTATTTTAGCAGCCACACAAGATGTCATGGCTTAATTTAACACTGAGATCAGGATTACTTGACATGCTCGATTTTTGTATGTTTGCACTACAACAGATATTGTGGTTTTCTGTCTCAGGCCAGAAATAACACGACTATCCTCTCAGAGCCATGCTGCACTAGCATCCGAGTTGACTTTTCTTTTTTCTTTCTTCTTTTTTTAAAAACATGGAATGAAAATACTAAGTCTGGCCAAAAATGCCATCTGTTTATTCAATAGGACCTAATTTTCAAACATACTCAGTAACCATTATTTGAACTGAATTTCAGCAAAGCCACTTGTTCCTTTTCACTAAGGTTCCTCAACTATTTTTAAAAATTGGCAAGCAAGCAAAAAAACATAACAAAACAAAAAACCCATGGAGAGCTCTTCAGTTTTGCAAAGCCTTCCTTCAGTAGGGTGGCCAAAGAACAGGAGGAGAACCCTTTAAAAAAAGTAGGTTTTTGGCTCAGCCATCGGTGTACCATGAGCCAAAAAGCAATTGACTTCCAACATAGAGGATATTCTTGCTTAAACTAATTTCAAGTGCATCTATAATTATACTGAAGGTCTCTACTCAGGTATTTGCATTGTGGTAGCACTTTATTATATGTCAGATCCCATGTTGTTTTACAACATAGTTTCTATGGTTACACACTACCTTCGGTAACCTGCAGAGTCTACGGATATAGGGAATTGAGTTTCACAGAGGCAAGAGCTATCGTATATAAAGCACTTCAGGAAGTGATGCAAAGTGCAAGCCCCACTGTGGATGTCCCCGCTGCAAAATGTTGACTCAGAAAGCCCAGAAGAGCAGGAAAAAAGGGACAAGCCATTGTTGGGTGCTAGAAGGTTATCTCTGAGCTTTCAGCCAATCAACTTTTAATCCTGTTTGTCAGTAAAGTTCATACCAGCCAATGAGGGATGGTACGATAATAGGGTAAGGGAGTAGACTGGCTTTGTGCTTCTCACTTGGCTGAGTCAAAAGAAATAAAAACAAAAGTAAAAGATACCTCCTCCCCCCACCCCCAGACAAAATTGAAACTCTGGTGTTGAAGTAATTGGGAAGAAGGCTGGTACTCATCCAAGCCTAGTCTTAAGGAGTGTTATGTGCTCTGAAGTAACAGCCTGTCATTCCCCTACTTTAAATATGATTCTAGATCAGGTGCTGCAGCCACCCTGTTTAAAACACAACATAGGCAATACTGTCTTCCATTTCTACTATAGATATCAAATCATATCAAAATCCTTACTATAGTCATAAAGGTAAAGGTAAAAGTTCCCCTCGCACATATGTGCTAGTTGTTCCCGACTCTAGGAGGGCCTTCATTTCCCATTTAACATGGATTGGTACCCAAAACACTAAATGATGTAGCATGGCTACATGAGTATAATGAGTTGAAAAGAAGAAAAGAAGAAACATTATAATTATTAACCAAAATGCAGCAAGAGATGAGTAATAATATGTTGAATAATAAATTATTTTTTAGATTCATATCTTCAAAAGTTGATTCCAAGAGGCAAAGCACAATATATTTAATAAACATTCACTACCTGGGGGTCCAACTGAATTACTGCTCCCACTTAGTTCAGTAAGAAGAGATCTAATTCCAGGAGGTATCTAAAGATTCAGATGACTTTTTAGCAACATTTCCTTTTCAAAACAAAAATGATAGTGAATATAATCCCCATATAGCAGAGATGGGGAACCAGGTGTTGGAGTCCAATTTCCATCAGCACCAGTCAGAAATGTTTAAATATGTTGTCCATATATATCTGGAAAACTCCAGGTCTGCATTCATGGAAGAGAATATTGGAATAGATTCCAAGAAGGCATCTTAGTTCCTATGGTTAGAAGTTTTTAATTACCCAGCACTGATGGGGAATGTGGTTCAATATATTCAGCTTCAAAAGGGGAAGGGAAGCAAAGAACAGTGATGAATGAGAGTGTGCCAGGAGAAGACGAAGGTGCTGAAGAGAGTGATCTGTGGGAAGTCAAGCATCTATCTGAGTCTGTGTAAAAGATAACAACGTGTCCATATTTGTGGCAATGTGATAACACAGAAAAAAATTATCCAGATGGTGTAAATTTGAAGAAGGGAGAGAGAAATAATGGGAATTCTCTAAGGGATTAATGTATTTCATCAAAAGAAGATTCCAGTAAAGATGCAGAGATTTTTATGGAAACTACCTTTTAGCTTTTTTTTCTTTTTCTTTTAGCAAAGCAGTCAGATAATTAACTGGATCTATCCATTTCCCTTCATAAGCAAGTAACCTGTTTCCTGCTACAGTTCAAGATAATAACAATGACATTAAACACAAAACATGGCATGGGGTTAGGACAGACAAATTCAGGAAGGAGAGCTCTTTAAGCTCCATTAGTCTTGATAGCTTGACTACGACTTCCTGAATCTAGTTTAATCTTGCCGTTATTTCATGACAAAACAATCAGTTTTTCATAGGACTTTTTGCAGAGTTTGGCCATTATCACAAAACCACTAAAACCTGAGAATACAAAATGTAGGATTCAGTAACCATTTCCAGAGAGATGATTAATTGGTTCCCAGGAGTGAATGTCCTCCGTATCTAGTCTTAGCTATTGTAGTCTCAGGATTCATACAGGTTTTGTAGATATTAAAATCATCTGCTACCAGATGGATTTGCAATTAACAAATTTACCCAACATGTGCAACCTGAAGGAAATAAGTCTACATGGAGGGAGGTATGTAGTAAGAAACCTTAGAGTTCTGCCCTAGGTCCAATATTTTTCAATGTGTATATAAATGAGGAGATAGAAGAGATGGGAATGCCCATCAAATCTGCAGATGACATAAAACTGGCGTGGATGAGAATTGCTCACATCTCAGAAGACAGGTTCAGAATCCCAGAATCCCAACTTCCCTTTTAGTATTTTTAGAAAGAGACAAGAAAGATGGGATTTAACTAAATTTACTATTAAAAATGTAACCTTATGATTTCACGGGATTTGTTAGCATTTTCTTCATGTATGAATTGCTTGCTACTTATTCTTTGTTACAAATTTCATGGCATTTGTTCCTAAAGCCAAATCTTGCTTTCAGAATAATGACCTGTAGTTGGAACACATATTTTTGATCAATTGTAATCTTTATAGCTGATAGAAAAAAAATATGGAAGTCCATTTTAATTTAATAATGCTATATTCCACAATGATAGAAACTGAAGAAAAAGAAAAAAATGAATTGTGCATTTTGGCTCAGTCACAAAAGTGTTTACTATTTTATCAATTGCCAATTCATCAAAAACATTGTATGCACATGTCTATGCATGAAAGTACATGTTGAATGCTCAGTTCAGTATTTTAACATAAGTAGAGTGTTTGGAAATAAAATGCATGAGATTCTGATGGGTCTTTGTGTACTGATACCATAGTTGCTGTTTTCATCTAAAGTTCTTATGCCTAGACCACAAGAGTTCATTATCAATTACAGAGATTGTTCCCATTGTGTAAAATTCTCAGGCTGCAGGAGATCTAACATCTGTTGCACTTTGTTCAGCAGATCTATTGCAATGTGCCCTTTTCAAGTTACAGCCAACTGTATCAAAATCTTGACTGGCACATCTTATCTGATAGGGATGGCTTCCCACTACCTGCTTTTTAGAGTGATAAATGTCAGAAGTTTTGGAGTTTTGTGTATCAAAGTGTTCCATCTGAAGCTTGGAGACAGGCAATTATCCCAGGATCCACAGGACTTTGTGATGCATTCTGGGACAACACTTGTTCTGCTGAAGCTTCAAAAACTCGCAGTGTCGAGCACCGAGGGAAAGTCTGATCAGTACTCAGAATTGAATAATGACCTACCACAATTAAAGTATGGATTCTCCATTCTGATTTTTAGTGAGCTTGATAATACAAAATGGGATGGCATGATTGTAAAAAGAATCACCATCATGGTCTGAATTGGAGACAGACAACTTTAAATATAGCGTTGGCTTTTGTGACCATATCCATCAGAGCAGAGCAGATGCTCATATATCAGCATGTTGTTTGTGTAAGTATTCATGCTGGAGTTCTAAAAAAAAATGGCTGCATAGATTGAATGCTGATGCACATCTGGATGTGTGTTCACATTGTGAATCATATTTGAATGTGAATTGCTCAGTGCGATCATGGTTGCTCTTTCCCATCTGTTTTACAAGATGGATGTAAGTACACATGCCCATCATTGGAGAAGGCTTTTTAATTTTGTGCTGTGATCAAACAAGCACAGCATGATTCTCTAGATCATGGCTAAGGGCTTGAGATGGTTTCAGAACAGTAGGTAATGCTTAACAGAAAAAATGTCTGGCTGTCCAATAGTTTCACATAATTGATCCAATGTGACCTTTGCAGTTTGCAAAGTTCTTCTTCTTCTTCTTCTTCTTCTTCTTCTTCTTCTTCTTCTTCTTCTTCTTCTTCTTCTTCTTCTTCTTCTTCTTCTTCTTCCTCTTCTTCTTCTTCTTCTTCTTCTTCTTCTTCTTCTTCTTCTTCTTCTTCTTTTTAAATCTTGAGTGTAAAGGAATTTCTCAAGAATACTATCTCTGCTTCTGGTCGTCCCAAAGGTCATTTTTCAGGAGGCAACTGGAGTTTCTTGTTTTTTTCTTTGACAACATTTTGCATCTCATCCAAAAAGCTTCTTCAGCTCTGACTGGATAATGGGGAATGGAATCCAGTCAACTTCTAAGTGTCAACTTATACTGAAGAATCTTCTTGGATGAGAAGTGAAATGTCTTCAAAAGAAAAACAAGAAAGTCCAGTTGCCTCCTGAAAAAGCACCTTTGGGGCAACCATGACCTGGATGACTGAGAATAACTACAGACTCTTCTTCTGGTCATGTGCTGTTGTGCTCAATTTGAAAACCATCAGTTGTTATCCAGATATAATGAAATATTAGTAACTACAAAGATTCTCATTCAACTGTGTTGTCAACCAATGGGAGGAACATTGCAGCAAGTTTTCATTTCAGCTGATTTCCATTCTGGCTGGCAACAGAACATTTCATAATCAACTAGACAATTTGGGCTTTATTTCAAGACTGAATATACTTTTAAAATCGACTAAGCTTCACAATTTTACCTGACCTTGTTGACCACTACTTGTTGAAGTATGGAATGTCATAGGAGGCTAAGTGACTTCCTTTGGGTTCAATATCTTGGATTTTTAGCTAGGCTTAATTTTTGCCTAGTGGCACCTGCAGCAAACTACGCTGATGCCAAAATGACACGAGTATACTGACAGGATCATGAAATTACCATCCTTCCAAACTTAAGTTCCAATGTCTGATACCCATTTCATCATTTGTTCTCCCACTTGCCTGCCTCTGTGGATATCTTTTGTTTAGATTTTATTTTTTTACACTGTATGAGCATGGATCTCTAGCTCAATTTTATCTCTTACACTGAGGCGCAATGGGGTTTAAAGATTTCAACCAAGAGTTTTTCTAGCTCAGGGGTCAGCAACCTTAAACACTCAAAGAGCCACGAAGGTCTAACCAGAAGCCCCCCCCTTCAATTCTGGAGCTGACCAAAAGTCTGGTTCCCCCACCATATAGTCTTCTCCTAGCGTGGCATCCTTTTTCCTCTGCTGACCAGAAGTCCGGGTTCCCCCACCATAGAGTCTACCTCTCCTAACCGAAAGCCCTATCAATTGTGGAGCCAACCAGCAACAGGGAGCGGCAACAGAGGGATGAAAGAGCCACATGTGGCTCCAGAGCCGCAGGTTGCTGATCCCTGTTCTAGCTAATGTTTGACAATACTAGGGACCTTATCTCAAAGTTTTGGTCTGCAAATCATGTGTTTAACCTTGTGTGTGGATCTTCACAAATGGTACAGTTAATCCTGACTAACAGCTATAGGACTATTTGCTTTCTGTTTTTGTGCCTCCAAGTCAGTTATTGACTTCTGCCAACTGTCTAAAACAGGGCTGTCAAACTCATGGACTGCGGGCCAGATGTTTCATGCGCTGGTCACGTCCACTCTCAGTTTAGCAAAGGGGAAAAAAGTTCCCATACATCATGTGACACCACCATGATGACATGAGTTTGACACCCCTGTTCTAGACAGAACCTATGGTGTTCTTGGTAAGAGTTTGGAAGAGGTTTGTCATTGTTTTCTTCCTAAAGCTGATCTGAGAATCTACCTCAATTGTTTTCCTTTCATTTCTTTGGATTTCCATCTTGGGGTTTATGAGTACTCTAATTCAAAATATTTGGAGCCTCTTTTGTTGGCTAAGACTGGTGTATGTGCACAGGTTTTTGTGGCCCTGATATAAGTTTCTAAAATTTAAAATTGTGGGCAAGACTAGGAAAATAGTTTATCACTTTCAAACCATAGAGTGATTTCATATACAGGTGAAGCTCAAAAAATTAGAATATCGTGCAAAAGTTCATTTATTTCAACTTAAAAGGTGAAACTAATATATGAAATAGATACATTAATGCAAAGAGAGATAATTCAAGCCTTGATTTGTCATAATTTTGATGATTATGGCTTACAGCTCATGAAAACCCCAAATTCACAATCTCAGAAAATTAGAATATTGTGAAAAGGTTCAATATTCTAGGCTCAAAGTGCCCCACTCTAATCAGCTAAATAAGCCATAACACCTGCAAAGGGTTCCTGAGCCTTTAAATGGTCTCTCAGTCTGGTTCAGTAGGAATCACAATCATGGGAAAGACTGCTGACCTGACAGTTGTCAGTTGTGCAGAAGACCATCATTGACACCCTCCATAAGGAGGGAAAGCCTCAAAAGGTAATTGCAAAAGAAGTTGGATGTTCCCAAAGTGCTGTATCAAAGCACATTAATAGAAAGTTATGTGGAAGGGAAAAGTGTGGGAGAAAAAGGTGCACAAGCAGCAGGGATGACCACAGCCTGGAGAGGATTGTCAGGAAAAGGCCATTCAAAAGTGTTGGGGACTTTCACAAGGAGTGGACTGAGGCTGGAGTCAGTGCATCAAGAGCCACCACACACAGACGGATCCTGGACATGGGCTTCAAATGTCGTATTCCTCTTGTCAAGCCACTCCTGAACAACAAACAACGTCAGAAGTGTCTTACCTGGGCTAAAGACAAAAAGAACTGGTCTGTTGCTCAGTGGTCCAAAGTCCTCTTTTCTGATGAGAGCAACTTTTGCATCTCATTTGGAAATTAAGGACCCAGAGTCTGGAGGAAGAATGGAGAGGCACGCACTGCAAGATGCTTGAAGTCCTGTGTGAAGTTTCCACAGTCTGTGTTGATTTGGGGAGCCATGTCATCTGCTGGTGTTGGTCCACTGTGCTTCATTAAGTCCAGGGTCATCGCAGCCGTCTACCAGGAGATTTTGGAGCACTTCATGCTTCTTTCCACAGACAAGCTTTATGGGGATGCTGACTTCATTTTCCAGCAGGACTTGGCACTTGCCCACACTGCCAAAAGTACCAAAACCTGATTCAATGACCATGGGATTACTGTGCTTGATTGGCCAGCAAACTCGCCTGACCTGAACCCCATAGAGAATCTATGGGGCATTGCCAAGAGAAAGATGAGAGACATGAGACCGAACAATGCAGAAGAGCTGAAGGCCGCTATTGAAGCATCCTGGTCTTCCATAAACCTTAGCAGTGCCATAGGTTGATAGCATCCATGCCACGCCGCATTGAGGCAGTAATTGATGCAAAAGGGGCCCAAACCAAGTACTGAGTACATATGCATGCTTATACTTTTCAGAGGTCCGATATTGTTCTATGTACAATCCTTGTTTATTGATTTCATGTAATATTCTAATTTTTCTGAGATTGTGAATTTGGGGTTTTCATGAGCTGTAAGCCATAATCATCACAATTATGACAAATCAAGGCTTGAACTATCTCGCTTTGCATGTAATGAGTCTATCTCATATATTAGTTTCACCTTTTAAGTTGCATTACTAAAATAAATGAACTTTTGCACAATATTCTAATTTTTCGAGTTTCACCTGTATGTAGCAGGTGCCTTTATTAAGTCTGCTTTCCTCAAAGCCCAACTCAGCTTGAATCTATATATATATAGAACAGAATATGGTGGTAGAAATAAAATTAATATAATGAACTATATGGAGGAGCTTTACAATTTTCAATCTGGTTTGAATTTCCCCTGCCAATGGAAAGGTAGCATTTCAGATTTAAAAAAAAAAAAAAACTAGTCCAGAAAAGCAAGAAGGCAAGTTAATTTTTCTCCATTTCTCCGTTATTTTACATGTACATTTCAAAGAAGTCAGCCAGTTTTGCACTGTGCTCACTTTGCACATATTCTAAGGAACCTGCTTCTGCATTTTTTTTCCTATTAATATGGAACAATTGAAAATGTGATCACCCACCTTTGCTATCAAATGTGATGCCGTTCACCATGCTGCTACTTTATTCTATTGCACTTATAACTAGGGCAAGAACATTACAAGTGCTGATTCTGCTGCTGCAGACCAGCATGTGGTTCATCCATATTATAATTGGAAATGATGAATGACTGAATTAGCCTCTTGGATGTTGCTGTGAGTTTTTCATTGCATAACAAAGGTTAATGGATAGATACATCTCCTCTTCTGAAATCAACAAACATTTCTTACATGGGTAGCACTGCCATCTACCCAGGGAAAAAAAAATTAGCGGCCTGGCTGACTTTTTTTTTCTTTTTCTGCTTTTTTTTTCTTTCCAAAAAAAGCAAAGGGAACATTTGTTTTTCCAACCATTTTTTTAAAGAAGGCCAAATGACAGATATTGTGATTGACCTATGTTTCTAGACTTTTTGAAAACAATTAATTCTTGTTCAGAGCTTCTGACCTCCATCTTTTAAACCCAGAAATGATTGGTCCTATGAGAATGGTTTTACTCTCTCTTTGACATAATATAAGAACTTCAGAGTTCACACTCTGTACTATGAAGAAAGTCTTAGAAAGCTGTAACATATTCATGGTTATAGTGAAAGGCAATGATTATAAGACTGAAATTTAATCTGGATAACAGGGTGAAGTTGTGGGTGCTCTATCACCCAAGGTTTTTAAGAAAAGATTGGATAACCACTTGTTTGAAATGGCATAGGGTTTCCTGCTTGAGCAGGGGGTTGGACTAGAAGAACTCCAAGATCTTTTCCAACTCTGTTGTCAGAGTGGCCTTCTCTCTGGACTGGGCCCATAACCTGTCAGAGTGTTTCCAGCGTGACTATTTTGAGACAACCCAGGAGCAAATACAGGACACAGAGGTTTGTGTTACAAATGGTGGTTTATATACAAGACTTCTGTATACATACATACACATGGTAGGCACATACCAGGCAATCAATCAATCAATCTTCAACTCTACATGGAGAACTACAAAGCAGATAGAACACAACGAGGAGAGAGATACACTAGGAGAGAAAGATACATCCTCTCATGGCCTCCCATATTGCCCCTATAATCTGGGTCCTCATTTTACTACCTTAGAAAGGATGGAAGGCTGAGTCAACCTTGAGCCTGGTGAGATTTGAACTTGCAGTAATTGCAGGCAGCAGATGTAAGTGGATATTAATAACAGTGCTTTAGCTGGCTAAGCCACCAGAGCTCAGCAGAGCTCAGCTATATAGACAGCTTCTTAAAATGGCAATAACCGGGCCTGGTGGCTCAGCAGACTGATAGCATTGTGATTAACACCAGCTGTCTGCAATTACTGTAAGTTCGAATCTCACCAGGCTCAAGGTTGACTCAGCCTTCCATCCTTTCTAAGGTAGGTAAATTGAGGACCCAGTTTGTGGCGGCAATAAGCTGACTTTGTATAAATATACAAAAGTATGAAGGCTATTGCTTAATGCATTGTAAGCCGCCCTGATTCTCCGGAGAAGGGTGGAATATAAATCAAATTAAACAAAACAAAACAAAACAAAACCCTGCTGACTCATCCTCAGTCTTAAAGTGGCAATAACCCTGCTGACTCTTTCTCAATCCGTCATCCTGGTCCACACCCTTACAGCGGCTGGTCAGCTTTAAATCTTATTTATTATTTATTTATTTTGTCGCATTTCTATGCCACTCAACTCCCAAAGGACTCTGGGTGGCTTACAACAGAGAATAAAACAATGCAACAATATCCCATACAAAAGTTAAAAGAAGACATTAAAACATTAAAACACTAAAACGTTAAAACACATACACTCCAATTTGTGGCCGGATCTCGAAGGATCACTATAACGAGATCAACAGCCCCAGGCCTGCCGGAAGAGCCAGGTCTTCACCGCTTTCCGGAAGGCCAATAGGGTGGGGGCAGTCCGGACCTCAGGAGGTAATTGGTTCCAGAGAGCCGGGGCAGCCATAGAGAAGGCCCTCCCACATGGGCCCGCCAGCCGACATTGTTTAGCTGATGGGACCTGGAGGAGGCTGACTCTGTGGGATCTTACCGGTTGCTGGGAGCTATGTGATAGAAGGCAGTCTCGAAGATAGCCTGGTCCTGAGCCATGTAGGGCTTTAAAGGTAATAACCAACACCTTGAATTGCGCCTGTAGACTGATAGTGAGCCAGTGCAGCTCGCGAAGAATTAGTGTAATGTGGGTGTATCTAGGTGTACCCACTATAACTCGCGCGGCTGCGAGTTATCTTCATTACCCTGACATCTGTTATTCTCCTATTCTCCTCTTCTGTATTGCTTTTAGGAAGAATAATTATATAAAATGGCTTGGAAACTGGAAAAGGACTTGGGAATGGTCATTAACAACATGCCAAGGATGACTCAGCAGTGTGAGACAACTGCTAGAAGACTAATGCAGTTCTGGGCTTCATTAGAAAAAGAAGCATAGCATAAACACATGTGAAGTCCTTATTTCTCTCTATTCCATCCGGGTAGGATCACACTGAGGGTATGGTATACAATTCCAGAAGGACTGATGGGTCAGAACAGGTTCAGAGAGTGAAAAAGAAGATACAAAGCCTTGAACTGGGGATTTCAGTCTGGAAATTGAAAGAAGATTTGAAAGACATGATTTCATAAAAAGGTGCCAGAGAGAAGATGTCAGATGTTTTCTGTCACCACAGAGACTAGGACCAAAATGGGTACACTGAGATTTTGTTCAAATCTGACTGAGAAAAAATAATATCTGTATAAAAAATGCAACAGATGAATTACAAGGTTATGCGTTTTCCATCTGTGAAAGTTTTTATGAGGTTGAAGAGCCATCCCTTGAGGATGATTTAAGGAGAGTGGAAGGTGACTTGATATGTATTCCCAAGACTTGCCTGCATCCTGAAGGGGAGTTTCCCTTTCTGAAATTTACTTAGCTGGGTTGTCAGGATTCCAAGTAACACCTCCAATAGTAAAAGACTCCGAGGCTTGAGATTCCTCAAAGTTTCAATTTATTAGAGATGTCATATTGGCACATCTGGGAAAACCCAAATCTGAAAGTTTCCAGGTTTTCCCCACCCAAGTGAAAGTTCAAGTTCCTGCCCAGCACCCATATGTTCATCACATGGTCCAATCATCCACCATCCAAATTGGAGATGAAGGATGTCTTGCCCTGGCACCTGGAGTTGGATGACGGGGAGGTATTGGAGATACCTCCCCGTCATCCAACTCCAGGTGCCAGGGCAAGACGTCCTTGATTCTCTGAGAAAGAAATGTTAATTTGACTATATATCTCCCATACTCCAAACAATCCCCCCTCCCATTTTCCCACAGTAGAAAATGTGGCAGACCTGAAGGCCCAATGTAAAAGATGGCTTCCAGGCCTGACATGGGTTTTGAGTGTGGCATCAGCCTGGATAAGGGCTGGGTAATTGTCATCAGAATCTGTTATGCCTTTGGCCCTGCTCCAAAAAGGTCTCTGGTTATTAAACCCTGTTCATTAAGCTAGCTAGAGATTATTTGGAAGTGCTCCTCTCTGTTGCATAGCAATTTCTCTACCTGAGAAGTCTAGATGTTCCTCATGGGCCCTTCCAACCCTACCATTCTCTGACTGCAGGTTTCAAAGAGTGTTTACAGATGAGGCTTTTCTATGCAATCATCATGGAATTTTTCTTTATGCAATGTTTGGATGCCAGACATCCCATTTATTTATGTATTCCATTTATGATGCTCATTTTTTTTTAATTTATCTTTAATCAGGAGGAAAGGGTGAAATAGTTGCATAGTGACTTTCTATTGGTAATTCTAAAAAAGCCATCTCTCTGATAGCACCCAAACAAGATTTTTTTTCTTTTCTATTGTATTGTCATCCATTGCTCACATACCCAATAAAAAAGACTTAATCTGTTTGTAGCCTGAGGGCCTGCAGAGAGCCCAGCTGCTTGTCTTTATGAAAGGAGCTCACCAGTGATTGGGCCAGTTCTCAGCCTGAAATCAGTAGTAAATAAAGATGCTTTAGATGTTACTATTATACTTGAAGCAAGCAAACCTGTTAGGCCTAATAGTACTATACAAACTGAGATATTATGTCAATTACATCATTTTGTACCTGTTGCATTGTGTTGTTATACGATCACAAAGTTGATCTATGGTGGATTACATGTTATGATCTCTAAAGGGTGGATTTCAATCTAATTTCTAGAAACATGGAGTAGCATCACAAGTGGATCTTAGTGGACTCAAACTTGTTGGGGTCAAAGGTGAGATTAGGATATAAGCAACAGTGAAACAGAGACATAATGAAGCATATTCGTTCTCTTTTTTAAACTTTTCACAGGGGATAGTTTTTATATACTTTTGATTTTTTTTTTAAAAAAAGATTTTTTTAAAAAAAATAATAGAAATATTTCTGTGGCCATTCTTATTTTTCTATGGATTTTCACATTTTCTTGTGAAAGTGGAAAGTATCCCCTATAACAGGAGTGTCAAACAGGGGTGTCCACGGGCTGGATGCATCACGAGCAGGCCACGCCAACCCTGGCTCAGCAAAGGCAAAAAATGTCATGATATGTCACATGACAGCACATGAAGTGATCGAGTTTGACACCTGTGCCCTATAAGGACTAAATCTGGTAAGGCAATAACTGGTGGTTCTCAAGCTAGAGAGATCTGTTATGTAAACAATTGTTCAGCTATTTCCTAGGGCCGTAATGGCAAACCTATGGCACGCGTGCCAAAGGTGGCATGCAAAGCCATATCGGTGGGCACCCAAGCGTTGCCCTACCTCAGCCTCAGTGCATATGTGTGCACCGGCCAGCTGATTTTAGGGCCTTCGGGGGCCAATGGAAGTTGAGAAACATGCTGTTTCTGGCCTCCAGAGGGCCTCTGGGGGGTGGGGGTGGGGAAGACTGTTTTAGCCCTCCCCAGACTCCTAGAAAGCCTCTGGAGCCTGGGGAGGGCGAAAAATGGGCCTACTGGGCCCATCGTGCCATCGCATGCCAAAAGCGGGGGGAGCATGGGGATGTGTGTCGTGCATGCATGTGCGGGGGCGGGGTTATGAATTATGGGTATGGGCACAGGCGTGCGTGACCCCCTGTGCTCCCCCCACTTTTGGCACGCAATGGCAAAAAGGTTTGCCATCACTGTCCTAGGGTCATCAAGGGAATAACCAAATCTCCATTTATCCAGAAAATCAGAAGGGAAAGAAACAACAACCTAAGGTTAAATCAAAGTTGTCCACTGGACTCAATGCTTTTGTGAAAATATTGAAAGCAGCATTGTGCCATCACAGCGCAAGTTTCATCTTTTTTGGATATGAATGTGATGTCATGACACACAAAGAAAAACAGCAGAACTGGTGGTGGTGCAACACTTTTGTAATTTTCCCGTTTACCCCCCCCCCCCCCCATGGATGTGTGTGTTAAATCAAGCCTATAAAAGCTCTTTTTGTGCATTCCTGGGGGGGGGGGATCATATGTTGCATATGAAGCTTCACTCTTATCTTTCGTGATGATTCTAATGCAGTTAAGTTATATCACAGAGCTTCTGCCAAGTTAAACCAATTGCTGAATAAGGGATTAAGAGTCTGGAGAGCTGAGATTTATTGCTATGTCCTGGTGCGACGCCTGACAGCAGCAGGAATATAGATTTGCAGAGCTGTTGTGCTTTTGGTACTGAGGGATGAACTGAAAAAAAAAATAATTAAGTACATAGTTGTACAGAGTTTAATTAAGGACCTTGCTGTAATGTACTGGCACAAGCTTTGCTCACTATGATGCAAACATTTTAGAGTTTTTAGACCTCTTAGAGTCTGCAGCAGAATGCCTATGTCACTACTTTCATTTTATCTCTTCCCAGTTGAAGAAAACATTTTGAAATTTTGGCAATTGGTCCGATACTTTGCATATTGTACCCCGGTGGGTAGGCAGGGGACAGTGGCAGGACCAGAGGAAATTGAAAAAAGCCTTTGCTTTGGTCTCTTGCTGAGTAACCTTTCGCTCTTTTAGAATAACATCACCTCCAGCCATTGACCCTACTCATCAGGAACGTTAATAATTATAATCCCAAATATTTAAAGAATAGGCTGACATAAGTTCATTGATAAATTCATTGTCCTATGATCGACCTACATTTGTCATTTAGCACTTGGAAGAGTGGCTGCTTAGACAAGCTAACTCTTCCTATTTATTCTTGCAAGTTATGAGTTTTACTTTTAGCTTTAACCCCAATAATTATTTCCCTCTTTTGGCATAGCAGGGCACTAGACACTTAAGTATTCTGCTAGACACTTAATTCTCATTAAGATTTGGTCACCACATTACAAAAAAGATGTTGATACTTTGTAAAAAGTGCAAAGAAGATCAATAAAGATGATTAAAGGCCTGGAGATTAAAACATATGAAGAACGGTTACAGGACTTGGGTTTGGCCAGTCTAGAGAAAAGAAGGGTGGGGTGGAGGGACATGATAGCAGTATTCCAGTATTTGAGAGGCTGCCACAAAGAATAGGGGGCCAGTTTATTTCCCAAAGCACCAAATGGCAGGACAAGAAACAATGGATGGAAACTAATCAAGGAAGGAAGCAACCTGGAATTGAGGAGAAATTTCCTAACAGTGAGGACAATTAACCAATGGAACAGCTTGCCTTCAGACATTGTGGGTGCTTCATCACCAGCGGTTTTTAAGAAGAGATTGGGCAGTCACTTGTCTGAAATGGTATAGAATCTCCTGTTTGAGCAGAGGGCTGGACCTCCAAGGTCCCTTCCAGCTCTATTCTGATCTAACCTTCCTTTGCTGATGCCTAAACTAAGCAACTCTGGGTATGGATGGGGAAGGAAAGATTGCTGTGAGAGAAGGAGCAGCAGAAACTGGGGGCAGGATGAAAAGAGGTATCAGCCTAGAGTCCCTATGTAGCCAGAAGTGAACTAAGTCCAATCTTCCTTGAGTTCATTGACCCTTATCTAACTTTAAGTTAGTTGAGACAATCCTTGTGCTATAGGAATAAATCAGTTTCACTGAATCTTGATGTGTGAACTTGGACTGTCATGCCTGACAATTCAGAGCTATAAAATGTGCCCAATGAAAGCAACCCCTTTATAAGTCAAATACTTGAGACTGTCTTTACCACTTGGACTGACTACGGCATAGGGAGGAGGGGACAATGGTGCTGTAAGCAATTAATGGGGACAATTTAAATGGCCTTGATACTTGAGAATCACATGACTGTGGCAGTGTAACAGCAGTGCTGAACAACAGTAGTGCAGTAGTGCTGAAATCTGGAAAGAACTTTCCAAAATTTCATTCCAATGGGAATAAGGAGGGTGGTAGTGGCATTTTTTAAATTAATCCATTTGTGGTACCTTGGCAAAAAAAGATTTTATCCTATGATACACCATTTTGTCCAGTTAAATGTTGGTACGAGAGTTTTAGTAGTATATAGATTTTTCTGACCCCACTCCCTAGGTTGTCTTCAAATCTATGAATTTAGGGACATTTTCCATACTTATTGATAGGCTGTACATATATCCTTCTTTTCTGAACTTCTGCTGTACTATGAAAATGAGTACCTATGAAGATGTTCACACTGGAGAAAGAACCCTACCTCCATGTAAGTGAACGCCTGAGGGAAATAGCTGGAAGAGATTCAAGACTAGTTGTGGGTTAGCTGTCTTGAATGTCAGTCATCCCAGATTGAGACAATGTTTGGCTGTTGTTTTGCTGCTATTCATTTCTTTGAGAAAATGTAAACTGATGCACATGTGAAGAATCAGATGGACATTTGTTTCCCAAGGATCTGGCTACTAACTGGAAAATCTTTCTCCCCTTCCATATTTATATCATATCCAAATCTGCTCTCTCTAAGTCTCTGCTATATTTATAAACATCTTAGAAATATTTAAATAGGAACTGATCTTGATTGAAAATCTGTTTTGCAATGCCTTAAAATATTCTGGTACACTGGTACAGGTGTACTGGATTCCCCTTTGAAGCTCAGCAGTAGCAGCAGCAGCACTGTTTCCAACAAAGGCAACCCATCTGCCTTGCTTTACTTTCCATGTCTCTCAAGCGATGCCAACCCTGCTTCTTTTTTGGTTCTCCAGTATCCTCTTGCTAATCAGACTCTGCAAAAAATGAAAGACGTTTTGAAGTTAAGGACAAAGAGCACTTCTTGACTTTTCAAACTCCTTAGATCACCAAGGAGCCTTGGGGTTTCATCTGTGTGTTTTCCTATTCCTTAACACACCCTTTGTGTTGTTCTTTAATTGAAGTAAATACAACAGCTGCTACTTCGGTGCGCTTTTCCCATTTTCCCCAGTGTGCCGTACATTTCCTTCCTTAATGTTTCTAGCTGCTATCGTCCTGTCCTAAGTTGCTGGTGCTTCTGAAGTTCCTGCCTGCGTTCTTTCAAGTCATGGGAATTGATTTCTTTTCCTCTAGTTCCTCTTAATTATTTTCATTAGCCTCATTAACCACGATAGGCACTAAATATAGCAAGACCTTAAATAGAAAAAGCATCCGGGTCATGGAAGGGGGAAAAACTGGTGCAGCAATCCCAACAGGATGTCACGGAGATAGTATAATTGAAAGCAGCAGTAAAAGTGGGCTAGAACTAGGGTAAGGACAGGGATGGGGACACAACAGGAAAAGCCATTGATTTACACTGTGATTGTTGCTAGACTTGAAAGTATGTTCTTGAGGTTTACAAGGCACAGTTTCATGTAATTGGCCTTTTGCTTTTATTTCCCCCCTGTAGTGAATGGGCAATTGATTCCTTATCATCATCATCCTTATTTGAGGGTAAGTTGCTTGGGTTAAGAACTCTCCCTCTTAGTCACAAACTGAGTTGATGGCAGAAAGAAGAGCCTGGTCAAGATGTTTTCTTCTTCCAGAAAGATGGCTGATAACAGTGGAAAAGTGCAACATACCTTAAACAGAAGCTCTACATTGAACCTGGGCAGGAAAGAAATGAAGGCATCAGTTCTCCCTCCTTACTCTATACTTTTCCAGTGGTGGGATTCAATTTTTTTTACTACCGGTTCTGTGGGCGTGGCTTGATGGGAGTGGCATGGCTTGGTGGGTGTCGCAGGGGAAGGATACTATAAAATCTCCATTCCCACCCCACTCCAGGGGAAGGTTACTGCAAAATCCCCATTTCCTCCCGATCAGCTGGGACTTGGGAGGCAGAGAATAGATGGGGGCAGGGCCAATCAGAGGTGGTATTTACCGGTTCTCTGAACTACTCAAAATTTCTGCTACCGGTTCTCCAGAACTGGTTAGAACCTGCTGAAACCCACCTCTGACCTTTTCCTAACAGCAAGACATCTGATTGTAAATCAGGGGCAGTGGAAAGGGTAGAGCTTGTTTTGGGCCTTCGCAAATCCTGCTTTAAAGCTCCTTGAACAATTTACATATCAAGTATGGATCCCACTGCTTAAACAGCCTGGCTCTGGATTTAATTCATGATGAACTAGAGGGTAGATAGAAGCCTGGATAGATATGGGTGAAAGTATACATTTCTTCTTCTATACATTCTCTTTTCCTGTTTTTGTTACATTCTTGCTGTTCTGAACTTCATGGTCTTAAATAATCCTTATCTCATGATTTAAGACAGGCAAGGGCAACCCTCAGCATGCTGACAACCTTATGTCTTCTTCTGTGCTGTTATTATTTTTTCACCCTTGAGAAAGGAATGCTAACACAAAGAATGTGATGAAAATAAATTTACATGCGGGTCAACATTGCTACATTTAGTCCTGTTGATCTGTGTCAATCTTTTTCTGTCACTCTGATCCTATCTCATAAACAAAACAATATATACAGGCAGGCTCCCTTTTGCCCCTGTCTCAGTTTGTTGTGAAGGTATAGGATCATGGACCAGGCTTTTGTGAATGCACATATAGCCAGTTTAATTCTCTTTGGCTGTAATTATTACTGCCAACATCTGAGAGGATATTGCAGACGTCTGCCAAAACAGACTTCTAGTCCCATTTATAAGTTTTAAAAATGTTTGTGATTATTATGTTTACAAACACTTTATTATTTTTAAAATATCTCTATATTTTAAAATATAAAATATTGCACATAAGTTATATAGTCATATGAAACAGTTTTTTGTTCCCTGAGAATGCTTAAAAAACACTTTTTAAAACTCTATGGCAGAACTTTTAGAATATATTTATTTTATTTAGTTTGTCAAATGTGTACGAGATGACAGGTATAAGTATAAACATGGACATAAGCACATGAAATGAATACAAATAAATGGGGACAGTAGGACAGGGACCGTAGGCACGCTGGTATGCTTATGCACATCCCCTTACAGACCTCTTAGGAATGGTGTGAGGTCCGCAGTAGACAGTTTAAGGTTAAAGCTATGGGGGTTTGAGGAAGTAACAATGGACAAATTTTTCTTGAAACCAAACTGCTTGTTGGAGAGCAGGTTGTTTGTCTCTAAGTGGAGGGTGATGGATTGGTTTATGATTGATTCCATGACTTTACTGGTGACGCAACACAGTGAGATTGGTCGGTAATTTTCAACTAGGCTGGGGTCTCCCTATACATGCTATAGGCTGTCCTACAATGTTTTCTTGTTTGATGTTCCTCTGGTACTGAGTCCAGGACTCACATCCATATAGAAAAGAAGAGATAACCATAGAAAGGATGGAGCACTCACACTGCTCCATCCTTGGCATTCATTGGCAAGACTGTGCCTCCAATCTGGAGATTTTGTGGATCATGTGGAGTTGAATCCCTGATTATCAGAGCCAGATTAAATGGGTGGGACACATCATCAGAATGGATGACTGCTATATGTCTCACCAGTTGCTTTATAGTATATTGGAGTCTGGGAAGAGATCACAAGGTCAATTATGTAAATGCTACAAAGATGCTGTGAAAGAAATCCTAGACCAGCCAAGGCAGGGGTGAAATCTACTTACATTTGCTACCGTTTTGGAAATGCAATTTTGGACCCTCTGTGCATGCGCAAAGCCTTCTGCGCATGCGCAGAGGGTCAAAAACAGGTTACTTCCTGGTTAAAATCAGGAAGTAATGACATCCGGGTGGGTAGGTGGGCGGAGCTTCACACTGCCACCGCTATCACTTTGCCGAACCACGCATCACCGCCGCTACCAATTCGTCAGAACTGGTGCGAACCGGTAGCATTTCACCCCGAGCCAAGGGAACTACTGTAGAAGCTGCAGCTGCTGACAAAACCCTCTGGTGAGCCCTGTGCCATGAAAACTTTGAAGACAGGCACCAAAAATCAGGAATGCATCACCCACAGAGACTATAACAATGAACTTTCAGTGTCCCCTTTGTACTAGATTCTAAGCTTCCAGACTGGGACTGCAGAGCCACTTCTGTGTCCATAGAAGAACTGCACAAATAGCATGTTTTCTTCAAATGAATATTGAAGTAGGTATTTTGTTGAAAAACTTTGTTTGGAACTGTTCCCACCTACCTAGAAATAGGCAAGAAAAATATGGTGGAAATAGGTTAGCTGGGAGCAATCTCAGCAGTTTTTGAACTGATAAGGGCTGACAGTATGGTGGCCATTTTTGCTGAATACTCAAGAATCCCTTAAACATCGTCTTCATCCAGTGCATAATTAAGCTACAGAAACCGCCTTTACAAGGTAGATCATTTAAAGTTAATTTAAACGTAATACAAATTTAAAGTCATTTGAGAGTTTTATTTATATATGGAAATATCTTTTAGTGATATGGGCAGAAGAATAAAGATATTAAATATATTATGTATGGTAGACCTGTAGGAAAGTGGGTGAAATAAAATTGATATGGTATAAGGTGATAGGTAACGTTACTGATTGCTTAGTTTAGGAAAAGGGATGTTATGTTTAGATATTAATATACTTAAAAGATTTGAATTAAGAGATATATGTATGGGGGTGGAGGAAATGGGTAGATTATGAGTAGAATAAATGCCAAATTAGGATTTATTACATAGTTTTATAGCCAAATGCTGTTTTGAAATGTATAGTATACGGGGGACATAATAATAATGTTAGAAAGAAATGTTTAGCACATAGGGGGTGGTGTAAAAGGGTGGTAAAGTATTATATAATGTGATATTAATTTGGATTTCATCTTGTAGAAGCCATGGGGGGAGGGGAGGGGGAGGGGGGTTAGGGAGCAGGGGGGGAAAGGGGGAAAATTTGTATTTGAAAAACTTTTTCAATTAAAAAAAATAAAGTTAATTTAAACGTATAGATCAGGGAAAATATCTGGATATCAGTTGCTGGGAAACAGGGCCGGATTTAGATGAAAAGCGGCCCTAGGCTATTCCACTTATGAGGCCCTTTCACCTATAGTGAAAGTGTAATTTTAATTTTGCTAACAATTTGAATGTAGGCCACTCTTGATCTTGAGGCCCTAGGCTGAAGCCTAGTTAGCCTATAGGAAAATCCGGCCCTGCTAGGAAAGCATGGTTGGTCAATGTATCACATTTCCGACTTCTCGATGGAAATTATGGGAAACAAGATGTTTAACTTTTGACATGAACATGCATTTTTATGATTTGTATGTAATTCACTTCCACCCGTTCACCTTTTTTGCCAGATCACCTTATTTTCAAGCAGCTTCTTCCCTTCCATTGCTTTCTAATCTTCTGCCTTGCCTCATCCTGAAATCAGTCATAAATTAAAATGGGTCTTTGTGCCTACAGATTTGGGAGTTGTATTTCTGAATGCCTGAGTTAACAAATATTTAGACTGATGTATGATGGTTCTAATGAAATTTCAAAGTTTTTAATAAGTAGTGGTGGAACAATATCAGTCTACCCATATTTTCATACAAATTTTTTATATTTCTAAGTACGTATATATCCAGTTCAGTGTTGCATTCTCCTTATGCACTTAGTGGCATTGGATAAAGTATTCTGTTTAATATGAATTCAGGTCAGAATGATGAAATAATTAAAGTTAGGGACAGAACCTTATTTTATTATCAAAGGTTTTTGAAATAAAATGTGTGCTCCTTATAAATGCAAATAAAGCATGGTAAAACAGTCTTATCACTTGCCACTTTTTCCATATATTTGTTTAAACTATTTTATCAGTTTCTCTGAAGTTCTGATGTTCTTTCAAAAATTCATCCAGACTGTTTTTCCCCCTTCATTATGTAGCTCCAGTCAGTGAGTGTTTATAGTGTCATCATATAGCAAGGAATGTGATGAAGTCATATAATCAGAGAGCCAATCAGATTTGTTTATCTATTATATGCTATTCTGAGATATGTTTGCTCCAGTGTGCATTTTGGCATGCATCCATTCCCTCTTTTATTGTTTTGCAACATGTCATCATGTAATGTGATAAAATATGAAGCATTGATGTGGTTGCAGCAGCAAACAGGAATATTTTCCCTCATTTAATAAACACTTCAGTAATCTTCCTTTCATCCTCAGAGAATGCTCCACAAAAGAGAGGATTTTGGGGGACAAAAATATATGTATAATTAATACTGTATTTCCCCTTCAGCCCTGTTTTCAATCTCATTTCTAAGCGTTATGTATATTCCTTAAACCAGTCTTGTCTTTTCTGGTATCCCCCAAATGTGTTGGAGCTACAGCTTCCAAAATTTTCAGGCAGCACCCATTGTCTATAGGGTGAAAATTGTTGGAATTGTAAAGCACCAAATGGAAAAGGCTACTTTAAATATTTTAAAAGTTAAATCTCAAGAAAATAGCATGGCAGTTTGTTACAGCTAAAATAAAGATAGCTTACTGATACTTTAAATGCTAATAGAGCCATTGTAACGTGATGATTCAATTTTAAGGTGGTATTGCAAGACTAAATTGTTTTAGTAAGGGGTACATGTTGCATGGCTATGTTTATTTACATTTGGCAGATTATGGGACAAATCAAATCAGCAGAGTTCTTCAATTTATTTGCAACATTACAACCTTTTCATGGCTGTGGGTCACAGCACCCTTGTTCAATAGTGGTGTCACAAACAATTGGCAGCTGGGTCAGCTGGGCTCCAGGGTTTGTAAGAAAGAAAGAAAAGAAAAAGAGTTACACATGCTACAAATAGCAGCCTCAGGGCCAGGGATTACTCATCCTGCTCTTGAGCATCTTACCTCTCTTTAGTAAGATAGGGAAAACATAGTGCTAAGTAAAAGAACTGATTATCCTTTGTCCACGGACAAGATGTAAGAGAGACCTGATAGAAGTGTATAAATTAAATGAGAAAGTTGTAAGAGAAACTTCTGTTTTTGGCGTACTTTTAGTATGAATATTAAGACTAAGAGGCTAACATCAGTTGACTGAAACATGAATTTGGGGGGTTATTAATATGAATCAAGCTATTTAAACCTGTGAAGTTCAGTGGAAAGATAGAAATAGAAATGAAAAATTTCCCATATGGATGGGAGACACTGAATATATTGGAACTGTGGAGTGGTCCTTATGGAAATAGATATTGGAAAATTAAAGATGAAAGGGAATAAGACACACAAATAGAAAACAGGAGGGACACTTTTTTTTTTTAACTTGTATAAAGACGGGGCAGTAATGGTGGGCCTTCAAACTTGGATGGGATCTTGGCAAGTGCCTGAGTTTACCAAAACATTAATTTTAGATGCAATGGCAGATTTGTACCTTTCTGAAACTGCCTATGATTCTATTTTTAAGTAATAGAAATTTCAACCCTAATGAGGGGGAAAAACATTGACATCTAATTGATTTCCCTTGCTTCTCTGGAAAAAAAATATTTGAAGAATCAGTGTCTAGTTTTGATTCTTATAAATGGTTGTGTTATCAACAGAAGGCGGGCTGTCCATCCCCAGAGGGATTGTTGTCTTGGTTTTTAATTGCTGCAAGCTCCTTTCTGAGGAAAGAAACAAAAAAAAAGTTCCAAGCAAACAACAGACAGAACATTTCCTTTGGTTTGAGGCCCCCTGTAGATGTCTGCTCATCACCACAGAGATAAGTCTGCCTGCTAAGGAGAAACAAGTCTTTGGAATTCAAACTGGGCCAACATTTTAAACAAGACTCTAGCAACAAGTGAACCTATTATAAATCTTCACTTATTTTGAAATTATTGATCTTGATTTTTTAAAAATGTAAATGGCCATTCACACCAACAACACTTCTATAAAATGCATGAAGAAAATGTTCCCAGGCTTGGGGCCCCCAAATATGTGCACATATTTGTTTTTTTTGTTTTATTAGTGATTATGTCATGGATTTCTTTCATCGTGAAATTATGTAGTTTGCTATAGTGGATTCTGCTACATCACTGGCAGCATAAAGAGTCTGCTGCTATCCATCGGTTTGCTAGAAAATTTGGGAAAAATCGGTTTGCAGAAATTGGGAAAGTTGTGTAGAACATGTTACCACTAAGTCACATTTACAGAAATTAAATAATAGAGCAGTTTGTGAGCACTTCTTCCACTGACACAAACTGGTGTTTCCCTAATGCATCCATCTCTAGAGATCGGTGTGCAATTATCAGATTTTACTCTAAAAGCTTACACCTTCCTTCCACAATTTACAGTATATCTCAGCTTTCTGCCCTCAGTGTTTTCTTAAGACTCCATTCTTTCTCTCTTTCATAGACACATACACACTGTATTTGACAAGGTTTAAAGTTTATTTAGCATCATACTGGAGATTGTGAGAAAGAACCAACAATGTGGTTAGATTACTCATTCGAGTCATTCGCATCAATCGGTTCTATAACCTCTTCAGTAGTAGAAAATGTGTGGTAATGGAGCATGACTACATATTTGCTACTCTGTAAATAAGTTGATTATATTTTCCCAATCCACCTACTGTAGCTCTGGAATGACTCCCATTCTCCAATATGGTGGAACAGACATCCTGGAGGTCTAACTTTCTTTGAACCTGGATTGACTAACATGGGAGTTTGGAGCTATTTGGTTATGGCACAGTCACCAACAGAAAACAAAGAAATAACATCAACAAAACAAGCAACCTCATTTGAATAAAGACCCAATTTGTCTTTACTGCTAAGTCCTCAGACTTACGACAGGTCCTCGGACATACGATGCTACAACCCTATTGGCTAAGATGCGCCCAGAGATGGCGGGAGAATTCTGGCAGCCCCATTGGCTGAGCGATTTGACAGCTACTGTATAAATAGCTGTCAAACCCCTGAGTTGCTGTTCTAGTTCTGAAGCTGTTCTGTTAACTGTTAGCATTAAACCTTGTTCCTATTACACCTGTCTTGCCTCAGTTACTGCCCACCGTCGCTCTATAGAGCACTGGCGACAAGGATGGGATACTGGGCATGAGGTGACAGGTAGTTAAGTCACTACGAGCTGGCCATGTTAGCCAATTGCCACCAGAGTCACTTGCGACAATACATCGCTCAGACAGCTTCACCTGAGAACTAGAACCCCGTCCTTGTCAGGATGGCACCTCTAACCTTCGCTCCCTTCAACCCGCTGACTGAGACTTGGAACTCGTACGAAGCCCGCTTTGAATACTTCCTTGAGGCAAATGACTACACAGGTTTGACCAGCAACCGCAAAAGGGCTCACTTTTTGAACTCATGCGGCCCTGTTTGCCACGGCGTTGGTTTTGATGGCCCCTGTTCCTGTCCAGTCGGTCCCCTGGGAAGTCTTGAGGGAGAAGCTTAAAAATCACTACGTGCCAACCCCTCACGCATCGCTCGCAGGTTCAACTTCAGGCAGATTCTCCGAGCTGAAGGGGAATCTATCAACCAGTACATAGCCTCCCTCAGAACTGCAGCTTTGAACTGTGAGTTTAAAGACCTGGAGGATTTCCCTATTAGAGCAATTTGTATGCGGGGTTTCAGACCCGCGCATACAACGCCATTTGCTTGAAAAAAGGGAAATCACCCTCCTGTCAGCTATTGAGGAGGTGCAGGTGAGCTGTCAGCATGTGAGCTGTCAAGCAAATCCACCACGGAGATAAGAAAATTGCAAGGCTCCATCCCTGTCAACAAGCCAGCCACCATCCATTCGGAAGAAGTGGACCCAGAAGAAGAGGACGAAGAGGAGGACAACATAAGTCACCTCAGAACTGTGAAGGGCAAAATAAATGCCTCAGAAAAAGAGTTTGCCGGCCCTCCGTGCCAGGGCTGTGGTGAAAAACATCCCAGGGCCAGTTGTTGCTTCAAAACAGTAGTTTGCCGCAGGTGTGGAAAAAAAGGACATTTGGCACGCGAATGTAGATCACCTACAGACCTCCCAGAAACCTACCAGCAGACGGCCCTTCCTCAAAAATGTGAAGCCAAGTGGGGATTGCTACACCATTCATCGGGAAACCAGATTCCCTGATGTGGCCACCTGCCAATCCAAAACACCATCCAGCCACAAAATTTACCTCACGACTACCATCAAGGGTGTCCTTTGCCACATGGAGGTTAACACCGGATCCTCAAAGTCCCTCATCTCATGGGACACTTTACAAAAGTTGGTCCCCACATGCAAGAGAACCCTGCAACCCTGCCAACTGCGACTGCGAGATTACCAGAGGAACCATATCCCCACACTGGGCCAAATCAAACTCCTAGTGGAGTATAAGACTTTCACTGGCAGCCTGCCCTTAATCATTGTAAGTGGCCATCTCCCCAGCCTGCTGGGCCTCGACTGGTTTGGCGCTCTAGGGCTTGGCATTACTGGCATCTGTTCAACCACCTGTGACGACTTCGAAGACGTCCTGACTGAATTCGCTGAGGTTTTTGACAATGAATTAGGCAAATATAATGGGTCACCCATCTCCCTTAACCTAGACCCCCAAATTGCACCAATTAGGTTAAAACCCAGGAGAGTGCCTTTCGCACTTTGACCCTTAGTAGAAAAGGAACTTGACAAGCTGATAGCCCAAGGCATTTTAGTGCCCACTGACCATGCCCCCTGGGAGACCCCATAGTCATACCCATCAAGCCAGATGGGTCTATAAGAATCTGCACTGACTACAAATGTACAGTGAATAGGGCCCTCCAGGCTAATCCCTATCCAGTGCCAGTAGTGCAGCACCTGCTGCACTCTCTTGGGCGGGGGACCATTTTTGTCAAACTAGATATGGCACAAGCCTACCAGCAGCTTCCGGTGTATGCTGCCATGGCTGAGGCTCAGACAGTTGTGACCCACCAACGTCTCCAGTTTGGCATCAGCGTCACCCCGGGCATTTTTCAGGGTCTTATGGAGTGACTCTTGCAAGGCTTGCAAGGAGTCGTTCCATATTTCGATGATGTGCTCATCTCAGCCACCAACCAGGCTGACCTGAAGCACAAGCTGAGGGCAGTCCTGCGCCGTTTTTAAACAGCCGGGCTCAAGCTAAAGAAACAAAAGTGTAGAATAGGAGTGCCCAGAGTGGAATTCCTAGGGTACCTCATCGATGCCACTGGCATCCATCCAACACTCTCTAAGGTAGCTGCCATCAGAAACACCCCAACCCCATCTAACAAAACTGAATTGCAGGCCTTCTTAGGGCTTCTCACCTTTTATAGTATCTTCTTGCCCCACAAAGCATCTGTTGCAGAGCCTCTGCACAGGCTTCTGGACAAGAAGACCCCTTGGTCCTGGGGCTCCACAGAAGCCGCTGCTTTCGTGGCTGTCAAAACCCTTCTAACCTCCGATGCTGTCCTAGTCCAATATACTGACAGCCTCCCCCTGGTCCTAGTTGCTGACGCTTCCCCCTTTGGTATTGGGGCTGTTCTCAGCCACGCCCTGCCCAATGGCACAGAAGCCCCCATTGCCTTCTATTCGAGGATCTTGTCCTCTACCGAATGCAATTATGGCCAAATAGATAAAGAAGCATTGGCTGCAGTCGCAGCCATAAAACACTTCCATGACTATTTATACAATCGGCCTTTTACACTAGTCAGAGACCACAAGCCTCTACTGGGACTGGTGGCAGGGAACAAACAAACCCCCCAAGTCCTCTCACCATGCATGTCAAGATGGGTAGAATTCTTAGCTTCTTACTCCTACCACCTCATTTACCGCCCTGGCAAGCATCTTGCCCATGCAGACGCTCTCAGCCACTGCCCACTCCCAATCTCCATGCTAGACCCCTCCCCAACCTCATCAGTGTTCCTCATTGACTCCCTCAATTTGCCAGTGACTGCTTCTGATGTCGCTGTGCTATCTGTCAAAGACCCTATCCTTCGCCAGGTCCTTAACTGGGTGCGAAGGGGCTGGCCCATGGGGCAAGTGCCCTTGGAGTTCAAATCCTACCAGACCAGACAGCATGAGCTGTCAGTCCAGTGAGGGTGCCTCCTATGGGGAAGCAGGGTAGTAGTGCCATCCCAGCTACAATACTGGGTCATGGAATGCCTTCATGAAGGACACCTTGGCATCGTCAGGATGAAGGCATTGGGTCACAGCTACATCTGGTGGCCCAATTTTGACCAGTCAGCCACTGCATGGGTCACCAGCTGCCAGGCATGCCAACTATCACGCCCAGTCACCCCAGCAGCCTCTGTGAGGGAGTGGGAAATGCCCCAAAGCCCATGGTCCAGGATTCACGTGGATTTTGCAGGCCCCTTCCATAGGCAAACCTTCCTGATCATGGTGGATGCATATTCAAAATGGGTTGAGATAGAATTGATGGCATCCGCCACAGCAAGCGCTTTTATCAGGGCAATGCAGAGACTATTTGCCACCCACGGCCTCCCTGACGTCCTAGTCTCTGATAATGGGCCGCAACTAACTTCTGCCTCCTTCCAAGTCTACCTGGCAGGGCTTGGCATCCGCCATGCCAGGGTTGCGCCGTTTTTCCCAGCCAGCAATGGGCTGACTGAACACGCTGTGAGATCGGCCAAAGATACCCTATCTAGGTTTGCAAGAGGAGACTGGTCAGAGAAAGTGGCAAGATACTTATTGACCCCACACGTAACCACCTGCCCTTCTACCAACAGAAGCCCTGCTGAACTGTTAATGAGCCGTCGGCTCGGAACGACCCTTGACCGCCTGCACCCCAGTTACACCCCGATAAGCCCCCAAGATCTACCAGCTGTGCCCACAGTTTCCGTGTGGGCGACCTCGTCTTTGCCCAAAACTATGCAGGCGAACCAAGGTGGCTTCCTGGGACAATAGTTCAAATCTCGGGGCCCTACTCCTACCAAGTAGAACTACCCGATGGCAGGCTCTGGCAGCGCCACATCAACCAACTGCATGCACGCATCACAAGAGGTGAGAGAGAAACAACGAGCCAGCAGGAAACCGAGACCCATCCAGTCCCTAACTACGAAACTCCAGGCCCTGTCTCAAGTGCGCCACCTGCAACCAATTTACCTGGTGAACCGGGCCAGCCGTCCAAAGTTGAGTCCAATGTTGAGGTTCCAGAAGAGTCGCCGGGAGTTCCACAGGCAGCACAGGCACCTCCCACTCCTTCAGAGGCCGTCCCAGAACTGCGTAGGTCTGAGCGGACCAGGCGGCACCCTGTCTACTTGAGCAACTACACGTGCGCTATCCAGGAGGGAAGGGGTGCTAAGTCCTCAGACTTACAACAGGTCTTCGGACATACGACGCAATGACTCCATTGGCTAAGATGCACCGAAAGATGGCGGGAGAATTCTGGCAGCCCCATTGGCTGAGCGGCTTGACAGCTACTGTATAAATAGCTGTCAAACCTCTGAGTTACTGTTCTAGTTCTGAAGCTGTTCTGTTAACTGTTAGCATTAAACCTTGTTCCTATTACACTTGTCTTGCCTCAGTTACTGCCCACCGTCGCTCTATAGAACACTTACTATTGTCTCATTGCCCTTTATTGCTATGTAGTGGGAGAACACTTATCTAATGTACAGTTCTAGACTGAATCTCAACTGTTTTTGAGAGACAGGTAAGGCTCATAGAATGGAATATCAGAATAAATTCATGCTAGCTGGTGTTACAAATCATACTCTAATTCTAGGCAATGTTGAGCTTTTCAATATTTGCTGGTCTTCTCAATAGAACTATTTTTCAGTCAATGTTTTTCTTTGCTTTTCTCTTCTCCCCTCATCATTTTTCTCTCAAATTTTCTTTCCTTTTCTATACATCTAACAGTCAAAAGAGAAATAGAAGAGGAAGAGTAAAGCAGCATATCAAGGATATTATAAACTGAGAATTTTTAAGCAACCCCACTCTCATGTTTTCCAGTTTGATGTCCTCTGAGTAGATTGATTTCAGTTCCCATAAACCCCAGTAACTGTAGCCAGTGGGATTTAGGGGAGTAATATAATTGTTCAGGAAATCTATACAGGATATCAACAGAAGATGCAGGTCACAGAAATATCATTTAAATTACAGGATTTAAATACATAAAACACCATTAATATCTCTGAAGAAATTATGGATCACAAATTAAAATATTCCCCATCTAGTCCACTCTGTTATTATCATAAACCTACAAAATTATTTGCTGAGAATTGATAGTAATCGATTGTGTGCCATTTGGTCATCTTTTAACTCCTAGCAACCACATAGATACATTTTCTCCATGACGATCTATCCCTAATCTGGTCTTTCAAGTCTCCCAATGGTGCACTCAACACCACTGAGTTCATCTACCTTGCTGGTGGTTGTCCTCTTCTTCTCTTTCCTTTCATCTTTCTCAGCATTGAAGCCTTTTCCAGAGAGCCAGGTCTTCTCATAATGTGTTTGAAGAAAGATAATTGAGCCTGGCTATTTGAGTTTCAAGTGAGAGCTCTGGGTTGATTTACTCAATGATTCACTGGTTGTTTTCTTGACTGTCTATCATATTCTCAGGAGTCTTCTCCAACATCATAGTTCAAAGGTGTCAATACTTTTCTGATCCTGCTTCTTTAAAGTCCATCTCTTGCTTCTGTAGAGTAGTGCAGGGAATACCATGCATGATTCTGATCTTTGTAGGAATGGACAGATAGGGCAAAATAAATGAGCAGAAATGCCAGCATCACTTCACATTCTCCCATCTATTAACTGTCTCCAAACAAAAAATAAAGCATCCTCTATCAGAAATCTGTTAATCTAAATTTGTTGAAATATATTTTGGGAATTTTTTTTTACAACATCTTAATTAAGATGCACTCAAATCTCTTTGTTATTCCACATAAACATGGATATTGAAGAAAGATATCAATAGATAAAATCTGGGGGTATGCTGTAGAACTGTATCTTTAAATATGCATGTCAGACTCTTGTAAGTGGCAGGGCTTAATGGATTGCTTTCAGTATCTGAGAGAATTTCTGATGTTTAATATCAGCCAATCAAATAAAATTAAACTGGGCATCTCACTCTTTGTGTTCCCCTTTCCCTTGCTGCTCTATCAACTGGGAATAAAGTGGGGGCACAAAGAATAATTCAGGGTAAAACAGTTATCTTATTAGGAGATGTTAGACTAAGAAAAGTTCATCCTTCTCCTAAGAATAGAATAGAATAGAATAGAATAGAATAGAATAGAATAGAATAGAATAGAATAGAATAGAATAGAATAGAATTCTTTATTGGCCAAGTGTGACTGGACACACACAAAGAATTTGTCTTGGTGCATATGGTCTCGGTGTACATAAAAGAAAAGATACATTCGTCAAGAATCATAAGCTACAACACTTAATGTAGTCATAGGGAAACAGTCTATATAAATCTTAAGGATACCAGCAACAAAGTTACAGCCATACAGTCATAAGTGGGAGGAGATGGATGATAGGAACGATGAGTAGATTAATAGTAATGGAGACTTAGTAACTAGTTTGACAGTGTTGAGGGAATTATTTGTTTAGCAGAGTGATGACGTTCGGGGAAAAAACTGTTCTTGTGTCTAGTTGTTCTAGTGTGCAGTGCTCTATAGCGTCATTTTGAGGGTAGGAGTTGAAACAGTTTATTTCCAGGATGCGAGGGGTTTGTAAATATTTTCCCAGCCCTCTTTTTGACTCGTGCAGTATACAGGTCCTCAATGGAAGGCAGGTTGGTAGTAATTGTTTTTTCTGCATTATCCTCTGAGTTGAGGAATTGAGAAGACTTCCAGGATCCAATCTCTAGGATATTCGATTCAGAATTATTTTTTCTGCTGTTGCTTTACAAGGGTTTTTCTTTTCCTGATCTCGGGTCTCAGGAAAGGGTGGTTTATAGTAATGTACTAATAGTATATTAGTATAAGTGTGTGTGTGTGTGTGTGTGTGTGTGTGTGTGTGTGTGTGTGTGTGTGCATGCATATGGGAGAGACCAGTTAAATGTGTTTGGCAGTCCCAATCTGGCACTTGTGGCTTCATACATTCCACGAACCTCCAGTTCTGATCAAAGCATATTAATTGTTTGCTGAGTCAAATTGATAGCTTAGAATTTAAGATCTTGTTTTCTGATATTCCTCAAGCTTAAACAACTTATTATTCAGCTAGAAAATGAAAAATCCTTATTGCGTAAACATACTTTTAAATACATTTGAGTTAAGAAAACTTTTAAAATGTACTTTGCCCTGTGTGATCTATTATGCAATCCCAAGGATGTTTACTCAATAATATGCCAGGAGCTATGCTCCCTTTCTTTCTATGATCTCCCTGGAAGTAATCTGTGCCTTTGAGGTCAGGATGCAGCCCTGTCTTCAATAACAGCTCTATGGCCAGCTGCTCACAACCCAGCTACATTGCACAGTGGCACAGCGGCAAAGCTGGGTTCTTCTTTTATCAATGACTTAGGAGACTTCTAAAGTGAAAGTGCAATACCAATTGATTTGGTATTAATGCCAAACTTTAGGTGTTTTGATACAAATCTATAACATCATTACCATTTACCTGCAGAGTGCCATTCATGTCCCTCTTTTCTGTCTCCTTTTCACACTGAAAAGGTAGCCTTTTGTATGTCTCAGGCATTAAGTGCTTACTGCTGGGGTGTGTAAATTAAACAATAATAGAACTGCAGAGGCATAAGCTCACAATGATGGGGAATGTGTTTGTCTGCTAAGAAGCAATTTCAGTGAAAATTAACTCAATTCCACCTCAAATAGTGAAGACCAGCATAACTGGCAGATCCTTGAGGACAGTAAAATTACTTTGACAAAGTTCTACTTGCTAAAATTAATCAAGCAAGCTCTCCACGTTATTGGTGAGGTGCTGGTGGTGGCTAGGCTTTAATGAATAAATATTAGTTTATCAAAAGTAAGTAAGTAAATAAATAAATAGAGTGGAAAATATGTTTTCCATTGTGTTGGGGCTTGAAACTCTTGAGTTCTTGAGGGCTGGCCTTTCATGTTCTAGTATTCATTCCAGCATTTTCAGAGCTGATGTAGTCATGCTAAGGATATTATTGATCATTAAAAGGATAGGATTAGGTAGTGTGACAATCTAACCACTGCCTTTATGACATAATATAGTCTACCATGTTTGCCATGGTCTATTTCTGAAGTTTAATTAATTCAATTTAATTTAATTAATTCAATTTATATGCCTCCCCTCTCCAAAGACTCAGGGCAGCAGTAAAGTAATTGTTAGAGAATTGTTAGAGTTACAGTAAAGCGGCAGTGAAGTAATTGTTACCCCAAGGTGATCGTTCCTACTGTTAGGTAGATATTGAAGAATCTAAGCTTATGGTTTAAAATGATGGAGAAATTTCCCCAAGTACTGTTTATCCTCTGGTAACCATGGCAGCATGTCACCCATGATGTAAGACAAAGTCAGGTTAAGCAAAAGAACAAGATCAATTCTTCTTCCCACTGAATATATATATATGAATTAAGTAACCAGGAAAAAAGAAATTCAGAAATGGTCAACTGTCTTGAAATAAAATGAAGCATGAGATTAGGATTAATCCTAACTTTGATAGGTAGACTCATATTGGGTAGGTGAAATTATCTTCCGATAGGTCTGGTCCACTGTGGACATTGCTTTTTGTTCAAATTGAAAATGAAAGATTGTAGTTATAAAGATAGCACTGACACTAAGCAAATAGTCATATTTTACTATGAATTGTACATTTTATACGTGCATTTAGGACATATAAAGGATTCAAGCGCCCATGGATCAAAAAAGGATTTAGTTAAAAAATAGCATATATCAAGATTGAGGGTATTTTACTGCAACAGAGAGAGTTGGAAGTCAGTGTTTCTTTTTCTTTTCTTATCCTTCTCTTCCCTCTCTTCCTCACCAAACTTCCAATGTTGGGGCACCCACAACTTCAGTGGGTAGGGTTTTTTTTCTGAGTAGTGTAGGTTTTTTTTTCTGAGATGAGATCAAGTGTATGGAATTTCTTTTCTTTTCAAGAGAGTTACTCAACTGGACTTCTGTCCAAGCATACAGTAGGTTAAGTGAAGCAAAGACACGTCAAGTATATGAACAGATTGTTTCTATGGGCATAGGGTGAACCACTGGTTGTTACCTTTTTCAGTCTAGCATATTTGGTGTAACCTGAGTAGTAGTACTTAGCTTCATAGGTATGATATCTTTCCGGTTGTCTATTCCAAACTTGTAACTTGAGTTTTGACAGTTTGAAAGTCTGTTTGTGTGCGTGCATCCTCATGAATGCAATATTTCACCTTAGCAATTAACATTAAATTGTTCATCATTAGTAACACCTACATGAAATGTCAGGATTATTATAATTGTATTTTGAGCACGGAAAAAAAAAAGACTGACAAACTAGAAAAGGGTGCAGAAGAGAGAGTCACAAATTTAGAAGATTACCTGTATGTCATAAAGTTTGAAAATGTAAGACTTGGAGTTCCTGGAAAAGGGGATTGATCTAAGGTCAGTTTTCAAATATTATTTTCAGTATGACCATGAACCAGGCATGCTGGCTGGGGAATTCTGAGATCCGAAGTCCTCACAGTTTAAGCTTGAGAAACTGGTGTTACTGGTGAAGAATTGCTTGGAAAAGATGGAAATAGCAGTCCAGCAGGGAAAGTCAAGGAAAGACTATGACTGCAATGCTATACAGTGATAGTGGATGGACATGTTCAGAATGATACAAGTGTTTCGCCACTTGTCCACAACCAAATAAAAATTGAGGTCCTATCCTCTTGATCTGGCTCTACCCGATTATTAGGGTGTCTTCTTCTCTGTCATTATTGACCACTCTGTTCTTACTGTGAGAAATACCTGTTGTCCTAAAAAGTGTTTTGAGCACATAGGGATTAGTCATGGCCCCCAGGAACAAATGCAGTTGCTGTGAGTCTTCCCATACTTATGAACACATTATATACTTATAGAAATATATTTTGTTTCCTTAATTCCTTCAAACTCAGAAGTTGGAATCTATGTGGGGAATCACAGACTCTTAGGGCCTTTAGTTGCCTTAGTTCATGAAAAAGCTAAGAAGTCTCCAGTGTTCCTTTTAATCTAAGACATAATATCAGCCTTCTCTGGTTCATCATGAAATAAGGGCGAGGGAAAAAATTAGAGGGTGGATTTGTCATGGCTTGCAGTTCACAAGTGCCTTAAGACTTTAACTCAGAATGGGTCCAAAATATAATTTTCCCTCATTACCTCACATAAATTAAGACCCAGAAACAGCAGGATATGGTGTCACATTCAGTAACCCCAATGCATTCACAAACATGCTCATGCATTTTTAAAAACAGTATAAAAACCTAATTAAATAAATTTGGCCCGGAACAGATTAAAACACCCCTAAAGTTTTAGACAAATTTAAAATTTACAATTAAAAAGGGAGGTTAGGCCAGGACAGCCTGTTGGAATAAATAGGTCTTGAGGGCACGGCAGAAGGTGCATAAATCTGGGATCCTCCGTATCTCCGGGGGGAGCTCATTCCAGATAGCAGGTGCCCCCACAGAGAAGGCTCTTCCCCTGGGGGCCACCAGTCGACCCTGTTTGGCCGACGGCACCCTGAGGAACCCCTCTCTATCAGAGCATACTGGCCGGTGAGAGGCTACTGGTGGCAACAGGCAGTCCCGTAAGTACCCGGGTCCTAAGCTATGGAGCGCTCTAAAGATGGTAACCAAAACCTTGATGTGCAACCGGAAGACCACCGGGAGCCAGTGCAGCTCACGCAAGAGAGGTGTTACATGGAAACACCACGTCGCTCCCATAACCACCCGCACGGCCGCACTCTGCACCAGTTGGAGCCTCCGGGTGCTCCTCAAGGTGAGCCCCATGTACAGAGCATTGCAGTAGTCCAGGTGGGAAGTGATGAGGGCATGAGTGACCATGCATACCAGCTTTGGTACAATGGCATATGCATTAGAGAGATTCTTTTTTTCTTTTCTTGGGGGGCTGGATCAGATGTTGATGGATGTTTATCCCCATAGAAGCTACTACAGGAATGGAAGTAAATGGAAGACAGGATGCATCATCAGAACACCTGCCAGTGTTAAATGTATGAGGATAGAAAGAGGCTTTGGTGGGAAAATATTCAACTAGCTCATGTAGGTCCTTTCTCTGCATCAATAGAACTGTATATATGACTACCAATAACTTTGCCCCCCCAACTTTCCCTACCCATCCATAACTTACTCCTCCCCCCTTCTTCTTTCAAATAGCTAGGACATATTCAAAAAGCAACAGTATCAGCCATCAGATCTGACCTGGTTGTGTTCTACCTCCAAGTCAAATATACCAGGGTTTTCATTCCTTGTACATCAGTTTAAGGGTTGAGCAGACTTCTCCAGAATCTATGTTGGTGAACATAGGCAGCATCTTTCAGGGACAATTGCTTAGCTGTTGCATTTATACATCAGCAAATGTTTGTTCTGGCAATGGGGTGCTCAAATAGTAAAGCACAGCCTAGGAAGTCATATCAACCAATCAGCAGACAGGACTTGCACCTCCAGTTGAGATTTGGGAGGTGTGTGCATCAGCCCATCTGCAGGTATCTGCAAGCTATGCTTACCCATCAACCCCTTCACAGCATAAATATGTGGCGATGCCTACACACAGTTGTGAGCAACTCTGCATCAAACTATATACTCCAGCTATTCTTGTAAATGCTGCATAACGATTCCCATTTCAAGCTTTTTTGGTAATGCTAAGATGTTTCAGTAAAGAAGAATGCACAATTTCCCTATTCTAGTATAGACTGATAATTTGGAACAAGAATAGGCAACTTGGAGCCTTCAAAATGTTTTTCAGTATAGCTCACATAGGGTAACAGCCTGAAGATTAGATTGAAACGAGTGATCTTGGAATATTCTTGGCTTGTTTTGCCACATTCAATCCAGGCCATGTTAATGTCATTCTTTCATTCTTTTTCATTAATCATCAAGTAATGATGCCATTAAAAAGCTTACAAGCCAGGGTGATGTGAGAAGATTTCTTTGATCTCTCTGCTAGGAAGATTTGGAACATTTTAATAAAGTGTATTATAAGGATTTGGGCACAAAAGCAACCTGTTTCCTTCGCTCAAGAGCTTTAATCTTCTCTCTCAGCTGCCAAAAAAAAAAAAAAAGAAGCCCCCACCTTTTCTTAAAGAAAGCCTACTTGCACAAAGGAAAATAGGAGAGAAAGAGAATAGACACACACAGAGGTGTGAGATGTTGAAAGGCGCCCATGAATTGAAGCGTTTGGGTGATAATTGTGTCCTCTTTATCGGGGGCCTATTTCTCTGTTGCTTTTCCAATCCTGGATCAATAGTGGGTGCAAATGAGCCAAATAGAAAAAGGGAGATGCTTTGATTAGACAATACTAGTGGTGAGAAATGATATTGACCGAGAAAACTGAGTGAATGCATTAATTAGAAGGTGAAACATTTGTTTTTTCTTTGAAAGCAAAAATGCTCAGCATAGCAGAAGATCACCTCCAGAGAACTGTCACCCAATTTTATTCTCAGTGTATTAATAGAAGAAAGTATGTGACCTAAAAAGGTGTTCTATTTTCATACTGCTGCCCCAATGCATGGAGCAACTATATAACTGAAGTGTTCATTTATAGGAAGAACAAACTTCTGACTGAACCTTTCTAATTTACCTGGGAGTGGTGCAGTTCCCCTAGGCTGGGTGTCAGCAACTCGTGGCTGTAGAGCCGCATGCGGCTCTTTGGGCCCTCTGCTGCGGCTCCCTGTCCCATCACTGTTGGGGAATGGGGGAGATGAAGGGAGGGAGTGGGAGAGAGAGAAAGAGAAAAAAAGAAAGAGAAAGGAAGAAAGAAAGAGAGAGAAAGAGAGAGAGAGAGAGAGAGAGAGAGAGAATATGAAACAGAGAAAGAGAGAGACATGGAGAGAGTGGGGGGGAGAGAAAGAGAGATGAGGGAGGGGGAGGCATGTTCTCTTGGAAAACCAGCTTACCTATCCCTGCTCTCTAAGGCCTAGGGCAGGGGTCTGCAACCTTAAACACTCAAAGAGCCATTTGGTCCCGTTTCCCACAGAAAACAAAACACTGGGAGCCACAAAACCTGGGTGGACATGTGGCTGGGGGGACATGTGACTGGGTGGGAGTGAGTGACATTGAGTTGGCCACGCCCACCCAGGTTTTGTGGCTCCCAGTGTTTTGTTTTCTGTGGGAAACGGGTCCAAATGGTTCTTTGAGTGTTTAAGGTTGCAGACCTATGCCCTAGGCCTTAGAGAGCAGAGATAGGTAAGCTGGTTCTTCAAGATACATTGAATACCAATGCTAATATGGACAAAAGCAAGACCTATAGATCAAAATATTGGAGTGAGAGGGAACAGGTTTTCTATTCCTATCTAAACCCTATTGTCATGTTCAGATAAAAAGGTAAAGGTTTCCTTTGTCTAATAGTGGTCTAACTATTTGTCCAAAGGGGTGGTGCTAATCTCTGTTTCCTAGTCGAGGGAGCTAATGTTGTCTGAAGATGCTTCTTTGGTTATGTGGCTGGCATGACTATATATGCGGAGGTGCATGGAATGCTGTTACCTTCCCATCAAAATGGTATCTATTTACCTACTTGCATTTACATGCTTTCAAACTGCTAGGTTGGCAGGAGCTGGGCTAAGAATAAGAGTTCACCCCATCACACATTACTTGTGTCTCAAAGTGCCCACCTTTTGGTGGACAAGCCCAGCATCTTTGTATTTCATTTACTTCAACACAACATAAACCAGGTTTCTTTTGATGGGGGACCTTCCAAGATGTGTTGTTGAAAGGAGATTTGGATTTCTTAATCCTTTCCTAATTGTACAACTGTTAGCTCTGTTTGGAAGGAATTGTCAGGTCATCTCTGTGGAGGAGATGTTGACGACTTGCCTTATCTAAGTCGACTTCATTTCCTGGAGTAGGTAAGATAGAAAATCTTACAGAAGATAGAAAGATGGAAAGTAAACTGGATTATCTTTAGTTGTTTCAAGAGAGAAGCTGAAAATCTTCTGCAGCTGACATGCAGCTGAAAATCTTGTTGCCTAACAACTGAGAAGAGACCAGGAAGTTTGTTTTTTGATGTAGGCTTTTGTTATTTTCTGATTTAGTTTCTTGGTTGCATAGTCAGCTGCCTTCAAGCTGTAATTTTTGTAAAAAAAAATGTAATTTTTATTAAAACATTTAAACAAAAAGATAAAAGCTAATACAAAGTCGTAGAAAGTAATACAGAAAAAAAAGAAAAAGAAAGAAATCAGAGACAAAGCAATAAGTGCAAGAAAAGAAAAAAAGAAAAAGGAAAATAGAAAAGAAAGAAAAAAGTATACAGAAGTGGCTTCCTATATTCTTCATAGCAGTTATAAGTACAACTATATTTTGACCTTTTTCTATAAAGTTACATTGTTTTAATCTTTTTTCTATTATCTATCTATAATCTACCTTCTTTCTATAATGATAATGAAATTATCAAAACCATAAGTCACAAGTTCATTTTTTTCATTTTTACACAAGTTGATAAGGGATTTTCACTAATAAATGTAACTAATGCATTTTCTTTAATTATACAATTTTATTTATCAATTTCACCAAAATCTGCCAACTTTACCAACCATTCCTCCATAGTGGGTAGTGTCAAATCTTTCCATCTTTTTGCATAGTTAATCTCGCTGCTGGGGTTGTATATTGAAACAATTTTGCAGGTTGGTCACTGGGATCTTCCAATCTTTTGAGCAAATGCTGGATTGATGATTAATAAAACGAGAATCTTTCTTTTCCAGAGGAAAAGGGACTTAATAAAACATATACCAAAATATTAGCTTGCTTTAAATATAGGATGATTTACTCCACATTCATTGTGAGTACTAGGGACAGACAATTAATTTTGTGACAAAATAGAGCGAATGTATATTTCAAAGTCATTGTCAAGATTTTAAAAAATCTTATTGCTATCAAATCTTCTATCTGCCTGTTGAGATGCTCCTCTTGCTGTCATATCTGAGTGCTTAACATTTACACAGTAGCACTTGAGAATATTGAAATTAAAAATACATTAAAAATTAATTTACTTTTTGCCATTCAACCATAACAAAAGACTAGGAGCATTCAATGACAAAGCAGGAAGCAAGTTTACAACCAACAAAAGGAAACCTTTTTGTGGTGTGTGACAGGTGTAAACTATAGGATTTTTTGGGCAAGGATTGAGGCCAAGAATATAGGTAGAAAGATTTGACAGCAATATAAATATTCAGGCATCAAATCCCAAAGATTCTATACCTATAACTATTACTGGATGCCACAGCCCATTTAATGAAAATATTTCTTCCCACTTTATTAAGTAACCAGTTGGGGAAATCTTCATTTTCTAAATATGGGCATTCCAACTTCCTTTGATTCAGGAAGAATTCTGTATGCAAAAGCAGGTCAGAATCTGTGACAGAATGTCTCAGAATCCCAGAAAGTAGTGAAGGAGCAAAACGTCCCAGGAGAGAGTTGGACTTTACAGAAAGAGATTGTTTAGTCCAAGGGAGAGAGGAAATGTGAGAAAGAGACTTGGTAGCTGTTCTGGAGAATAACAGAGAATTTTTATATAATAATGTATTGTAGATATATGATGCCAGAGAAATTATCTAGAATAGGGGTGTCAAACTCGATTTCATTGAGGGCCTCATCAGGGTTGTGTCTGACCTTGGAGGGCGGGTGGGGGCATGGCCAGGGTAGGCATGGCCAGCTTGATGTCACTCATATGGGGGGGCACCTGTGGTGCCTCTCTGTCACAACGGCCTCCCACAGCTCTCCACCAGTGAAAACAGAGCTCGAGGAGCTGCATGCAGCCTCCCCCAAGCTCCATTTTAGTTGGCGGAGGATTGCAAGAGGCCATCACAGTTGAAAATAGAGTCTGGGAGGGATGTGTGCAGCCCTCCTGAGTTCCATTTTTGCTGGTAGAGGCACCGCGGGCCGATCCTTCACTGTTTCCAGGGCGGCCCTGCAGGTCAGATCTAAGCACCCCACATGCCAAATCTGGCCCGTGGCCCTTGAGTTTGACACCCCTGATCTAGATACGCTATATGATCTAGATACGCTATTGCTTAGCGCATTGTAAGCCGCCCTGAGTCTCCGGAGAAGGGCGGCATATAAATCAAATAAATAAATAAATAAATAAATAAATAAATAAATAAATAAATAAATAAATAAATAAATAAATAAATAAATAAGAATGTATAAAGATACTTCGGATGTATGTTGAAAATGTAAACAAATACAGGAACCTTTTATCATGCTTGGTAGACATAAATAAAGTTTTTTTTTAAAAGGATGCAAATAAATAATTTGGCACAGAGGACTTTAAAGATCAGTATTCAGTAGAAAGCCACAACTTTTCCTTTTATAAGTAATGGATAAACAGATAAAAGCCATGGATCCCCCTCCATGGATACCCCTGGCAGAGAGATCAGACACAAACTAGGAAAGTTTCTCCAGCACCTTTAAAGTTTATAGAAGAGTTTCTATCAAATGTAGTTATGTGACAAGTTGCAAAATAAAATAAAATAACCCAACCTTGTTGTGAATAAAGTGAGAGGAATCATTCTTTCTACCTGGTTACCAGTGGTGGGTTTCAAAATTTTTTACTACCGGTTCTGTGGCTGTGGCTTGGTGGGTGTGGCAGGGGAAGGATACTGCAAAATCTCCATTCCCTCCCCTCTCCAGGGAAGGTTACTGCAAAATCCCCATTTCCTCCCGATCAGCTGGGACTCGGGAGGCAGAGAATAGATGGGGGCAGGGCCAGTCAAAGATGATATTTACCGGTTCTCTGAACTACTCAAAATTTCCACTACCGGTTCTCCAGAACTGGTCAGAACCTGCTGAATCCTACCTCTGCTGGTTACCCTATTCATTAGAAGCACCATCTTTATTTCTTTCAAAACCAACACTTTTCTCTGCCATGTTAATGTTTCATATTATCCAGCATCAAGATTTGTTCCCATAATCATTTGGCCACGAAACAGGGACTCTTGTTATGGCTTAGAGTTTCAATCAATCAATCAATCAATCAATCAGAATAAAGCTGGAAGGGACCTTGGAGGTCTTCTAGTCCAGGTCCCTGCTCAAGCAGGAGACCCTATACCATATCAGACAAGTGACTGACTCTTCTTAAAAATATCCAGTGATGAAGCACCCACCCTAATGATATATCTTTGCTCTACTTTCGTCTAGCCATTTCCCCTCCATACATAGCAAATGTTTCTGTGAAGAGGAGATTATTTAGTAGCCTTATGTTCCATTTTTTCTGTTGGACCTTAAGGGAACACAGCCTATTTATCATGACAATAGCCTTGACTGGTAGATGTGAAAGAAAATAATTGTCCTTAAATCTACAGAACAATTTTGAACCTGGATCTCTTAAGCTACTACTCTCATGTCATTCCACAGAGTGGCCAAGAGCAATTGTTGGGAACAGACAGGCAGACTAGGAAGTGGTTAAGTTTCTTGCATGCTGCACTAAGCTGTATTCTACATTTCTCTTTCCTTTGTCCTTGTGTTATTGTTGTACGTCAATGCTTCACAAAGAAGTATGGATTGCTCAGGCCTGTCTTGTTTCTCTCCACCGAGAGATGGGAGGGTGGGAACAGACATAAAAACCCCTGTCGGCTTCATAGTTTTGCTGTAAAAAGAGGACACAGGAGGAAATGGAGCAGGGACATTGTAAATAGAATGGGGAAAAAAAGTGATAATACTACACTCTCTGCTTTCCTGGCTTTTTCGCCTACCTTCAATGACCACCCTGGTACATCTTAATGTTCCTTTTCCTTGTTCATCTTGTAAATACTGTGCCACTTTTGTCTTGAGCTCTGTTGCCAAGTGGGAATCTGCTTAAAGTGCCAACGTGGAAGGAAAGAGAATAGGAGGTGACTGGCATATGGAGTTGCGTAGAGGCAGCAGGTTTTAGTACAGACAACTTACAATGGTCATTTAGTGACCATTCCCAGTTACAACGGCACTGAAAAAAGTGATTTATGACCGATTTTCACATTTACAACTGTTGCAGCATACCTTGTAGTCATGTGATCAAAATTAGGACATTTGGCAACTAGCATTTATTTATGACAGTTGCAGTGTCCTGGGGATATATATGTTCACCTTTTGCAACCTTCTGACAAGCAAAATCAATGGGCAAGACAGATTCACTTAACAACCATGTTACCAACTTAACAACTGATGCGATTCACTTAACAACAGTGGCAGGAAAGGTCATAAAATGGGGCAAAACTCACTTAACAAATGTCTCACTTAGCAACATAAATTTTGGGCTCAGTTGTGGCCATACATCAAGGTCTACCTGTATTTGGGTCATCATTTTCTTTAGAATGGCACATTCAGAACAGTTTTCTCCAAGTTACTCAGGAATTCCAGAGTTCCAACATACAGTATTTGGGATGATGCCAGTAGGAAAGAAAGTTGAAACAGAGCATTATAGGAAAGGATGCAATTGCTTGTGATCTGCAACTACATTTTGTAAAGCATCTCTTGTGCTGTGTTTAATTGTGAGATCTTTTTTTTCACTAAGGTTCATATGTTTACTCAGACTGTTAATTTTCATAAAATAAAGCATTGAGGATCTAATTTTGCATATATATATTTACTAGAATGATGTACATTTTTCACACATATTTTGTATTAAATATGTATATTTGTATAAAATATTTTATATCTATTGAGTGCAGAGCAGTAACTAAAAACCTACAGAAAGTCATTATGATGCTTTGGAGACATTTTGAAAAAGATTTCTGGAACACAGGAATATAAATGATGTTCTGTTTGCAACTTTTAAGGCAGCTGTATTTTTGTTGTTATTATCATGCAGCCTGTAGCAGCTGCCATATGATTCTGGGAAATGGCATTGCTACTTTAAAGAGTTGCAGACAAAACCTATGTTCACACCCATGTAAACTCTGAAGCATTATTTAGGATTCAGACCTAAAACACTCGGCTTGATCATACCTGTGTTTCCCCGAAAATAAAATCCTATCTTATTTATTTTTTTGCCACCAAAAAAGGCACATGTCTTTTTCTTGGAGGGGGGGATGTCATCCACTGACTCACTTCAGTTGCACACGTTGCCATCCCCCCCGCCTCCTTTTTGGCAAGGCCAGCAAGGCTTTCCTGAAGGCCTCTGCAGCCAATAACAGAAGTCTGGATCGATCCAGAGCTCTGTTATCAGCTACATAGGCCTTCAGAAAAGCCTTGCTGGCTGCAGAAGAAATGGGCCGAGGTGTGCAAGGCCTGGCTGCAACTATCCGAAGGTAAAAGGTAGGACAGCTCCATCCCCCATTCCCACCCTAGCTTAATTTTTACTCATACACCCTGGAGTGGGCAGGGCCTTAATTAGGGCTTATTTTGGGGTAGGGCTTATATTGAGCACACATGTAAAAATCAAGCTAGGACTTACTTTCTGAGTACGTCATATTTTCAGGAAAACACAGGTTTTCCTGTGCTTATTCCATCTGGACTGGACTTCCTGCAACTATGGCTCTCCCCAAGATCCTGGGGACTTCTTTCATATTTTTAGTGTGATTTCATTAATGCAATTTCATTGATGCTACTTGTTAGTGCTTCAGAGGACTTTGCATCTCAAATGTTGTGATCTAATTAATTGCAAGGAATGGCAAAGAAATAAAGACTTGACAGACAGAAGCAACTACTTGCTTATCCCTTGGCTTTGATATGCCTGTTTAAAGAACTTGAGCCAAGCAGAGCCAGATTGAGATGGAGCAACAACTAAAGAAGTTTTGAGTGCCTTCACTGCAAGACAAGCAAACAGACTGCTCAGATGTAGCTTGGCCTGTCTTTGCCGTTGGGGAAGCAAGGGTTGCAAACCTTGTGTTTAAAAACAGAACCAAGCAGAATAATCAGAATAATAGGACATATAATAAATTCACTCAAACCTCTATTTGATTTGCATTGATCCCTGCTTTGATTGGCCCACTCACTGCTTTTAATAAGGACTAATTGGTTAATGTTGGTGTCTTAATTTAGCCTCATCTATGAAATCTTTAGTAAGATTGGAGCTGTGAAAAACAGTTGTGTGAAAACAGTGACTTCCCTATGCAGACTTATATGGCTCTTTTGCATGGTAGAAGACGCACTGTGAAGCAATGAGCATGTTCAGACTTTCAGGACGTTATATTTAATCATATATTTAACAAACATAGGATATTAACCATCAATATTTAATATTTGCCCAACCAAAGATGCCTGCCTTTCAGAAACCTACAATTTCAGTCTAAAAGAATAATAGAAGACAAAATAATAATAAAGAGAAGGAGAAAGAAAGGAAGGGAGAAGAAATGATGACTATCGGTGAATAATTTTAGTGTGGTTAATTTCCAGTTTACTTTGCAGCAGCACCTTTCTGGTCAATTCCTCTGTCCAGATCAGAGTAGTTACACGTCATTCAGAGATTGTTAGATTTTGTTCCATGTCATGTTTTGATTCCTAGAGACCACTTGTGATTTCCCTTATGATCTATCCCTCACCCTATCCCTATTCTTTCAAAACTCCCAATGGAGTACTCATCATCTCACGGTATTGCTAGCAAATATATAGTTTGATGTTTATTTATTAAAATCAGCAAACATAAAAAAATTAACTGGTAAAGATGGACAAAAGGAAGGCCAAAGTAGGAAAGGAGAGACAGGAAACACTGGTAATAGATTAAAAGGAAAAAGAACTGTTAGTTATCCACATTCGTCTGTCTGTCTGTCTGTCTGCTTATCTATCTATCTATCTATCTATCTATCTATCTATCTATCTATCTATCTATCTATCATCTATTGTGTTTCCCTGAAAATAAGACCCTGTCTTATATTTTTTTAAACCCTGAAATAAGCACTTGGCCTTATTGCCATGCTCTCAAAAGCTCAATTGGGCTTATTATCATCAGGGGATGTCTTATTTCGGAGAAAACAGAGTCTCTCTCTCTCTCTCTCTCTCTCTCTCTCTCTCTCTCTCTCTCTCTCTCATCATTATGATCATCATCTTTAAAAAGGCACAGAATTTTTAAGAGCTATGACAAGCAATGTTGTTGTTTATTAACATTAGCAATCCCAAAAAGAGTGGCCTTTGGTTATTTCAGCTTTAACTTCTTGATGATCATAACAACAGCCATATAGAAGCCATAAAGAGGACACCAGTGATCTTTCTCTATATACTGCACTATGAAGGAAACAGTTTGGAGGACAGATACGATGTATTCAACAATTGTTGTTATATTGTTCTCAGTGGATAGCACTATTTAGTTCTTTTTGTAGAGTTATGCATTTCCAGTTGCCACTGTAAACTTAAAAAATTGTCTGGCTTTCTGACTGGGACTTCCCTGAAGCCTTCCATCAAAAGACTCAACACATTCCTACATGTTGTTTGAAGTGATTGCTTCCATGTTTATTCCTGTGGTGGGAGCAGCTGTCAACTTTACCTCAGAAGTAATAGTACAGTACAGTAGATGTAGCTAATGAAGTTGTGGGCTGTTTATATTCAACTTGTTTTGTAAATTCTAGCTTTTATTCTCCAATCTTTTATCTGCTGCAGTCAGGACTTCTACAACCAATTAACCTCATCATAGTCTGGTAGCAACTTTAAAAACTGAAAATCAACATCATTATGCAAGCCAGTTTCTCATGAAGCATTCTGACATTCATAATACCGAACTATAGGAAAGAGTAATGCGCCCAGTATTTGTCAAGACTTTAATAATAATAAAATCATGAAGAGGGACAGAGACAATTCAGTTCAATTTGCAGCCTCTCCAATTCATTTAGTTTACACAGTTTGCTGTCACAAATATTTGCTGTTGATATAGGTGGCTGGTGATTTTGTTGCAGATGTTAATAGGCTTTGTACATGTATGGAACAATGGATAATTATACCATGAATGCTTGCTATAGTCAGATATTGGAGTTTGTATTCTGATCATCTACATTATAATAAGAAAAAAAATATGTATTAAATTTATTTCCCACTCTCTTACCACAGGGTAACTCTAAAAGTCCTTGGGCATATGCAAAAAGAAAGTATGATCAATAATGATAGATGACATGTACTTTTTCCTATCCATTTCTGACCTCTAAATAGTGATGAGGAAAGTTCTTAGCAAGGAAGAATCCATACTTGACTGAAAGCAGTTACAAACTTCAGTGAAATTAGGCAGATCTATACCAACTTTCTCCATCATGGAATCCTTCAAATGCAATGAGATAACAAACCTTGCCCAAGCTGGTTTGGAACTTTGGAGTGTCACAAATTCTACCAGCCCAAATTGTAGACGCTGCCACTATTGAACCAATATTGAAAGTGCATGGAAATTGATTCAGGTTAGGTATTAAGAATTTTTTTTAACTGTAAGAGTTGTCAACCAATTGAATAGGTTGCCATATAAAGTGGTGTGTTTCCTGTCACTGGAGGTCTTCAAAAGAGGCTGGATAGCCACCTGTCCAAAATGCTTTAATAGACCTGTACCAAGCAGGGGATTGAATTAGATGACCTCTTAGGTACTTACCACACAAGAATTCTGTTTAGTCCATGGTTTCAGCAGGGAGGTACCCTAAGTTTTCTAAAAATGACTTGGAAGCATGGCTTAATTATTCTAATAGGAATACTGAGCAATGCAATGTAGCAGATTAAAAATCTGATAAATTAAATTTACTCCTCATAAGACCTTAGTAGTATTTTTTGGCTAACATCCCTTCAAATAAGCTTAATTTTCCATGAGAGTGATCCAGTCTCAAACCATTACCTTGCCCTATGAGTATCTTACATCTTCTTCAGTCTTCCTTCTAGCTTGCTAGCTCTTCTACTTTGTTGTTGTTGTTTACTCCTGAGATTTATTTTTTCCTTGTATAAAACTGTTCTGGAAACTCTGGAGCTTTTTTTTTTTTTTTCTCTAAGCACATATTTTGTTTTGATAAACTATAATGTTTTGTCTGCAGAAAAGTATTAACCGCTTACATATATTTTCTCAAAGACCATGCATGAATATTAAAAGGGATTTATACTTACAATGGCTTCGGGCAGTTGAGTCATCCATTATATTCTGTCATATCACACTGTGGTAATGTGAAAATCTGGGAGCCCCTCCAGTAATCTTGATTAGCAATATGAGGGCCTCCCCCCTTTACTTTTTTTTTTTTTGCTGTAAACACATTTACTTTCTCTACATGCCGTGTTCACATTAAAAAATATGTTATTCTTAATCCATTGCTTTGTTTTAATTACAATAATAATAATAAAAATACTTCCCCCCCCCCTTTTGTCTGTCTCACTTTAGAAAATAATTGCTAACAAGTGCTTTTCCTGCTGGTAAAAGGTGCTAAGTTATATTTCATCAATCAATTAATTAATTTCAATGTATAATATGTGCCTTTCCTAAACTCATGTACATCTCAGTCCTATATAAATTTATGTAAAACTTTCATCCTTAATCCATATCTACAGTGAACATATTCCCAAGCAATCAGGCATCAAAACAGGAATAGATGTACCCAAGACAAGGAAAATGTAACCCAAACTGAGGGGCACTGCTTCAATTTTTGTTCTTGGAGAAAAGAATTGCTAACATTTTATGTGAAATGTCTCCATTCATTATTTTCTGGGCAAAATGGAGTATGGTAGTTAAAGTTGTGGAGTTTTGCATTTTAATGTCAGGAATAACAGAATAACAGAGTTGAAAGGGCCTTTAGAGGTCTTTTAGTCCGTCCAGGGGTGAAATCCAGCAGGTTCTGACAGGTTCTGGAGAACCGGTAGGGGAAATTTTGAGTAGTTCAGAGAACCGGCAAATACTACCTCTGGCTGGCCCCAGACTGGAGTAGGAATGGAGATTTTGCAATATCCTTCCCCTGCCATGTCCTCCAAGCCACGCACCCCCAAGCCACACTATACCCACCAAGCCACGCCCATAGAACCAGTAGTAAAAAAATTTGGATTTCACCACAGAGTCCATCCCCCCTGCTCAAGCAAGAAACCGTATATCACTCCAGACAAATGGTTATCCAATATCTTCTTAAAAACCTCCAGTGATGAGATACCTACAACTTCTGGAGGCAAGTCGTATTTAATTTTTTATTTATTTATTTATTTATGGTGTCTTCGAGTCAGTGTTGACTCCTGGTGACTGCCTGGACAAGTCCCTGTAATTTTAGTGATCTTTTCTTCCTAGGGCTGAGAGAGAGTACCTGATCCATGGTCATCCATCTGGTTTCATCCTTAAGGTGGGACTAGAACTCATAGTCTCCTGCTATCTAGCCTGATGCTTTAACTACTTTAACTACTAAATCAAACTGGCTAGATTTAGCTAGTAAATCTAGAGCCTCAGCAAGTGATAGCATCAGGCTGACTTTGGTCTCAGAAAACAAGCAAGGTTGGTTAGTGTTGGGAGGAAAATCCATCTGGTTCAGTTTCAAGATGGGAGAAAGATGCTGGAAATAAAATAGCAATAGCACTTAGACTTATATACCGCTTCATAGTGCTTTACACCCCTCTCTAAGTGGTTTTACAGAGTCAGCATATTGCCCCCAACAATTTGGGTCCTCATTTTACGCATCTCGGAAGGATGGAAGGCTGAGTCAACCTTGAGCCTGGTGAGATTTGAACTACCAAATTGCAGTCAGCCAGCAGTCAGCAGAGTAGCCTGCTATACTGCACTCTAACCACTGCGCCACCATGGAGGCTGATTGGAAAGAAGGTCCATTTATTGATGAACAGAACAACCAGGGTTTGTTGTTCTGGGTCAGCTGAATTAGCTAGATGAGTGCCAGGATTTTTATACAGGTCCTGAAATGCTGCTGGGTGTGTGTGTTGTGCAATGAAGGGGCTTGTGTTCTGAAAGAGTGTTGAGCAATTCCTGTTGCAGCTAATGGCTTTTGCACTGTGCTGGATCTTGGGTCAGGGGCTGCTGTACTAATCCTACCATTTTGCTTTTGTTAGCTGTCAAACATTGCTGCAAGGAGTTTTGAAACATCCTGTCTTGAATGGATTGCTGTATGCAGTATTTGCTTTGCTTATGAATAGAGCCATCTAGATAGCTGGCTTCCTCTTTCAATACGCTCCTTATCTCTTTAAGTACAGGCATCTGTTGTGGGCTATTAAGAAAGACCGGGGATTGCTTTCTGCCTCTAAAAACATGTTTCTCCATTTCTGCTTTAGGGAAATATAATGATCTACCTTTTTACTTCCCAAAATATTTCATTCTTCTGGGGGAAGGGGCTTCCACAATTGTATATGGGTAGGAGACCACAAGGAAATTCCAGGGCTGTAGTCTGGATAGCAAAGTCAGAAACATCCCAGGAAAAGATAAGGTTCAACCATTGCTATACTATTGCCAAGAAAATGTAGATAGATTCTATAGGTACATATAGTTCACCTGAAGTTGATATTGACTAGAGTAAGTTTTTTTTTTAAACTTCCCTCACATGACCATCAAAAAGTGAAGTCCTCATGTCAGGTGGTGTGCTGGTTCTTTACACAAGCCTTAGTTATGAGATAGCCAAGGAGACTGGGTGAGGCCAGTTCAATGGCCAATCATATTCCTTTCTTCCCAAATTCCACTAACTCATGGGACTTTTTCACATCCAGAACATGGGAGGCTGCAGGAGAGTGGCCTGCATTATTATCACAAGAAACTGAGCTCAAAATCAGCACCACTTTAAAAACAAAATCTGAGAATTAGCTAAAAGAACAGAAGCTTCTTTCCAGAGTCAGTGGGGAGGGGCACTTGCAGATAGATTTACGTCAGATACAGAGGTGGTTTTCAGCAGGTTCTGACCAATTCTGGAGAACCGGTAATGGAAATTTTGACTAGTTCGGAGAACCAGTAGTAAAAATTCTGACTGGGCCCACCCCCATCTATTCTCTGCCTCCCAAGTCCCAGCTGATCAGGAGGAAATTGATTTTTGCAGTATCCTTTCCCTGGAGTGAGGTGGGAATGGAGATTTTACAGTATCCTTCCCCTGCCACGCCCACCAAGCCATGCCATGCCATGCCATGCCATGCCACGCCCACCAAGCCACGCCCACAGAACCGGTAGTAAAAAAATTTGAAACCCACCACTGGTCAGACATTCCCTGAATGCTACTTCTGCATGGTTTTTAGTGTAATTCAGAAGGAGCAAAATGGGAGCCATTTGAGAGGATGGCTGGAGCATGGATGGCTGGAGCATGGAGAGGATTCTGACAATGAGAAATCCTCAGCCTCACTCCCTATCCCAATTCCCCAACACTCCTTCAATCATTCTCATAAAAACAGTGACCAAATGTACCTATTCAAAAAACAACCCTCAGACTTTCCTTTTCTTTCATGAAGTCTCCTTCCATCTCCAGTACATAATATTATTAAAATATTCTAGAGGTGGGATAGCGTTCTTGTTTGGTTATTGATTTTTCTATCATTTATCTTGAAGAACTGGGATCTATTTTGACAGATGGGAAGAAAGTGCTAATTTCGTTTCCTTTCTCAAGTTGATGCTGTCTGGTAAATCAACTCTTCATATTTTCAGGAGAAGCTAATTTACTCTTTTTAATCTGTTAAATGCTACTGGTCCATTTAGCACAACAGGGCATGTTCTTCTCAGAAACCTTCATAGACATTTTCAATTAGTCTTACATTTTCCACCTTGGATTTTCCTAAATAGTTGTTTGCAGAAGTCTGGTAGATGCTCTAATTCTCAAATATGGAGTATAGTTACCATCAGATTCAGTCTAACTCCTTAGAAAAATGTGCAGTTTTTATACAGTACTTCAGGTTCATTATTTCCCATTATTGTTTTAATAATTTATTTATCAAGCATATAATCATAAGTTTATTTGTCAAGCATATATAAGATAACAGGTAAAAGTATAAACATAATTTGAATACATGAAAAAAGTAAAAAAGGAATATTAGGACAGGACAGTAAAACCACCTATCTCCCTCACAGAGGGACTCTGCGATATCTCTTTAATCTGCATTAAACTAATACAGTACAATATAAAAGTGAAAGCAAATTTACTCATAGCCAAGTAGACCTTGGGGAAGGGAATGGGGAGAAGCTTGTTTTAAAATAATTGAAGAATTGGGGCAGAACAGCCTTAGTCGTGATCTGTGCCCCAGTCTCATCCCTGATTTATTATATGTGTCCTGTTTATTCTGGGCTGGCCCATCGTCCTCTTGGATTAGAGGTGATGGCTGATTAACAAGAAGCTCTTCAGGCCATGGCAGAGACAATCAGCTCAGCAGTCACTCTCGGCTGGAGAGGGCTGATTTGCAGCAGTCTGCTCTTTACACTGACTGCGCTGCTCAGGAATATAAATACTGTTAATCCCTCACATTAATATCAGCTTTGATCGTCCTTCCCCATTATCATCTCCTTGCTGTTAATGAAACAGAGAGCCATAGGGGACAGGAGAGAAGGAACGGGCCTAATCAGTATGTGCCGGTTGGAAATATTGGAACTAAATTGACAGGCTTGGGGGATTAAGGAGGTGAAGAAACCTGAAAGAGATGATGTGGAATCAGCAGTGCCTAATTTTGTTTCTCTTGAAGTCAAGTTCATTTGGGCCGAAGATAGCTCCTTTTTCTTTTTAAGAAAAACAGATCAGTTTCAGTCATAATAATAGTACACAATAATGGAAAGATCATAGTTTAGTGGTTGAGGACAGTGTGGCCTGCAGGATGCAGTGATTCTGACTGGGATCCTAAAAAGAGGTCAGCCATTGTACAGGATGCTATATTAACTGGCCAAGGGTTGGCTGACTGCTTTGTTTTGCATCCAGTTCTGAAAATTTGCATTTTGATTCATAAATTATGTTATCATGCTGCTGTTGTTTTCATCACAACACATTCTCTTGGTTTTTAGTCTCTATTTAATCCTTGTTAATTTTAATCATTTTGTATTATCTTTTTAGCATTGTGTTAGCAGTCTAGAGTAACTTTAACAGTGAGATGGGGAGGTATATAAATTTAATAAATAAAATAAAAATACAATGTGTCAATACAATTTGACTATAGGAATAGCCACCAGCTTGTTTTCCCTACTCATTCTACTCAAAGAAGAGCTGAGATGAGCCAAAACTCATTCTACTCAAAGAAGAGCTGTTGTGAGCTCTAGATCTTGAAAGGCCACTGCAAATGTGCACTGTTGGGTGGATAAATAAATAAATAAACAAACCATAAAACTGACTTCAAAGAGTGATGAGATTTTCACACTACTCCATTTTATGCAAAGCAAGTAGGTCTGATTGCTGTTTCCTGCAAGGAATTGAAATTAATGGGAATTCAATAAGACCATGTGAATGCTTGAAGTCTCTTTGATGTGCATTTATTTGGACAATTGCTCTTGGTTTTCTTCTGAAGATGAACCCTTCCACTTGAAAATCCATGCTTTTTCTTCATATTCCTGGAATAAATGGAGTAAACAATTCCACACTATCTCTTTCAGGTTTCTTCACCATCTTCTGAACATGATCAGTAACTTGAAAAAGCTCTGACAAGACAATAATCAGAATCAGAATAGAACTGGAAGGGTTCTTGAAGGTCTTCTAGTCCAGCCCTCTGCTCAAGCAAGAGATCCTATACCATTTAAGATAAGTGACTGTCCAGTCTCTTCTTAAAAACTTCCAGTGATGAAGCACCCATAACATCTGAAGGCAAGCTGTTCCATTGGCTAATTGTCCTCACTGTTAGGAAGTTTCTCCTCAATTCCAGGTTGCTTCTCTCTTTGATTAGTTTCCATTCATTGTTTCTTGTCCTGCCCTCTGGTGCTTTGGAGAATAATTTGACCCCCTCTTGACCCCCTCAAATACTGGAATACTCCTATCATGTCCCACCACCTACTCCTTCTTTTCTCTAGACTAGCCAAACCCAAATCCTCTAACCATTCTTCATATGTTTTAGCCTCCAGGCCTAGATAAAATGATCTCTTTCCTGTTATTGGTCTGCCTATTTTTATCTTCCAAAGGATGAAGTGTCTATGCCAAACTTCCCCAATCTTATGTCCTCCACAGGTGTTGAGACTACAACTCCCAGAATTCCTAGGCAGCTAGAGAACATGATTTATGCTTTTCTGTGGGATCTGCTCACAGCTATTTACAAAACTGGTCAAAAAAGGTTTTTTTCTTCTTCATCATTATAAACAAGAAAAGTTTCCAAAAACTAGATATTTCTCGAATAAGCAGTTGGGTATTTCCCCTAAGAAATGAAACAGGGAAGAAGGGCTGGTTCTAAAAGATGAGACTTAGTGGTCAGATGGATAGTTTACACCAAAGACAATGGCTTTACTTTATTATACAAGATGAAAAGAAATTGCTTTCAGGAATTGTCTGTATTCATGGGTGTAAATTGTTTCCCACCATCCCTTCCTTTACTGTAAGCTTTTCCTTAGCTTAAAAAAAAGGAAAGTTAAATCCCCATTTTATGATCTGCAGCTTGAGATTGTAAAAATAAATGGTGTAAACAATAAGAGAGCAATACTTCTGGGAAACATGAATATCCCCAACCATATCTCTGTAATAGAATCAAGTACAAATGTCTCTCACACTAACACTCATCACCTTATAATACCGAGAGATTGCTGTAATGTGCACACCAGTCACAGAAAATGGCATCCCAAAACTCTGCCCTAGGAAAGATGGCTTTTCATTTATTGTTGCTTCATCTACACCTTCTTCTAAAAGAAACAGATTTGTTACCAAACAGTTTTATCTGTTGTCATGGCCTGAGTTTCATTTGCACCTCTAGGAGGGAATGGAACACAATTTTGATCATGGCTGGTAGGCCTTTTGCTCCACAGCAGCTTGTCAAAGAGGAGGAAAGGAAACCAGATAAGCTTCTGATTCTGTGTTTTTAGAAGGCTGATTTGCAGAAGAATGAAAATTGAAACCAAGTGACTTTACATTCAAGTGGAGTCCAGTGATATCCAATAGCCAATTAGCCTCATCAGACTGGATTCCCTAATATTTGCAAACCCATCTTGATTCAGAAATGGAAAAAAAAACACTAGAGCCTTTCCCCCAGTATAATGATTGGAATTGATTTAATTATTAACAGCTTCTCATCAAGCCTCAAAGAGGTTTACAATAGCCATGAAACTGAAAACAATTCTTTATAAAAGAGCAGATATAAGGGGTGTTTATGGCTGGGGAAAATGTGTGCATGCATGTATGTATTTGTGTGTGAATGAGTGTATAGATCCGTGATGGTGAACCTATGCCAAGCGTGCCAGAGGTGGCACAAAGCGCCCTCTCTGTGGACATGCAAGCCATCGCCTCATTTCAGCACAGGCATCTTCTGTCAGCCAGCTGGTCTTCGGGTCTCTGCCATGCATGTGTGGAGGGCATGCGCGGTGGGTGGGGTGCATGCATGGGGGCCATGTGTGCATGCATGGGGGCAGGGCGCATCAGCAGGGGCGTACACACATTGCATTTTGGGGGTTTGGCGTGCTTTGGGTACTTGGGCCGGAAAAGGTTAGCCATGACTGGTATAGATGATAGATAGATAGATAGATAGATAGATAGATAGATAGATAGATAGAGAAAGAGAGAGAGAGAGAGACCTAAGAATCAATGGAATTATTTGGATGGGTTTTCAAGCCTGTAATGCTAAATATTATACAGCCATTGGTAAAACTGAGGCCCTTAGGCAGTTATGAACATTAGAAAGAACAATTAACAAATCAGATGAAATAAAAGTGTTTGTATTCAACCCTCATTTAAATGTATAGTATACACTTTAGAACTCTGAAATAGTATCTTGATTATCAACATAGAGTTAGAAGAATGTAGAGTGGCATGAGATCCAACCTCTTTGTTCAGTGCAGAAATACATATTCAGCATACAGTATGTGAGAAATTTCTATTCAGCCTTTACCTGCAGTCAACTAGTCTCTAGTTGCTATTGAAATGCTCTGTTAGAAAGTTTTCCTTAACTTTCAAGTTGGACTCTGCCTGCATATAACAAATCCATGACCTGCATTCTGGGATGACACAGAACACTTTATGGGATTTCCCCATGTAACATTGTTTCAGGAACTTGAAGACTGATTCTATCAGTGGTGGGCTGAAGCTTACTTGTTCTGACTTGTAAGATGTGATTGTTAAATTTTCTGGAACTTGGCTGAGAGCAGAACTGAATCATGATGCATAGAGCATTGCTAAGGTAGTGGTACAGCATGACGAGGGAATGGTGATGATGGAGCCAGTTGCAATATGTCTACTGGCATGCAACTGGTTGTCATATACCCTGTAAGTTAACTTTTAAGACAGATAATGAGTGAATACAATAGAGGAGAATATTTGTAGCTCAGGGCTGATACTTGATGCTTTCTGAGCTTTCAGACATTAAATTACTCAAATTAGGTAACATCTTCAGTGCGAGTAGGAAGTGGGATTTGCTTTCATTTTATATTCTAGTGGCTTGCCACTAGAGAATGAGAGAATAGTTCAGACACTGAACCGAACATTCATGGTTTAAAAATTTCTACTGGAAGGGACAAAAGCCAAGGGTTAAAAATAAAATCTTTCAAGATGCAAAGGGGCCAGAAGGATAGAGATTACCTGATCTGAAACTGTACTTTGCAGCCAGTTGTTTGATTTGGATGAAGGAGCGGGTGCTGCTGAGAAATAAGAGGATTTTAGAATTAGATGGCCATGACCTAAGTTTGGATGGCATGGCTTTATGATAACGTTAAGGTTAATGTAACTTTTAAAGAACACTATATTAAAAATGCCATGTTGACAATAGGGAATACAGCTATGTTGCCTTTATTGACCACAGCACAAGATTTTTATACATATATATAAAATAGGCAATGGAAAGTAGCTAAAATATATCGAGAGTTGTTACAACAAAAGCATGTAGAATACAAAATGAAATGTAGAAATCAATCGATTGCAGAGGGATTTAGTTTTCAATGATTTTCATATACACAGTTTAAAAAAATTAGGGTAGATAACAGAACATTTGGAATAGATCAGCATAAGGCAAAATTTGAAAATGAGCTATGTACGAACATATAATTCCTAAAATATATAAACTTTTGTTGAAATTTGAAATGGAAAAGCAAGTCAAAGAGTGTATGATAAAACGAGCTAATGTTTTTGGATATAATACATTGATGGAACAATGGAAAAATATGATATTTTTGAAAGGACTGAAATTTACATTATGTTATTGTTGCAATATTTTCAGGATCAGACTCAATAATAATAATAAGAGTTAGAGGTTTAAATATATTTCTCTTTAATTATAATAGGCATTCTATATTCACTGAATATTCACAGATAGAAGCTAAGAAAATGGTGAAGGTGGCTCCTTATATATACAAAGGGTGGAGCCAAGAGTGGGAGTGGTGAATTATGAATACATTAAGAGTCAAAGAATAAGTTAACCCCTGATATCCCATATATACATTATTTACACATTATGGAATAAGGCATTTACATCTGACAAATCCCCCTCTAAATGCCGGTTCGCTATACAACACCAATTACATTCAGATTCAGGACAATATAAGACATACAATTTGGAAGTTAAGTATTTGTGCTGTTTAGAAGGTAAAGGCTTCGTCAATATGTCTGCTAATTGTTCAGAGGTATCACAATGCACTGCTTTGATAAATCCATCTTGAGACAATTGTCTCACATGCTTAAATTTTATATCTATATGCCTGGATCTTTGTCCAATGGCATCGGATCTAGATATTTCAATGGCCGCTTTATTGTCTTCATGCATAACAAAAGGCAAAGCAGGTTTTTTCCAAACATCTGAAATTAAATCATTAAACCATACAAGGTTATTTGCAGCTTTGGATAAACAAACATATTCCGCTTCTGTGGTTGAAGTGGCTACCAGTTCTTGTTTACCAGTGTACCAATAAACTGGACAGTCATTTAATAGAAAAATATAACCAGAAGTACTTTTTCTGCATGATATATCTCCAGCCCAATCCGCATTTGCGTAACATGTAAGTTTTGGTTCTTTATTATCACTAGGTTCTAATACTAGGCAAAAGTCTAATGTACTTTTCAGATATCTTAAAATTCTTTTGACAGCTTCCCAGTGATACATTGTTGGTTTGCTAACGTGCCTTGATAATAAATTGAGTGGTAATGCAATATCTGGCCTAGTCCAATTAGATATATAAAGAAGTGAACCTATGACTGATCTATAAAATGTATTATCCTTGAATTCAGGGGAAGATTCATCAGTATTTCTAAGGAAATCAGTTTGCATAGGAGTGTCACAGGGTTTGGCATTGTTTAAATTGCATTTGTTTAGAAGTTCAATAATCTTATCTTTCTGAGTAAGTTTGAATCCCCTTCTAGTTTTGTTAATTTGTACACCAAGGTATTTGTTTACTTTACCTAGAGATTTCAACGAGAAATGTTCATTTAGCTTGTTTACAAAGATTTCTCTTCTCTCTTTGTGTTTTCCTATATATAAAATATCATCTACATAAATCAATACAAATTCAATGTAATCATCACTCTTTTTGACAAAGAAACAGTTATCAGCAGTGGTAGCGTTGAAATCCATGGTCTTAAGTACTTTTACCAAGCAATCGTACCATCTTTTGCCAGATTGCTTTAATCCGTATAAACTCTTGTTCAATAGCCAAATTTCATTTTTATTAGTGTATTGACTGTGAGGTGCTCTTACATATATTTCCTTATCTAGTTTTGCGTGTAGATACGCAGTCTGTATGTCATATTGAAATACATCAAGATTGAGTGCGGATGCTACTACTAGAGCTGTTTTAACACTCTCTGTTCTTACTGTGGGAGAGTACGTGTCAGTATAGTCCTCCGGATATTTTTGTGCATAACCTTGTGCAACCAATCTAGCTTTGTATAGGGTATTGCCTCATTCTAGGTTTTTAATTTTATAAATCCACCTGGTACCAATAATTGTTTTATCTTTAGGTGCAATCGCAGGTGTGAATACATTTAATCCTTGCAAACTTTCCATCTCTTTTTTCATAGCTAGTTCCCATTTTTCCTTTTCTTCACGAGGGAGTTTTAATACTTCCTCATATGTATTAGGTGTTATTTGTTCACCATCCATATGCATTATGTAATCTCTGTATTTATTTGGTATTTGATTTCTGTTGTTCCTAATAGCTCTTTCAGGTTTGCTATGGTAGTCATGCAAATATCTTGCTTCCTTTTTTGTTAATGTGTCTGTCTTTATTTTGTGTTGACTATTTGTCCATGTTTTGGTTTTGTTTTTATTTTTGTTGATATTTTGATTTTCTATTGTCCCTTCCTCACGAGATTTTGTATCTTTGCATTTATTTGGAAATATTTCATTAAGATGTAATTTAGACCAGTTGGCCTGTTCATGGAACACAGCTGTTCTGGAAACTATAAATTTGTTATTATTATCAATGAATCTGTACCCTTTGGTGCCAGTTTCATATCCCATAAATCTTAGTCTTCTGGATACGTTTTCTCCCTTTCTTCTCAACTGTTTAGGTATGTGTACGTCTGCAGTGACCCCAAATATGTGTATGTGTGCTAATTTTGGTTTCCTATTATACATCACCTCATATGGTGTCTTATTCACAATACTGGACCAGGTTCTATTTTGAGTGTAATTTGAATAATGTAAGGCTTCTGACCAAAATTGTTTGCCTAAACCAGCATCCTCTAATGTGCACCTAATCATGGTTTGTAATGTGGAATTCTTTCTCTCTGCAATCCCGTTCTGGAACGCAGAAAATGGACTAGACGTGTAATGTAGCATTCCTCTATCCTTTAACCATTGGGAGAATTCTTTAGACATGAATTCACATCCCCTATCTGTCATAATTTGTTTTATTCTGATATTATGTTGTGTTTCTATGCGTTTGTAAAATTCCTTAAATTTTTGAAAGGTTTCATCCTTGTGTTTTAATGTGTAAACAAAACCATAGCGACTGTAATCGTCTACTATTGTTAGGAAGTAACGTTTTCTATAAGTGATTGATGGAGTTAATGGGCCAACTAAGTCCATGTGTACTAAGTCAAAAATTTTGTTAGTTGATCTGGTGGATTTTTTTGGCCTGGGACTAGTTTTTAGTTTAGTAGATTTACATACTGAGCATTCCAAATAATTTTCACAATTTTTTATTTTGACACCTTCTGCGTGTTCAGTCATTTTTTGTACTACAGGAAAACTTGCATGTCCTAACTTCCTATGTAAGATGTGAGCACACTCGTCATGAATTGGTTTACCTATTTTTGGTTTCTTCTCATTGTGTGTATCTGTGTGATCATGAGATATTTTACATTCATCATTGTCACTGTTACTAATATTTTCATCATCTGCCTCAATACAATCTTCCATATTTGAATCAATGTTATGTAACCATCTTTCTTTTGTTATCAGATAGGGTAGGCCTCCTTTAATCATCACAGTGCCTACATTTGTTTTATTCTTCTCTAAAGTTGCTTTTCCCTTTGAGAAAACTATATTGATGTCAGAATCTCTGCTTAGTTTTATGGCACTTAGTATGTTATGAGGTATTTCTGGTATTAACAATACCCCCTCTATTTTTCCTAGACCAGGCAAGGTCACATTCCCTCTGCCTAATACTTGAACTTTTTCTTGATTAGCTACCTTTATTACAAACTTATCTTCTGTAAATGAAGACAATATATTTTTGTTATTAGTGGTGTGATTAGTTGCCCCAGAATCAATAAGCCAATTATTGTTCTCATTTTGTTGCGTTTTAGTGCTGTCTTGTTTATTTAGTCCATTCAGTGAACCAGATTTTCTCTCTTTTGAATTTTCTCTGCCCCCTCTACTTTCTCTGTAATTTGGTGGGCTTCTATATTTATGTCTATCTGTGGAAGACTGTCTATAATTGTATTTATTCCTATATTCTGACCTATGTCTTTCCTTTGAAATTTTGGGACAATCTCTTCTATTGTGTTCCCTGGACCCACAATTGTGGCATTTAAAAGTTTCATTATATTTTTCTTGGAAAGCTACCTTCCTAAAAGATTTGTGTTCTGTGTGATTGCTATAACGATTTTTTCTTGAATTGTCTTCTGCTATCAATTTGTTAGACAGACTTTCTATTGATAAATATCCTAGATTGATGGTGTCTAAGTGTGACATAAAACTATCCCATGATGAATCAAGTGAATTGATAATAACACTTTTCATTGTTTGATCTGAAATCACTTCCCCCCTCAAATGCAGCTCAGCTCTTATTTTGTTTAAAGATATTAAATGCTCACTTATGGAAACCCCTGGTTTTACTCTGGAAGAAAAGAAGTCCTTAGACATTCTTGTGGTGGTAGCTACACTATCAGTGTGAAACAAATTAAACATGCATTGAATTATTTCTGAAACAGTTAGATTTGGTTTGATGCTATGATACATTGCAGGAGACACGCTAGATATTATTAAGAAAAATGCCTTATGGTGTAAACAATCTATTTTTAAAGTCCAAGGTCTTCTTGGGGGACTAGTGATAAAAAATAGTAAATTTTCTTTCATAAAGACAACCTGGAGCTGTTGATACCATTCTTGCAAATTAATGCCATCAACCCTAAGTTTTGGGAAGTCACTGGGTAAGTTTCCCACATTATTTTGTCCATTACTTACAACCTGAGGTAGTCCGTGGTCTCGCAAGTGTAGGAAATTGCAAAACGGCATGGGGATGCTCGCAACGAGTCTGCGCGGTTCTCTGGCCAGTTCAAGTCTTTCCGGACCGTCTACGTAGTTTCGCACATGCGCGTTGTTCATTTCTTCTTTGGCGTCGTCGTGGAAGGTTCTCTCCATTGTAGCTCGCTCGCTCCGCTCCTCTTCAGACGAGTCGGTCTCTGGCTCGGTCTTAGGAGTTCTGATGGCGGCGACTGTTCTTCTCTTTCTTTTGGGTGCGTTGGCACTTGCTTCGGTCTGCGGTGTAGGGCGTAATCGACATGGCTCTCTGGGCTCGGGCGTCGTCGCTCTCGAAGTCAGGATGGGAGTGTGCAGGTCTTGAAGTATCGGCTTGTTCGCTTGCTTCTTCGTTGGCGCTTTGGAAATTTTTAATTTTGGCCCAAATGCAGCAAAAAGCGTCTTCATTGCTGACTTTACTTGGGATTTCGTTAAGTCGTCTTCACTTTCTGATTCTGGCTCTTCCGAAGAGTTTGAATCCTCCTTTTCACTTTCGTTGTCTGATAACGTTTTTCGCGCCAGAAATTTTGAACTGAGCATTTTGATTGGCTCTGCTTCGCTCACTTTGGAGGCTTGTTGAAACCAAGATGGCTGCCATTCAAAATTTCGCGCGGGATCACATTTTTTCTTTTTCATAACGACTTTCTCTGTATTCATATTACTCACAGTTTTTTGGTCTTTGGGTTTCTCTTTAGCGATGTTTTTCTCTCTCGCTGCTCCGCTGTTCTTCAGCATTTCTTGGAGGTTCGCGATGAGGCTTTCATCGTTCTTCTGGTTTTTTAATAATTTCAATATCTCTGACCTGAGTTCGTTATTTTCTATTTCGATTTCCTCCTGGCCATCATTTTCATTTATTAATTCTTCTTCTTCAGTGGTGTATTCTTCGGATTCTCTCGAAATCGCGTTTGTGGATTCGTTGATTATTTCTTGTTCAGTTTCTATTTCTTTGCTGTAGGCCCTGGTGTTGGGCCTATCTTTCTTAGACATTTTTAGGTATTTATTGAGTCAATTAACCATCCTCTGCTACCAGCTTGTTGCAATATTTTCAGGATCAGACTCAATAATAATAATAAGAGTTAGAGGTTTAAATATATTTCTCTTTAATTATAATAGGCATTCTATATTCACTGAATATTCACAGATAGAAGCTAAGAAAATGGTGAAGGTGGCTCCTTATATATACAAAGGGTGGAGCCAAGAGTGGGAGTGGTGAATTATGAATACATTAAGAGTCAAAGAATAAGTTAACCCCTGATATCCCATATATACATTATTTACACATTATGGAATAAGGCATTTACATCTGACAGTTATAACTTAAAAGGCACTCCTGGGTTGAAAGGATTAGCCAGTGACATCAATGTTGCCAGGGTGACACTCAGTTGGGGGGCCCTTTCATGTCACCATTAATGTGCCCACTGAAGAGGTACCTATTTATCTACTCGTGTTTATATACTTTCAAACTGCTAGGTCTGCAGGCGCTCACCCCATCACATAGCAGAAGTAGGTAGTAGACCTAGGTTCAAGACCCTACTACTTGTGGATCATCAGCCCAGCTTTCTAAACACATAAGCCACCACACTCTTTTTCTAGAATACATAAAGATACTTTAAATCTATGATGGAAATGAGAAGAAGGCACAGAAGAGGCTTTACTTCCTGAGAATGCTCAGGAAGATAAATCTATCTCAGCATCTACTTCTGTCCTACTATTGCAGCACCATTGAGAGTGTCCTGACATACAGCATTCTTGCATGGTATGGGAGCAGCTCTGTAGCGGACAAAAAAAGCTCTACAGAGAATCATTAAAACTGCCCAGAATATCATCGGGCTCCAGCTACCAGCCCTGGACGACATCTTCGAATCTTGCTGTTTGAGGAAGTTGTATAACATTCTCAGAGACTCTTCCCATCCTGCTTACAATCTTTTTGGACTGTTGCCTTCTGGCAGAAGATACAGAACAATTAAAACTTGGACCACACATTTTCTGAATAGTTTTTATCCCAGAACTATAATTGCACATTCAACAATGAACTAAAGGGCCACCATCAGTGAGCTGTTGGACAGCATTACTTGGTCTGTTGTGTAGATGTTTGGGTGGTTTAGGGGTGGGGAATTGTGGTGGGTGGGAGTGTGTTTGGGGATTGTTATGTGTGTGGGACCTGGTCTTTGGGTGTTAAGTCAATTTTGTTGTATGGGTATACTGTGTATACACGTACAATGACAATAAAGTTATGAAAAGAAAAAAAGAAAAAGAAATATGGACAACATTTAGGATAACTTTATAATGCCTATGGGACTTAGGAAATATGGGGTGTTAACACAGTTTTATAACACAGTGTTATAAAGAATTTTAAAGATTAACATTCAACAGAAAACAGAATTTTTCATGCTTATAATTAGTGGATAGATAATTAGAAAACAGTGATGGAACAGTCTTTTTGTATATAATAACTGCTGCAAGATTAGTATATGCAGAAAAATGAAAAGACTGAGAAATATCCACAATGGAGAGATGGTTGGTGAAGGCGACAGAATTAGCAGTGATGGCAAAATTGACTTTTTTTGATTAGAGAATGGACAATAATTGCATTTAATAGTGACTGTAAACTCCTCATGGACTTTTTGCTGAAAAAAGAAGAAAATGAACTTGTGATTTATGGATTTGATGATTACAAAGGATAGACTATGGAAAGAAGGAAATCATGATGTAAACGTAGAGAGACAGTATTGGTTATAAATGTATTTATCTGCTGTTAAGAAGATTAGAAACTACTTCTTTACAATCTTTTCTTTTCCTCCCCCCCCCATTTTATTCCTTCCTATTTTTCATTTTTCATTTTATTAAATTTGTATACCGCCCTACTCCCGAAGGACTCAGGGCGGTGATTTTCTATTTTCTATTTTCTTCCTTGTTTATTCATTCTTTTTCTCCATTTTCTTTATTTTTGTTCTAAATTGTTTCCCTGTTTTTATCTTATGAAAAAATCTCTGTAATAAAAATTACTTTAAAAATTATAAATGTTTCTACTGGAAATTGTGGCATGGCAACAAATGAACCTCCGGATCTGAAAGTGTGAATAGGATGTTTGTTACTTTGATTATGTTTGTGTAATATATGCTGCTATTTAATTAATATATGCTGTTGCAGGCAGCAGCCATGGTGAAATTTGTAGTAGACGGTCTGTAATGATTTTTCCAGAATGTCCTGGGCTGAAACTACATCAAGGCATAAGCATTTCATGGCTGCCTCCGAACGATTACAGACAAGTGCCCATTAAATAAAATATTTTTTTTCTTTTAATGACCTATAATTCCTTGCATTGGAGTGGAATCGAGGTGACTGATTGGAACTAAGGATTTACTGGCTGGATGCCTTTCCTGTCACCTATGCAGAGCTCATTTCTGCCGTCAATTTTCTATGTTTCTATTAAAAATGAAGGGAAAGACAAAGACAGTAGGTTCTTGGGACTGAAGATTAAACTGAACATGGTGGTTCAGCTGTGAATGAACATGACATAAAGGAGAACAGGAACATGACAATTTAGGTGGGCACTGACGTTTTATACCTTTTCATGCATAGTTGAATTAGAAGCACCATAAAGATATAGTTTCAAGTTCCTGTCCTTGGCTGTGGTAGGCAGTTAGAATCCAAGCAAGCTTTAATGTGGGACAACTCTTATCTTATTGAATTTTCCACTGCATGCAAATGGAAAACTACCACTACCTTGTTTTCCCCCCAAATAAGAAATCCCCTGATAATAAGCCCAATCGGGCTTTTGAGTGCATGGCAATAAGGCCAAGCGCTTATTTCAGGGTTCAAAAAAATATAAGACAGGGTCTTATTTTCAGGAAAATATGGGTAGCAATTCTCCTGTCAGGTCTTCATGAGCTTTCCATATGCAAAGTGGTTTGGGGCCAGTGGAATCTAAATTTTGTTCCTTTTTCCAAGAAGGCCCAGTTCAGATCAATCACCTATGCCAAGCAGAAGCAGGCAGGCATGGGGAAAGGATTTCCATTTGTGACTAGCAGGAGAGACCTTGTAAGAAAAAAAAAATCTTATTTTGCCAGGGAAGGAAGAAAAGAAAATCTCACTAGCTAACCGGGCCAGCATGACCCAGCTGAACCATGGCTGAAATAAAAATCAGCTTTATAATTTACCTCTGGCCACATGGAAGATTGCTTTATCACTTGTCTCTCAAACCAAAGTTTATTAATCCTTGAGGTCCTAACAGAACTAACCAATTCAGCCTTGAAATTAAGGAAAGCTTCTTTTCTGACATTCTTTCTCTTCTACTACGGTGCAGACTGTAGGTTTTATTTCGGAATGTCACCTATCACTTTTCATCTTAATCTGATTTAAATTCTGCCCATAACATGCTCAGGTTCATTTTTGTAAAGCTTTATTTTTTTTATAACCGTTGCCTTCTTTGTCTGGAAAGGCAATCTCCTCTTCTATTTTTCCTTTGATGTACTTATAGTGTTGCACTGATATCTCTGCCAAATCATTTCTTTTTTCAGGAGGGAAGTGTTTATCTTGCCTCTCAGTCTTTGTCTTCACAAGCTGCTTCTAAATTTCTTCTTGCGGGATAGAATGCCACCATTTTATTTTTCTTGACAAGTCCCTGAACAAGCGAAAGCATAAAGAATGACCAGAAAACTCTGACCTTCACCAGCATGTTCCCTTGGCAACAGCCAATTTGCTATTATGGTATTGAAAGTGAAATTCTGATCTGTTCCTAGCAAAATAACAGCTCCCTTTTCAGACTAGGTCATAAGGAATTTAGAAGTGAATCTGGTTCTTTGAAAACAAGAACAAATGCAATTCTTTTGGGAACGAATAGTCTTCTGTGGCACTAGGTTGTGTGACCTGTGATGGATCCTCTATTTTTAATTCCCTAGCTGGGGAAGAATTAAAAATAGATTATAATCAGTCTCCAAGGTAATTATGAAGATGGGAAGAAGCAAAAGAAAAAAAAAGAACCATAGACACAGCAGTAAATACTGAGCTATAAAACTGTTCATGAATCTCTGCAGGCTTAATAAATTTTTATAACATATCTTTGGCCATGCACGTTGCAAACTGTAAACTATAGACAGTATAGACTTCCTTGTGGGGCAAGCCCTATTTATGACCACATAAATAAACTTTCTTTTGTAATAAGATATTTAAAATGAAACTTATTCATGTTAAAAAGACTTAGTTTCAAATAAATATGGATAGATGGTAACTTCAAGATATTTGGAATTATTTGTAGAAAGGGATTGTTGGACCTCAAAGTATAATACTTATCCTGCTTTCCATATAGTGAATGGGGAAGTAGATTTACAGCTGTTTACCTATCTGAGATTGCAACTTTTTTCCATCAATATTTGAGTTAGTTGTTTTTTTTTTCAGGTTGAATAAAAATTTTCATTGCTTCCATCTTTTATTACAAAATATACTCAACTTGGGAAAAATAAATAAACAAGGGTAGGGGTTGCAAGCCAAGGTAAAGAGAAACCATGAAAACACCCACCCGCTCCAAAATACACCACATAACCAGTGGTGGGATTCAGCCAGTTCGCACCACTTTGGGAGAACCAGTTGTTAACTTTCTGAGCAGTTTGGCAAACTGGTTGTTGGAAGAAATCATTAGGGCAGAGAACCGGTTGTTAAATTACTTGAATCCCACCACTGCACATAACCCAACTCCATTAGTTAATCTCTTTAAAGGTTTCTCAGGAGCCTGAAAGTTTTACTTCCCCTGACCACTCAAGGAGTCACAGCATTGGAGAGGGAAACTTCCCCAGTCCAGAAACTTGGACAGTTTTAAAATTGTGGACTTTAAAATTTGATAGGCTGAAAGAGAGCAATACAGTAGATATTGCTAAAATATTTCAGAATACGGTTTGGTTCATAAATGACAATATTCTTCTGCTCATATAGTTATTGCTATACCTGCTATTGCTAAGGAGAGTTGATTTTAAGACTAATCAAGAAATTGATTGTGAGAAGTATAATGTTCTGCTCTTAGAACATTGGTTGCACTGTGCAGGAATGGTGGTACTTGCTTTCATGATATGTGAACAGGATTTGACTGGAGAAGGCCAGTACACTTAACTATTACAAAAGCTAATGCAATTATAGACTTACATCAGCAGAAGACTTCCTCATAGACTTTGCTTGTCAGAAGGTCGCAAAGGTGACCACATGACCCTGGAACACTGGAACACATTTATGCAGCTGTCATAAATATGAACCATTTGCCAAGCATCTGAATTTTGATCATGTGACCGCAGGGATGCTGCAATGGTTGTAAATGTCACAGTTCCAAGCCTGGCCAACAAAAGAAAAGGCCACACTGTGGGTCCAACAGATGCCTTTATTGGTGTCATAGCCTGGCACGCGATGAACAAAAATGAAAATGTTTCTAGCCAGCATTACTGGCTTCTACCAGCCAGCTGTCTATGAGGGCTCAGCAGGTCCCACCCATGCCTACTACCAGCCTGCTCCAGCAACCACTCTTGGCCTGGATTCATGGCCTCTGATCAGAGGTGGATTGCAGCAGGTTCTGACCAGTTCTGGAGAACCGGTAGCAGAAATTTTGAGTAGTTTGGAGAACCGGTAGTAAAAATTCTGACTGGCCCCGCCCCCAACTATTCTCTGCCTCCTGAGTCCCAGCTGATTGGGAGGAAATGGGGATTTTGCAGTAACCTTCCCCTGGAGTGGGGTGGGAATGGAAATTTTACAGTATCCTTCCCCTGCCACGCCCACCAAACCATGCCACGCCCACCAAGCCACACCCACAGAACCGGTAGTAAAAAAATTTGAAACCCACCACTGCCTCTGATCCAGTTGCAGCTGTCACTCTCTGACCTTCCACCACATGAGTCCCTTCCCACACCCAGTACCCGACACCCGACTGTGCGCCCCTCCCCCCATGGTTTGTGACAACTCCATCTCGGACATTGACAGTAAATATGAAAAACAGTGATAAGTCACTTTTTTCAGTGTTGTTATAACTTTGAATAGTCACTAAACAAATGGTTATAAATTGAGAACTACCTATATTTTATTGTGCTTTGACTACACTTCACCTTCAGTTTTGGCCAATGCAATTCAAACAATAATCAAAACCTTGTGTGATGAAGTGTATCCAAAGAAGGATGGCTAAATATATTTATTTAAGATACGTGTTAGCCATCATTCAAGATCGTAACTTCTCCAAAATATCTTACAAATTAAACCAGTCACACTGCCTATAGATTTATAAAACCACTTTATAATTAAATCGCTTTAACATAATCAAAACCAACCATAATCTCAAATATCTAAAAGTGGCACGTCCCACAAAGTCCTTGCAATTAAGTGCCAGAGAAAACAAGCATGCTTTGAAAAATCTTTTAAAAGCAGCCACAGATGGAGCCAGATGGTGTGGAGGCTGAAGTCCATGTCCAATGTGGAAAGGTTGAAGTAGTTAGATTTGTTTAGCCTGGGGAAGATATGATTAAGAAACAATACAATTGCTATCTTCCCATGTTTAAAACAGACTGCCTTGTAGATGTTCACACATCCCCCCCGCCCCCTGTTTATTCTGAAAATGTAGAATGAGGAGTAGAAAACATAGGAAGAGGTTCTTTGGGACAGAAGTTGTTTAATAGTGAAACAAACTGCCCTGGAGGCTCCTTTGTTATACTTTTTGAAGTAAAAACCGGATAGCTATGGAGTAAACGTACTTAAGTACTGGCTAGATAATCTTAGAGAAACTTTCCGCTCTATGATTTTGTATTATTGTAGCCCCATGTGGGAGCCATAAAGTGAAAAGGCTTTTATCCCTGGGCTTCATATCTATTTTTCTAGGGGTTAGGAACCTCAGCATGTCTGCAGTCAGCATTAGAGGGTCAAGTATATAGGAGCCTGCTACAAGATCAGAGGGGAAAGCATGATGAAACATATGCTAAGACAACATGATGTTGAAAGCAAGTGCATAGGTCAAAGGATTCACATTGTGATGTCATAAGACAATTTTGTCACTTGCCCTCTTCCCTCATTGTCTGTATGGACACTTCTGGGGGAAGATCCTATCTCCAGTTATTGTGGTACCAAAGACATGTCTCCCTCCCCCTTTCTAAACACAGTATCCATTTTTCATTGTTAGGCTGATTTGGGAACCTGACTGTTGTAAAGGACTATTACAAAATGTAGTTTGCCCATTAAGCCAGAGGAACAACATAGAAATGGAACTGGAGAGAACCCGGAGCAATTTTCAAAGTGTTCCCTTCAAGTTGTCATAAAGTCTTGGTGAAATACCAGTTAAATGAAAGTATTATGGTACTATAACTCAATAATACTACAAATAATTTTTAGGCACACACAGAGTTCAGGTGAAGTCAAATCAATTATGCTCAGATTCTTTTTCCTTAGTTTCTCAAATGTTCATTCTCTTCAAAAAGAATTTGAATATTTACATGCATTTTCATTGCATTTCTGCCAATGCCTATATTTTGCACAATGTACTCAATCTATAAGCATATGTGCCCTGCTATACAATATTTTGCACACATTAATTCAAGTTTGTATATTTACATTTGATGCACACATTTTTCTATTTTTCTTTGTTTGACTTGTGAACTCTGGTGTGAGGTTTGGAAAAGTACAGATTCCAGAAAACACATACACACATTCTGAATCTCATACACAATTGGAACAGCAATAACCTTTCCTACAGTCTCTCATTCCTTCTTGATGCAAACACACATACACATTTCAAGTCTCTGCTGTTAACCATCTTGGCAAAAAATACACTGACCAGCCCCAGAGATGCTTTTTTCTTCAAGAGGCAATTGGACTTTCTGGTTTTTCTTTGAAGATGTTTCGCTTCTCATCCAAGAAGCTTCTTCAGTTCCAGAGAATCTTGAAAGAAATGTCTTCAAAGAAAAACCAGAAAGTCCAGTTGCCTCTTGAAAAAAAAAAAGCACATTTGGGACAACCATGACCTGGATGACTGAGAATCTAGAAAAGATTTCTACCAATTAAAAATACCTATGAACTATATAATTTCATTTCTGTTATTATGTTTATGCTATATTACTGTGCCTCTCCGAGAGCCTAAGACATTGTAACAATTCAAATCATCCAGCAGCACTGCAATATTCTTTCATTTAATTGGTATCTTACTAATATTATACTTTTTTTAAAAAAACAAAACCTTCCATAGCTGGAAAAGCATTTTAGCACTAATTAAAATTGCTACTAAAGTGCCAAATAGGGTGATAAAAAGATGCCATTGCAAAGGTTAGCATGAACCTGTATGAAACTTTAAAGGGTTGCTCAGGTGAAATGAACTTTCTCCACTCAAAGCAACAGCTGTCTAATGCCCAATAAAGTGGGTGGGGTTGAGTGGGATGAGCTTTCCTCATTTGGGTGGAAAATAAATTGCAAATCCAGTGACAGAACGATTATTATTAGAGCCAGAAATCTCACATAAAGCAGCCTTTATATGTGCTAACTAGAGATATGTAGACGGCAATAGAACAATTATAGATGCTATAGATAACATTCAGACTATTCTTCCTTCTTGGAAGATAGATTTCACTTTTAATTAGAACTGTACTGAAACTGCTGGTTCCTTTTTTTTTTCCCCACTGCCAAAACATTCTTTGATTTGTTTTTCTCAACAGTCTTTTCTTTCTCCGGTTCAGAATTTTGCCAGCAGTCTTCAGATCACATGGCATGTTGCTATTGCATGGCGGTCACGGCACTGTGCCGAACATCCTTAGCACATACAATGACACCATTATATTTTGATGAATGTGATTGCCTGATCTGTGTAATCTCATTTGACAAGGAGTTGGCGGTGGTGGGACAGCCAACAGCAATGGTGTTGGCAGCAGCTAGGCAAGTATCAAAGAGGTATGAAAAATAACGCCGCAACCCAATGCAGATGGAATGTCATATTTTCAGAAAATTATGTAAGCATTCTACTTTCTTGAACATTTTTTAATTTGGAAAGTCTGTTTTACAACAAACTGCAAATTAATGTGCTAGATTTTACCAACCCATGCAAGATATGTATGAAAACTGACATCCACATTTATTTATCAGAGCATACATTTTTACTGCTGATTGAAGGAAGGCTCTCTCAAAACACTCTGAGGAATTATAGATACCTAGTCTGTTGTGGGGCCTCAGCTTGCAGAGGAATGGATAAGAATTCTAGGGTCACAAATAACTCTCCAAGTCATGTACATGTACACCTACTATGCTGTTCCCTTTCAGGGTAATTGTGATTATGCAGGATGCCGATACTGAGTAATGAATAGTAAGCCAAAGAACTTACAGGCATCAGATAAGGAATAGAAAGAGAAATGACTTTACACCAATATTAGTCACTCCATTATGTGCCATCAAGGCTATCCTTTCAAATTATCCTTGCTTCCCCCATCTCTCCACATTGCTCCATACGCTACTTGTTATTCTTTGAACTTCTCTTTTCTCTCTTTTTTTTAAGGGCTCAACTTTAATGCTGCATTATATGTCAGAAACGACGAACTAGTGTCATCTAGATTGCTGAGAGTTAGAATAAATGAAAATGGGACTCTGTACATTTGTTATTATTGCATGTTATGCTTCAATGGTAATAGCACAATTACTTCTTGGTAAAATAAAATATACTACGCACCTCAAATCGGGATACTGCTATTCAGCAGCAAACCACAGAGGTTATAAAAGTATGATAGGGATCAGCAGTTGAGAAAGTTAATATTATGCCTGTAAATTTAACCTGTCACCTCTAGGACAGGTAGATAACACTTTAACGGACTGAATGACTGATTATGAACCATCAAGTTGATGTCAAAGCAACAAAATAGTTTTTTTCCTGGGATGATCTGTTTCTGACTTCAAGTCTTCCAAAAAGTGCACCCAATGTTCCTGTACCTGAATCCATTCATCTTGTTCCTTATCAATAGTGTTATTCACTTTCCTTCCACTATTATAGATTTCTCAAGACCTTCACAAATGGTGTCCAAAATATATTTTGAACCTGATTATGTCTGCTTTGTGAGAAAAATCTGGGTTGATTTCTTGTATGATTCCTTTGCTTGATTTCTTGGATATCCATAGTATTTTCAGAAATCTTCACCAATACCCATATTCAAATTCAACAATCTTTTTATTCTGCTTCTTTAGCGTCCAATTCTAATTTCCATACAAAGTCATAGGGAACAACCACGGCTTACATGATTCTGATCTTTATAGGCATAGACGCATTACAGCATTTGAATAATTTCAAATGCTTTCAATCCTTCTCCATCAAATACTATTCTGTAGTATATTTCCTGATGGTTAGTTTTTTTATCGTTGATAGATGATCCTAGAAGGCAGAAACCATTCACTTCTTTAATACTTTTACTATCAGTTCTAAGGCAAGTTCAGGGGTAGGTTCTACTTACCTTTACTACTGGTTCGCAATGGGGCCACACACACTCTTCTGCGCAAGTGCAGAAGCATTTTGATGACATCAGGGTCGGTGGGCGGAGCCTCCCGCCAGTTTTACTACCGGTTCTATAAAACCAGTGTGAACCGGGGGCAACCCACCACTGGGCTAGTTGCTGTTATTATTATCATTAGTTTGGATTTTATATTTGATTTTAGTTTGCTTTTATTTTTCATTGTGCTTTTGGACTTTCATCCTAAGAGTTTTCAGATCATTTCCATTTTCATCTATCAAAATAGTATCACCAGCATAACACAAGTTATCAATGTTTCTTTTTTCAATTTTAAAACCAAGGTTATTTCCTTCTAGTCCAGCTCCCTCAACACTTATTCAACATAGGCTGAATAAATATGGGGACAGAATATAGCCTTGTCTCAATCTTTGGTGAACCTGAAGCCGGTCTCTTTTACCATGTCCATGTTTACCTGGACTGTGGCTTCCTGATCTTATAAAGGGTTCGCATGAAGAGAACATGTAGACGCTCTCTAATCCCTATTTTTCTAAGGACATAACATGTTGAAATTATGTCACTGCAGTGGTGAAATCCACTTACCTTTGCTACTGGTTCAGGAATGGGAGTAGCGGGAGCACTAAATGCATGCTTCTTCTGAGCATGCGCAGAAGGTAAAAAAATGGGACGTAATGACATCCCAGTGGGTGAGCGGAGCTTCCCGCTGTCGCCGCTACTGGTTTGGCAAGCCAGATAGAACTGGGTGGATTTCACTGCTGCTCACTGGGTAATGAAATGTCTGCAAGAAACAACACCTCATAGTTCAACGCTGAGCTACAAATATTCTTGTCTATTGGGAATGACAATAAGATTGTCATTGTTGATCCAATTAAAGGCAGTTCTATAAGAAATAAAACTCATATTGACTTATTTTTTATAGTCTTGGTTTTCTTAATTATATAGCATGAATCAGCAACAACATCTCATATGGATTTTGCTTATCAGAAGTTGGCTGAGAAGGTTGCAATTTGCAATCATGTGACTGACCCCAAGATGCTGCAACTATCATGAATACGAGCAGGTTAACAAGCACCTGGGTTGCAGTTACATGACAACAGGGATGCTGCAATACTAAAAAAAAAAATGGATTGGTTGTAAGTCACTATTTTCAGCACCGACTTCAAATGGTCACTAAATGAATGATCATGTCAAGGACTACCTTTAATTCACTGAACTATAGGGAGGAGGAGGAGGAAGAGCCACAATACAATCAGACTAGCAAGGTTCTATTATTGAAATTTCTATGGAGTTGATTTCTTGGTTTGGCCTATCCAAGTAGGGCTAGATACTGGACAGTGGTGGGTTGACCCCGGTTCACACCGGTTCTATAGAACTGGTAGTAAAACTGGCAGGAGGCCCCGCCCATTGGCCCTGATGTCACCAAAATGCTTCTGCGCGAGTGAAGCAAGCGTGTGCGCGCGGCCCCGCTGCAAACCAGTAGTTAAGGTAAGTAGAATCCACCCCTGATAGCGGAGCTGACAAAAAACAAAATTTTAAGTACACTTTTTTCACCTGCTATCCAGAAATGGGCTTCACATACTGTAGCAACCAGTTCGCCCAGTATTGGAAATGTGCACATGCGCCATCTGTGCATGCATGCAGTATCAGAAAATACAGCAGCAATTTGCTCTTGCGTGCCTTCCACACATGCGTGCAGCATCAAAAACATAGCAATATAGGACAGGATTGCACCCAGGCAGGTAGGCGGGTGGGCAAGCCCACCAGCAGGTTGCCACTACCAGTTCGCCCAAATTGGTCCAAACCGGCTGAATCTGCTGCTATCCCTCCATTTTTTTCATCCCTGAATTCACAAGACACAGGACTTTTGCTTGTAATACAAGTTTCTTCTTACATTTTACATTCTGAATGTGAACAATGCTGAGGAAATAAGGAAGGGGAGGGGGGAAAAAGGAAGGAGAGCAAAAAATTGAGAGGGAATTGCTTGTTGGGAGACAAGGCTGAAGACAACAGGAGCACTTTGTGTGAAAAGTAGTTCACTCTTTTCACAGCTCCTTAATAAGTTAATAACTTATTAGAGATTAACATAACACCTTGAGGCACAGAAGACATTGCCTAGTTCTTACATTACTGAGGCTCTATTGTAATTCCTTTATCACTCCCCCCCTTAACTCAGCCAGTGCCTAACCACCTGGGGCCATACTAATCTAACAACATAAGATTCAATTACAAAAGACTACAATAGCAGTACAAACTACTTTTTCTACTACATCAAATTGGTACTCATCAGCATTAATTATTGAGTGACCATCAGAAATCACATTTCTTAAATAGGCAGGGATAAAAAGCAATCAAAGTGCCACCAACCATATTTCCTTATTAGTGATTTCTTAATGAAGACGTCTGCTATGAAAGGAAATAGGAGATAAGGATGGAGAAACCCTGGGTGTTTTTGGATTTATTTTATTGTTAAATTTGTACATGCATGTATGTTCTTGTGAGATATAAAAGTATACGCACCGGGGAATTTGCAGTTTTGATTTGGCCATTATATTGTAGAAAGTTACTCAGCCTAGTGTCTTCTAGATCTCTTGGTTCGATGACTCCCAAAATTCTTACATAAAAGATCCATTGTCTATTTTGTTTTGAAATTCTGGAATCTCGAAGTCCAATATTTTAAATACTATGAACCTGGAATAAACAGCATCTTGAAATTGGATCTGTCTATGTTCATGTTTGTAGAACTGACAGTGAGGTTATGGAAGTGGGGGAGGGTCGCTTCTGCCTTTTAAGATCAATCTAAAAGATCAACAGTGAAGAAACAAGCAGTCAAGAAGTACGCTTGCAGATTAGCACTCATTATCGCAGCCATGAAGGCTTTGGAAAAAATATTCAGATGCCCTGATGTATCTATACCAGGGGTGGGTTCTACTTACCTTTACTACTGGTTTGCAATGGGAACCCTGGTATCAGTCCATGGCCGATTGGGAATCAGGCTGTGCAAATGGTGGGTAAGCGCACAAGCTTGTGAAGTTCCATTTGCACATGTGGCGGGCGCATGCACAAAATCATCCCCTCCCTCCACACCCCACTGCTTCCACCACCAGCCAGCCAGCCAGCCAGCCAGCCAGAATGATTGGGGACCGCTGATGTAAATATTGCCAATCTCCAATTTTAAAATGGGTTTAAAACAAACAATAATACCCACATAGCCTTTCAACTAAAGAATCTTTGTATATTATTGGACCTCTGAGCACTATATTTTTATATGCTTATTAACATATTATTCTCAGACTATTTATAAACTCTAGGCACCCTAGTCACTTTCCTTGTTTCTCATTGCAAAGAATTCACCACACTCTGGGTTACATTACTAAATAGTACATTTTTAAAAATCTGAATAGGCTTTTAAGTCAAACACTTACTATTTAGATTAGATCACTCAGAATTCTGATGATAAAGTCATAGAATTTGGAGAAGACTGTAGAGATCTAGGTTTAACTTCCCATTCCTTGTGCTAGCCATTACCTTCTCAGAGTACCTGGTCTTACAAGATAAAAATGGGAGACATATACCTTGAACTTCATGGAGGAATGTAAAGGGTTTGTGTGTATATGTGTTATTAGATCAATGCATTCTAGGGTGAAAGCTCATGTGAAGTGTTACTACCACTTTTTAATGCCTTAGTATGACCACACTTGGAATATTGCATTCAATTTTGGTTGCCACAATATTAAACAGATGTTAAAACTCTAGAAAGAGTGCAGAGAAGAGCAACAAAATGATCAGGGGACTGGAGGCTAAAACATATGAAAAATGGTTGCAGGAATTGGGTATGTTTAGCTTAATGAAAAGAAGGACTAGGGGTGATTTGATAGCAGTGTTCCAATATTTGAGAGGCTACCACAAAGAAGAGGGAGGCAACCTATTCTCCAAAGTATCTGAAGGCAGGACAAGAATGGAAACTAATCAAGGAGAGAACCAACCTAGAACTAAGGAGAAATTCCCTGACAGAACAATTAATCAGTGGAACGACTTGCCTCCAGAAGTTGTGGGTGCTCCAACACAAGCGGTTTTTAAGAAGAGATTGGACAACCATTTGTCTAAAATGGTATAGGATTTGTTGCTTGAATAGGGGGGTGGACCAGAAAACTTCCAAAGTCTCTTCCAACTCTGTTATTCTTAGCATAGTATGTGGTCCTGTATGGCTTATTAGGACTAGGACTGAGAGGCTGCAATTGGCCCCAAATCACCCAGCTGTCTTTTGTGCTTAAGGGTTGACTAGACCCTGGGTTTTCCCATTTTTAGTCCAGCATCCTATCCACTACATCACACTGTATCCATCTATAATCTAGCCTTCCATCATGTGATTAAACATAATCATTATACATGTTTATAATGTTGTATTAAACATATAAGAAGAGATTATGTGATTCTCTTTTCAAAAGTCTTGCTCCATCAGGAAGACACCATCCATTTTTGATTACCATATATTTAGGAATAGTTGGAACCATAAAATGGAGAGATGCATATGCTGATGGTGCAATGTTGATGGTGCAATGAGAAACTGAGATGTGAAGCCACTTCATCCATGTTGCAATATTTTCAGGATCAGACTCAATAAAGATAATAGGAGTTAGAGCTTTAAATATATTTCTTTTTAATTATGATAGGCATTCTATATTCACTGAATATTCAAGGTAGAAGCGACGAGAATGGTGAGGGTGGCTCCTTATATATACAAGGGGTGGAGCTAGGAATAGGAGTGGTAAGTTATGAATACATTAAAGTCCAAAGAATAAGTTAACCTCTGATGTTCCATATATACATTATTTACACATTGGAGAATAAGGCATTTACATCTGACAAATCCCCCTCTAAATGCCGGTTCGTTACACAACACCAATTACATTCTGATTCAGGACAATATAATACATATAATTTAGAAGTTAAATATTTGTGTTGTTTAGAAGGTAAGGGTTTTGTTAATATGTCAGCTAATTGTTCAGAAGTATCGCAATGTATTGCTTTAATGAATCCGTCTTGAGACAATTGTCTCACATGCTTAAACTTTATATCAATATGCCTGGACCTTTGTCCAATTGCATCGGATCTGGATATTTCAATGGCCGCTTTATTGTCTTCATGCATAATAAATGGTAAAGTGGGTTTCTTCCAAACATCAGTGATCAGATCATTGAACCATACAAGGTTATTTGCAGCCTTGGACAAACAAACATATTCCGCTTCTGTAGTAGAAGTGGCTACTAGTTCTTGTTTACCAGTATACCAGTAAACTGGACAATCATTCAATAGAAAAACATAACCAGAAGTACTCTTTCTGCATGATGTATCACCAGCCCAATCTGCATCAGCATAACAAGTAATTTTTGGTTCTCTGTCATTATTGGGTTCCAACATTAAACAAAAATCTAATGTACCCTTCAGATATCTTAGAATTCTTTTGACAGCTTCCCAATGATACAAGGTTGGTTTACTAACATATCTTGACAATAGATTGAGAGGTAATGCAATATCTGGCCTAGTCCAATTAGATATATAAAGGAGTGAACCTATAACTGATCTGTAAAATGTGTTGTCTTTAAACTCAGGGGAAGATTCATCAGTGTTTCTAAGAAAATCAGTTTGCATAGGGGTGTCACAGGTTTTGGCATTATTTAAGTTACATTTGTTTAGGAGTTCGATGATTTTATCTTTCTGTGTAAGTTTGAATCCCCTTTTAGTTTTGTTAATTTGCACACCAAGGTATTTATTCACTTTACCCAGAGATTTCAGTGAGAAGTGTTCATTTAACTTATTTACAAAGATTTCCCTGCTCTCTTTATGCTTTCCAATGTATAAAATATCGTCCACGTAAATTAATACAAATTCAATATGATCATTACTCTTTTTTACAAAGAAACAGTTATCAGCAGTGGTGGCGTTGAAATCCATGGTCTTAAGTACTTTTACCAAGCAATCGTACCATCTTTTGCCGGATTGCTTTAATCCGTACAGACTCTTATTTAATAACCAAATTTCGTTCTTATTAGTGTATTGACTGTGTGGTGCTCTTACATATATTTCCTTATCTAATTTTGCATGTAAGTATGCGGTCTGTATGTCATATTGGAATACGTCCAGATTGAGTGCAGATGCTACTACAAGGGCTGTTTTGACACTCTCTGTTCTCACTGTGGGTGAATATGTATCAGTATAGTCTTCTGGATATTTTTGTGCATAGCCTTGTGCAACTAGTCTAGCCTTGTATAAGGTATTGCCTCCTTCTAAGTTCTTAATTTTATAAATCCACCTGGTACCTATAATTGTTTTATCCTTAGGTGCGATCGCAGGTGTGAATACATTTAATCCTTGTAAACTTTCCATCTCTTTTTCCATAGCTAGTTCCCATTTTTCTCTTTCTTCATGTGGAAGTTTCAATACTTCTTCATATGTATTAGGTGTTATTTGTTCTCCATTCATATGCATTACGTAATCTTTGTATTTATTTGGTATTTGGTTTCTATTGTTTCTAATAGTTCTTTCAGGCTTGCTATGGTTATCATGCAAATATCTAGCTTCCTTTTTTGTTAATGTGTCTGTCTTTATTTTATGCTGACTATTAGTCCAAGTTTTGGTTTTGTTCTTACTTTTGTTAATATTTTGATTTTCTGTTGTTCCTTCCTCGCAAGATATCGTATCTTTACATTTATTAGGAAATATTTCATTAAGGTGCAATTTTGACCAATTGGCCTGTTCATGGAACACAGCTGTTCTGGATACTATAAATTTGTTATTACTATCAATAAATCTGTACCCTTTGGTTCCAGTTTCGTATCCCATGAATCTTAATCTCCTGGATACGTTTTCTCCCTTTCTCCTCAATTGTTTAGGTATGTGTACGTCTGCAGTGACTCCAAATATGTGCATGTGTGATAATTTGGGTTTTCTATTGTACATCACCTCATATGGTGTCTTATTCACAATACTGGACTAGGTTCTATTTTGAGTGTAATTCGAATAATGTAATGCCTCTGACCAAAATTGTTTGCCTAAACCAGCATCCTCTAATGTGCACCTAATCATGGTTTGTAGTGTGGAATTTTTCCTCTCTGCAACTCCATTTTGAAATGCAGAAAAAGGATTGGACGTGAAATGTAACATTCCTCTATCCTTTAACCATTGGGAGAATTCTTTAGACATGAATTCACATCCCCTATCTGTCATAATTTGCTTTATTCTGATATTATGTTGTGTTTCTATACGTTTGTAGAATTCCTTAAATTTCTGAAATGTTTCATCCTTGTGCTTTAATGTGTAAACAAAACCATATCGGCTGTAGTCATCCACTATTGTTAGGAAGTAACGTTTTCTATAGGTAATTGAGGGACTTAATGGGCCAACTAAGTCCATATGTACCAAATCAAAAATATTGTTAGTTGATCTGTTAGATTTTTTTGGTCTGGGACTGGTTTTTAGTTTGGTGGATTTACATACTGAGCATTCCAAATAATTTTCACAATTTTTTATTTTGATACCTTCTGCGTGTTCAGTCATTTTTTGTACTACAGGAAAGCTTGCATGTCCTAACTTCCTGTGTAAGATGTGAGCACACTCATCATGAATTGGTTTACCTATTTTTGGTTTCTTTTCCTTGTATGTATTTTTGTGATCATGATTTATTCTACACTCATCATTGTCACTGTTACTGACATTTTCATCATCTGCTTCAATACAATCTTCCATATTTGAATCAATGTTATGTAAACATCTTTCTTTAGTTATCAGATAAGGTAGACCTCCTTTTATCATTACAGTACCTACATTTGTTTTGTTCTTTTCTATAGTTGCCTTCCCCTTTGAGAAAACTATATTGATATCAGATTCTCTGCTTAATTTTATGGCACTTAGTATGTTGTGAGGTATTTCTGGGATTAATAATACCCCCTCTATTTTCCCTAGACCAGGCAAGGTCACATTTCCTTTGCCTAGTACTTGAACCTTTTCTTGATTAGCTACCTTTATCACAAACTTATCTTCTATAAATGAAGATAATATACTTTTGTTGTTGGTGGTGTGATTTGTTGCACCAGAATCAATAAGCCAATTGTTATTCTCATCCAGTTGTGTTCTGGTGCTGTCTTGTTTATTTAGCCCATTCAGTGACCCAGATTTCCTCTCTTTTGAATTTTCTCTACCCCCTCTACCTTCTTTGTAATTTGGTGGACTTCTATATTTGTGTCTATCTGTGGAAGATTGTCTGTAATTATATTTGCTCCTATATTCTGGTCTATGTCTCTCTCTTGAGACTTTGGGGCAGTCTCTTCTACTATGTTCCCTGGATCCACAATTGTAGCATCTAAAGGCCTCATTATGTTTATCTTGAAAGACTACTTTCCTAAAAGGTTTGTGGTCTGTTTGGTTACTGGATCGATTTTTTCTTGAATTGTCTTCTGCTATCAATTTGTTAGATAGACTTTCTATGGATAAATATCCCAAATTAATGGTATCTAAGTGTGACATAAAGCTATCCCATGATGGATCAAGTGAATTGATAATAACACTTTTCATTGTTTGATCTGAAATCACTTCCCCCCTCAATTGTAGCTCAGCTCTTATTTTGTTTAGATTTATCAAATGCTCACTTATAGAAACCCCTGGTTTTACTCTAGAGGAAAAGAAATCCTTAGACATTCTTGTGGTTGTAGCTACGCTATCGCTGTGAAATAGATTAAACATGCATTGAATTATTTCTGATACAGTTAGGTTTGGTTTGATGCTATGATATATTGCAGGAGACACGCTAGATATTATTATGAAAAATGCTCTATGATGTAAACAATCTATTTTTAAAGTCCAAGGTCTTCTTGGAGGGCTAGTTATAAAGAATAGTAAATTTTCTTTCATGAAAATAACCTGAAGCTGTTGGTACCACTCTTGTAAATTAATGCCATCAATTCTAAGTTTTGGGAAGTCACTGGGTAAGTTACCTACATTATTCTGTCCATTACTTACAACCTGGGGCAGTCCGTGATCTCTCAAGTGCAGGAAATTACAGAACGGCATTGGGATGCTTGCAATGAGTCTGCGCGGTTCTCTGGCCAGTTCAAGTCCTTCTGGGTCGTCTACGTAGTTTCGCACATGCGCGTTGCTCATTTCTTCTTTGGTGGCGTCGTGGAAGGTTCTCTCCCTTTCAGCTCTCTCGATCCGCTCCTCCTCAGATGAGTCGGTCTCTGGCTCGGTTTTTGGGGTTCTGGTGGTGGCGACGGTTCTTTTCTTCTTTTTGTGTGCGTTGGTATTCGATCTTGTCTGTGGTGTAGGGCGAAATCGGCATGGCTCTCTGGGCTCGGGCGTCGTCGCTTTCGAAGTCAGGATGGGAGCGTGCAGGTCTTGAGTCGCCGGTTTGATTTCTTGCTTCTTCGTAGATGTCTTGGTAATTTTCAGTCTTGGCCCAAAAGCAGCAAAGAGCGTTTTCATTGCTGATTTTACTTGAGATTTTGTTAAATCGTCTTCACTTTCTGATTTTGGATCATCTGAAGAGTTTGAGACTTCTTTCTCACTTTCTTCGTCTGATAGTGTTTTTCGCGCCAGAAATTTTGAACTGAGCGTTTTGATTGGCTCTGCTCCATTCTCTTTTGAAGTTCGTTGAAACCAAGATGGCTGCCATTCAAAATTTCGCGCGGGATCACATCTTTTCTTTTTAACAACTATTTTCTCAGTAGTCATCTCACTTACGGTTTTTTGATCTTTGGGTTTTTCTTTAATGACGTTTTTCTCTCTCGCTGCTCCGCTGTTCTTCAGCATCTCCTGGAGGTCCGCGATGAGGCTTTCATCATTCTTTTGGCTTTTTAGTATCTTTAATATCTCCGACCTGAGTTCGTTATTTTCTATTTCGATTTCTCTCTGGTCATTATTTTCACTCATTAGTTCTTCTTCTTCAGTGGTGTATTCTTCGGATTCTCTCGAAATCGCATTGGTGGATTCGTTGATCATCTCTTGATCAGTTTCTATTTCTTTGCTGTAGGCCCTGGTGTTGGGCCTATCTTTCTTGGACATTTTTAATTACTTATTGAGTCAATTAACCATCCTCTGCTACCAGCTTGTTGCAATATTTTCAGGATCAGACTCAATAAAGATAATAGGAGTTAGAGCTTTAAATATATTTCTTTTTAATTATGATAGGCATTCTATATTCACTGAATATTCAAGGTAGAAGCGACGAGAATGGTGAGGGTGGCTCCTTATATATACAAGGGGTGGAGCTAGGAATAGGAGTGGTAAGTTATGAATACATTAAAGTCCAAAGAATAAGTTAACCTCTGATGTTCCATATATACATTATTTACACATTGGAGAATAAGGCATTTACATCTGACAATCCAAAAGGGCCGGGAAAGTGTAAATCTAATAGCCTCCTTTGTCCTTTATACATAGCTATTAGAACTTACCATATATCATAATGACTCTGTCATTCTGCATTTCCTAATCCCCTCCATTGATATTCAGCAGAAGGCTGCTAAATCTGGACTGCAAGAATCCAAATGATCAATAGATGGTAGAAAAGATATAAAGAAAATGCTGAATATTTCCCCCCTGTCTAGTGATCATCTGGGTTTTTTTTAAGCACCTATTTCTAAGCTCTAAACCAGTGATTCAGAGATGGGGAATGATTGCTCCAGCACCAGGCCATAGCGTTTGTATTTAACAAAGGAGAAAGCATGCATATTTGGCTGGAAACAGCTGTAGTTTTAACACATCTACTGTAGACCTGAGAATTTGTTGTACCAGGCACGTTTGGATAAAATAAAATGGGCTATAATGATAATATTCAAACTTTGAAAGAACAGTCATAAAAGAGGCAGAGAACAATAATTTACCAAGCCCTTAATGGAAGGAGAAGAAACAATTGCAGCACAGCGGATTTAAACCCTTAATTTTAGAAACATTTCAGCGATGAACAACATAGCTGAAGAAAGTGATAGAATCCACAAAGGTGATAAAAAAGAAATATTTGACACAAAGGGTTTAATTCTGAAATATTCTGCTTTTTTCGATTCAGTGGTCTTTATAGAACCATTCCAGTTCCATCTTCATGTAATTACATGTAAAAAAATCAATAATTTACATAACAAAGAGTGTTTCCAAACCTTACTTTTATAGACTATTTTTAAAAGATTTCCAGGAGTCCCTGGAAGGATGTAATAATGTAGAGGACATTGACATACGAGAACAGCCTTTAAATCAGACACTTTTCAGCCGACATCGCACACACACTAGTTTCTCTGGTGCACACACATCTGAGTTTCTGCCTCTCTAGAAAAATGAAATTAAAGCAAACTGGACACACAAAAGAATAATGGCATTATCAGAAATGGTCCTGGATGCTTCAATCCCCACAACAGAAGAATGGGTGGAAAAAGTGATGATACTGGCAGAAATGGCAAAATAGACTGTTTTAATTAGAGATAAGGACATATCAAAGTTTGTTCCTACTTGGAACCTGTGCCTAGATCTTGTGCTCAGGATATTAAAAAATGAATTTTTTTAATGATAGGTTTTGTTGAATGATATAGCTTGTTGTTATAGAAATGACTAGTATTGGTTAGTAAAATAAAAAGTTGAGCTTGTAATTTTGTTTGGTGTATTATTGTGCTGAAAAAAGGTGGAAGTTCCATTGAGGACCTGTATACTGCACGAGTCAAAAAGAGGGCAGTGAAAATATTTACAGACCCCTTGCAACCTGGACATAAAGTGCTTCAAACCTACCCTCAAAACGACGCTATAGAGCACTGCACACCAGAACAACTAGACACAAGAACAGTTTTTTTCCCGAAAGCCATCACTCTGCTAAACAAATAATTCCCTCAACACTGTAAAACTATTTACTAAGTCTGCACTATTAATCTTCTAATAATTAAGTGACATGCATGAAAATACAGCAGATTACATCAGAATGTTGGTTATTATCTTGGGGAAATAAAAGGAAAAGGACTTGCTCCCCAAGTACGAAAGTTAATTAGGGATGAGTAGATCAGTCTAAATATAATTTGTTATATTTTATGTTTTGCCTGGGTTCAATCACAAATCTGTTCCACCTGCAACAATTTGCAATTCTCAAAAAAAAAGCATTTATTTTCATATTCAACTTTCTCAAATTTGTATATACGCATATTTTCCCCAAAAATCTACACTTTCAATTTTATGCACATGTTTCGAGTTAAGAACTGCATTGCAAAATACAGAATCCAAAGCACAATCCTTACCTGGATCCTGTTAACAATATGAACAATAAAGATTGGATTAATCAATTGAAAAATACAAGCCAATAAAATTATCCAGCATTCTTGCTTAGAGTATACTTAATACTTTCTTGTAGCTGTCTATAAAAAGATTTGGGATTTTAATTGGGAGCAGTGGGCAGATTGTAAGAAGTATCAGTCTTCATTAAGAGTGGGATTAACTCCTGAGATTTTTCCCAACTATGTCTGTCAATCATGTCTGGATTCATCTCCCAGAATCTCTCAGCCAGTATGTCTATTGCTGAGAATTTTAAAAGCCAAAGATCATAAATTGGAAAGGTATCAGAGGTGGAATTGTCTCTCCAAGGAAAGAAATTTAAACCAGTATAGTAATAAAGCATTTTCCCAAAACACAGAGATCAGGAAAAGGGACCACTCAGGGATGATCCTTTGGCTACAAATACTTCTAGAAAGTGGGCTGTGATTTCACCTTTAAAAAAAAAAAAATCTGTCAAAGTCTTTGTCAGTTTGTTTTGCATTGTTACTAATTTTTTTCTGCCATTTTTGATATTTTAATATGCACCTGGAATAAGGTTTCTGGTTGCATTAGGAAAAAACAAGGCATTTGCCATTAGAACCTAAAAAGGAAGTTCAAGCTCTCTACATGGGGCTCCCCTTGAGGAGCACCCGGAGGCTCCAACTGGTGCAGAGTGCGGCCGCGCGGGTGGTTATGGGAGCGACGTGGCGTTCCCATGTAACATCTCTCCTGCGTGAGCTGCACTGGCTCCCGGTGGTCTTCTGGGTGCACATCAAGGTTTTGGTTACCACCTTTAGAGCGCTCCATGGCTTGGGACCCGGGTACTTACGGGACTGCCTGCTGCCACCAGTAGCCTCTTACCGGTCAGTACGCTCTCATAGAGAGGGGCTCCTCAGGGTGCCGTCGGCCAAACAGGGTCGACTGGTGGCCCCCAGGGGAAGAGCCTTCTCTGTGGAGGCACCTGCTATCTGGAATGAGCTCCCCCCGGAGATACGGAGGATCCCGGATTTATGCACCTTCCGCCATGCCCTCAAGACCTATTTATTCCAACAGGCTGGCCTGGCCTAACCTCCCTTTTTAATTGTAAATTTTAAATTTGTCTAAAACTTTAGGGGTGTTTTAATCTGTTCCGGGCCAAATTTATTTAATTAGGTTTTTATACTGTTTTTAAATTTTGTAATCTCTGTGTTTTATCTCTTGGCTGTTCACCGCCCTGAGTCCTTCGGGAGTAGGGCAGTATATAAATCTAATAAAATAAATAAATAAATAAAGGTACTGCTTTGACCAGGCAACCTCAAGTGAGATTACTGCATGCCAACAGAAGCAAGGGTGATTGGCACTCAACCTAGTGTAAACAGTTCTCCTGAAGAGTTTGAGGAAAGGATAATCAATGAGAGAAGTTAAAGGCAAGTCAGTCCAAGGGCTGTGACTGAATGGTACCTCCTTCAGGCAGATTGAATGAAGCCAGGAAGGAAAGCTTCAAGGAAATAATTCTATTGTGTAGTGGGCTTCAGTAGGCAAGAAGCAGACCAGCATAGCTTTAACAACATTTATTGACTCAAAACTGGAACTGAGGAACAGTAGGCAAATGCCTGTAATTTATACTCTAGCCCAGGGTTCTACTTACCTTTACTACCGGTTCATATTGTGCCCACGTGCACTCTTCTGCGCATGCACAGATTGTTTTTGATGACGTTTGGGTCAGTGGGTGGAGCCTCCCACCAGTTTTACTACCAGTTCTATAGATCTGGACCGAACCGGGGGCAACCCACCACTGCTCTAGCCCCACAGGGCCTTAACCAATCATAATACTTGAAAAAGCCCGCCCAAATATGAATGTTCTAAGTTTCCCTCCAAAACAGTTGGAGTTAACAGTTAGGGTCATCTAAAGGTTAGTTTCACTTTAGCATGGCTTAATACAACTATATATATTCAATACATAACAGATTCCTTTTGTGATCAAATCAGATTCTCTCCTTGGTTCCAGCATCACTTGCTTCAGCCAGGCTCAAGACTCATCTTTGTGGGCTAGAACAGTGGTCCCCAACCCCCGGTCCACGGACCGGTGCCGGGCCGTGGAGTACCTGGCACCGGGCCGCACAGCGGCCGGGGGACATGAACGCTGCAGCGCAAAGGCTCCTGGGCCATGCGCAAAAGCTCCTGGGCCGTGCGCAAAAGCTCCTGGGCCGTGCGCAAAAGCTCCTGGGCCGTGCGCAAAGGCTCCAGGGAAGAGAGCCCCGCGCAGGTACGCACGTGTGGCCCAAAGCCCCCACCCCTGCGCGCGCTCAGCGGGCCACGGTAAAATTATCAAAGGCTGATTGGTCCTCCGCGATAAAAAGGTTGGGGACCACTGGGCTAGAAGATTCATTTCATTCATTCATTCATCATTCATTGGCAACCTTCAGTCTCAAAAGACTATGGTATCATGCTCTGGAAAGAGGGCCTAAAACAGCATCTAATGTGACTAAAAAGGTCAATTTGAGAGTGGCAATCCCTTCCACACTGAGGGCAGATACATTCTGTCCCCTGCCCAGCCTCCAGATTTCGCTGGTTCCGGGACTGCCTCTTTGTCTCAGCCTGCCGAACAAGTGTCTCTTCGAATTGGAGAAGGCCATGCTGCGTCTTTAGCCTCCAAGCTGAACGATCGGAGATCAAGGTTTCTCAGTTGTTAATGTCCATTCCCAGGGCCTTTAGGTCCCTCTTGCAGATATCCTTATATCTGTGGTCTCCCTCTGAGGCACTTTCCCTGCACTAATCGTCCATACAGGAGATCTTTCAGAATCCGACCATCAGCTATTCTCATGACATGCCCAAGCCAGCGTAGACTTCGCTGTTTCAATAGTGTATATATGCTAGAAATTCCAGCATGTTCCAAGACTGCACTATTTGGAACTTTGTCCTGCCAGGTGATGCCAAGAATACGTCAGAGACAGCGCATATGGGCTAAAAGATAAATCCACATATAACTGAATGTGAGACACATCATTCCCAGAATTTCCTGTTCTTTCTTTTTCTGAATGTTCTTTTTCTTTCTTCTAATGATCCACTGCTACAAACCGGAATTTAACATGGGGAGTTTGCAAGATCCTCATTAAGGCAACAGAAAGGTTTCTTAGGGGTTTCTTTACTCCCAACATTCAATGAGATGAATTTTTAAAGGTTTTCTTTAAAAGTAATAAGTAATAGTCACTTCACATTGCTCATTGCAGAATTTCTTGAATCAGATGCAGTCTTTAGAAGCTGGGAGTGGAACAAATGAGCAACAGTAACAATACAATACTATGCATGTTTTCTCAGAAGTAAGTGCCATTGTATCCAATTAAGCAACATGCACCCTTGGGACCCCAAACAGTCCCTAAGCCCCTTTTCATGGCTTTCAGAGTCTATTGAATCCATGACTGCTTAAAACTCATAGCGTAAGCCTTGCCATTTTGAAGTGGGAAGAGTATAGTATAGTATAGTATAGTATAGTATAGTATAGTATAGTATAGTATAGTATAGTATAGTATAGTATAGTATAGTATAGTTCTAAATTTGGCATGCAGTAGATAAAAAATAAAGAAAACCCTCAAAGGAAATTGGGAGCAGAAGAAGAATATAAGGAACATCCACGAGACCTCAGTTGGCAAGAGAAGTTCAGTCTCCAAGGCACAAAGTCAAGCAGGAAGCATGAGGAATAAACACACAGAGCTGTAAACCCAAGAAGTTGTTCCCAGCAATGCCTCCCCCTGCCCACTGTAATAAATAGCTTCCCAGTGCAGCCCATCAAGACGGGCTGGGCTGCACTAGAGTAATCTTGCAATCTCTGTTGCTCTTGTCTTTTCTCTGCCCTGAGTGCTCTCGGATCCACCATGGAAAGCAGCTCCTCCTCCTCCTCCTCTTCTTCACTGACCTGCAAGCTGTCCCCAGCCGAAGCCTCCTGTGAAGCGTCCCATAAATCTCTTTCGACTGGTAGTTACAGAGTCATTAATTAACCCAGTTCTTGATGTGACAGGAATGAGCTCATCCTCCCTCCAGCTGGCCTCTGAAGAAGTGTCAGAGGAGTCATCCAAGGGAGACATCACACTAACTCAATGCAAGACTCGTACAACTCAGGTTAGGACCTGCTCCACTCACAAGTGGCATATTTTGTTGGTCCTCCCTAAATGTTACAGGTGGCCACCAAAAACATGGCAACCCCTAAATTAAACTTACTCTAAAATATCTGTACATGAGATTGAACCAGAAATAATGCTGGAGAAACAAGAAAGTTGCAGAGATCTAAGGCAGAACCCATAGGCAGGCATATCCTTTTCCATCTCTGGCAGCAGAAAGCTTAATTAAGTATACATTATCTTGAGTTAAGAGCAGCAATTCTCCATTTACTTTCTGTCTCTTTCTCCTTATCATCATAACCATCATCAATCATTTATTTACTGAATAAAGGGTGAATGAATATAAACAGAATGAGGAGTATTTCTGAAATGAGCTTAAATAAGGTTGTAATCCTGTTCAGGATTATTTGGGAGCAGTTCCCATGGACTGAGACTTACCTCTAACTATTCAAATGTGAGATTTCATCTGAAGTTCCTACTTAAATTATTCCATAGGCCCGTGATGGCGAACCTATGGCACGTGTGCCACAGGTGGCACACAGAACCATATCTGTGGGCACGCGAGTGTTGCCCTAGCTCAGCTCCAGTGCACATGCAGGTGCCGGCCAGCTGATTTTCAGGCCTTCTGGGCCCACCGGAAATTAGGAAACGGACCGTTTCCAGCCTCCATAGGGCCTCTGGGAGGTGGGAAAGGCCATTTTCGCCCTCCCCAGCTCCTAGAAAGTCTCTGGAGCCTGGGGAAGGCAAAAAAGCGGCCTACCTGGCCCACTGTGCCATTGCATACCAAAAGCAGAGGGAGTGCGGGGGGGCCATGCGCGCATGCATGGGGGGCAGGGCACATAGAATTATGGGTGTGGGCACGCACGTGCGTGAAAACCCCCCCCACACGCTCCCCACACTTTTGGCACTCGATGGCAAAAAGGTTAGCCATTACTGCCACAGGCATTGCCATAAAAATTAATAGGTTAATTTCATGTTATTTTTTAATAATAATATTTTAATATTTATTTATTATTTAAATTTATGTGGCTGCCATTTCACAGAAAAGGTAGGGGATGAACAGACTGAGCTGGAAGTCATCAGTTTGGAATTGTTCCACAGCCACAAGATCCCTCTGAGAATTCTGCTGACCCTTAAAGTAAAGGTATAGGTTCCTCTTGCACATATGTGCTAGTCGTTCCCGACTCTAGGGAGTGGTGCTCATCTCTGTTTCAAAGCTGAAGAGCCAGCGCTGTCCAAAGACATCTCTGTTGTCATTTGGCTGGCATGACTAAACGCCAAAGGCGCACGGAACGCTGTTACCTACCAAAGGTGGTCCCTATTTTTCTACTTGTATTTTTTATGTGCTTTTGAACTGCTAGGTTGGCAGAAGCTGGGACAAGTAACGGGAGCTCACGAGTAACACGGCACATTCGAACCAACCTTTCGATCGTCAAGCTCAGCGTCTTAGCCACTGTGCCTACGTATCCCTGTTGACCCTTATCTAATGCCAATCTAACTTTGCAGATTGGTTGGTCAGATTCTCATGCATAGTAGCAATAATATACTCTTTTGTGCCTTGAACTCAGCAAATGTTCCTGGTTCTTTGCACCTGACGGAAAGTGACTCTGGGTGGAGTTCAGCAATCTAGTAAAAACATGACCACCCCTTGGCTGACAAACATGACTCTCTTGTGTAAGAAGAAAGATAAGCTTGTACTTATCTGCCATATTTTTTTTCCCTATCTACTGCAAAGACGGCTTGGAGTCGCCACCTGCCACAGTATCTTTAATGTCACGTGGTCCACCTGTAAAGGAAAAATGCACTTGTCACTGCAAGCCCATCGCTAAAACAATGTCACCTTTCTCCCGGTTTTCTTTTGATTCCTCTCTTGTGTAATGTCTATTACATGCTTTGTATCCAATTAAGACACATTGTCCAGCCAATTGGGAAGAAGAAACTAGCAGAAGCTGTTTTACAAATAGAAACAATTCTTGTTCATTATGCCTTAATTGAGGCAACAAAAAGGTGCTGGAAAACATCCATCAGAGATATATTCATGCACATAGTTGGAGGGGATTGGATTTAGAAACTCACAAAAGGAACATCAAATGTTCCAATCAAGAGTTATACAGGCAATAGTGAAACAAAGACTTGAAGACACAAATACAGCAGAATTAGCCCAATTACAGATTATATGTTTCCGGGAAAACACATTCCTTGGCTTTCATCCAAGATTTTTAAAGCATACTTTCTTCCTTTTATAGTCATAGCACAAAAAGTTGATTCTATTTGTTTCTCCTTCATTACCTCCAGATGTGTTTTCATCGGGGGAAGATATGTAAACCAGGCCCAGAGATAGCTAAGAATAAGGTAATGTTGCAATGAATGCCAGCCAAAACTCTTACTTAGATCTGAATTTATGGAAAAATTATCAATTTATCTTTTCTTTCTGGATGTTTTGGTGGAGTCTTATTTTTTTTTTCCCTTTCCCAAGCATATTTAAGTCTCAACAAAAAGCCCCACTATTATAACAGGTTTTGTGGGGAATTTTGAGCAAGGTTTTCAGCAATACAGTAGAGGAAGAACCTGTTCCATAATGAAATGAAACAAGTCCTTCTTGAGTGTGAATTTTCCTTTTCTTCATCCTGGCTCGATTCTATTAATTTTTATCTTTTAGTTAATTAAAGAAGAAAAGTGTTCCTATATGTGTGAAGAAAGAAGAAGAAACATGCTGGGTTAGATAAAAGACTGACTCATCCAACACCAAGAACAGAACCAGATAGACCGAGTTCACCTGCAGTTCCCATGTTCCAGGTTCTCCAGCAATTGGTATTCAGACACTAGATAGAATTCTTGTAATTGCACTATGTAGGCATTTCCATTTTTCAGTCCTTTATGAAAGGTATCTTCAGGGCATTCATGTGCTTTTGCCTAAGTGGGCATCAGGCTACTGTACTACATCATGCGGACCTCTGTTATTCTGTTATTCTGATCTACATTCCTATAGTTTCATGACATTGGCTGATGATGAGACTTGAACTCCAAAACATATGGAGGCACCAGCTAGAGATACAGGTAGTCCTCAACTTATGGACACAATTGGGACAAGAATTTTGGTTGTTAAGCAATGTGATGATTAAGTGAGTCATCACACAATGGGGCCCAATTTTATGATCATTTTTACTGTAGTTTTTAAGTGAGTCACACGGTTGATAAGCGAATCAGGCTTCCCTAATTAACTTTTGCTTGTGAGAAGCTGACTGAGGTCACAAAATTGTGATCACTTGATCACAAGATGCTGCAACTGTTGTAAATGCCAGCCGGTTGCCACATGGTCACATGAATTGCAATCATGTGACTATGTGATAGTTGTAACTTTGAGGGTGAGTCATAAGTCACATTTTTTGCGTCTGTCATTACTTCAATCTGTTGTTAAATGAACAGTCATAGACAGGGGTGGGATCTAAATTTTTTTACTACCGGTTCTGTGGGTGTGGCTTATTTTGTGGGCGTGGCTTGATGGTCATGTGACAATTCTTTAGGATTTAACAGGTACTTTAGGTACTGGTCTACCAGGCTTTTAACTGCTTGCAGAGCTGTACCATTTGTTTTTGGAGGGACGGTCTACCCATTTATTTTTGCAGGCACTGGTCTACTCATTTGTTTTTGGAGGCACCGGTCTACCACCACACTGCCTTTTAACACTGATCAGCTGTAGGGCGGCCCTTTGAAGCCCTGTGGCAAGAGTTTAAACAGCTTTTTCCTTCTAGCTGATCAGCTGGGACTCAGGAGGCAGCAATAGATTGGGGGTGGGGCCAAATAAAAGGTAAGAATAACGCGGGGGTGGGGGGGCAGAATCGGTTCGGTGATGTCATATCGTCACCGCTACCGGCTCAGCGGAACCGGGCGGAACCAGGAGGAACCCACCACTAGTCATAGATCAAGAACTACTTATATGTGTTAGTCCTGTCATTTCCCTATTTCAAATCTGTGCAGGTTCCCCAGTAAAAAAAAGCTACAAGGTATTTTTAAAATAAAAGTTTGCAAATATGCTAGTTTTTCTGTTAAAAGCCCTTCCCCTCAAAAAAATTAGGTGATGGTGATTACAAAGAAACATGCTGACATTTGCATATCTTCATCTTTTGCTTATAGCCTGTGGTTAACATAGATTCTCCCCAATTCCTCTGTCACATTTTCTGTACATCTCTATTTTTCTTAATACACTAGTGTTACAGGTTTACTTGCACTATCCAGTTGTTCCATTGACAGAATGGGCAGGCAAAATATTTCTGGAGGGCAAAAATTGATTGAAAACTAGGGATGGAATCCTTCTACTTCAGGTAACCAGAAAAATACTAAAATGATAAACTTCTGGACTCACTATTTTTTTTGAATCTATATTGAATATTTTGCAAATCATTACCTAAATGTGTGTGGATGGAATTTTTTTTAAAAATGTTTTATTACATTATAGAATAAAATACAAAAGCAAATAGTAGGACACAGTGGGGTGGAGAAGAGAAAAGGAAAGTGAGTAAGGGAGGAAGAAAAGAAAAAGACACATTGACTCCTGACTCCCTCTGTTGCAGTAGAATACAACATTAACATTGAACACTCCCAAACATTGGGAATGGTATGTTCCCTGACTTGGCCAAGGTGAACAGTGAGCAGACGGAGGCTCTGGGTGGGGCAAGGCTGGAGCCAGGGAATGCTTACCTTTGGTGAGCAGAGCAGGCGAGGTGCGGAGGCGAGGTGAGGGATTAGCTGGGTCGCTTGGTGAAGACAACATATATAGGGCGGGGGTGGGTGGGCAAGCATGCTGATGGGCAAGCAGCGAGCGGGTATGCAAGGCCAGCCAGAGGTGGCATTTGCCAGTTTGGCAAACCAGTTAAAATTTCTGCTACCAGTTCACCTGAACAGATCCAAACTGACTGAATACCACCTCTGAACAAATCAATCTAATCAGTAAAACCCAAAATCAGTGTGGATGGGATTTTTTTGAACTTGTTTAAGGTGAAGCCAACATAAGTAAAAGGCGGGAAACACTTAAAAATAGTAAATGTGGGTATGTCCTATCTTGAATATATATGATTTATCCTTGTGACTGCCATCAATATTCTATGTTAAGGCCAATTTCTGGGGAAACAATGGTAGACTGAGGATGAGTTTGTGGGGCTGTGGCAGAAAGTGGGGCCAGTGAATGAATCAGCTCCCCAAACTACTTTCCAGATTAAGGGGAACACTTGAGATTGCCCAGAGTGTGCTCCTCATGAATGCTCCTGGGATGACAACATAAAACAGAGTTCTCCAGTGAGTTTTAGAGCAACGAAAGTAGGGAAAATCAGCTTTGCTCAACCATAGTTTTGAGCTTTCAAAACGGAAGCCGGATTCACTTCTTTTCTTAATTACCTTTACTGAAAATGGCTTATAAATTGATTTTTTTTGGGGGGGGTTATTAATAATTTTCAAGGACAAGATTTTGAAAAGCTTTTAGATAGACGGAGGCCAGATTAATTGGAAATATGATTTTAAAATACTTATAAGGATACTTCCTATAGTTTGTTTAAAATATTTAGGAAAATTTTGATTTTAAGTGTCAGATATCTCTTCCTGGGAAAATATTCGGGATGAGAGAAAAACGTGGTAAAGGAGAACTTGAAGTCTGATTACTGGAAGCAACCATAAAAAATTAAAATTTATAATTAAAGACCACTAATACAGAATGGAGTAAAGCATTTTAACTCTGAGTAAATTCAAGGATATTTGGCAACAATATACCTAGAATTTTCTTTCTCTTTAGACTGTCAGACAATAAAAAATGGACTTAAAAGAAAAGATAGAATAAGCTATAGTGGAAAATCAGATTGTTTTGGATGTGGATTTAAAATAGTCAGGATACAAGAATGATACTGACAAAGAGGCTGAGGTTTTAATAGTTAAAAGCAACACACCAATAATAAATTGGGAAGAATGATTTGAATATGTGGATTTAGTTAAAAGTGACTTGGACAATTTTCTTACTCTTGATTTTACAAAAGGGATGTGTTGTAATTATGAAGGAATTCTTGGGAAAAGGTAAAGAATACAGCTTTGGGGACATTACCTAAAAAGAATAAACATCAACCACTTTTAAAGTAAAATGAAGGTTTACAAAGTTGGCTTATTCAACCAAGGTTAAAATGTATATGATTCTCTTTTTTTCCCTAGAAGTTTTAATGGTTTTTGTTGACTAAGACTGAATGATGAGGCTTTAAGGATTTTTAATAGATCAGATATGGGAGGAAGAGAGTTTTTGTTGCATTTTTAGAGAATGTGATAAGCTATGCTATTAAAATTGAGAAGAGATGAAGAGGAGATGATAAGAAATTAATTTATGGGAATTTATTTGAAGGGATTAAATATTAAAATTTTTAATATGTTGTTGTTTCTGGTAACTCCTAATGGAATTTTTCTTAGCTAAGTTTGAATGATGAGGTTTTAGAAGATTTGTTTATAGATATAAGACATGGAAAGATGATGTTTTCTCCTTTGCATCTTTAGAGAAATGGCAAGGTATTATGCAAAGTGAAGGAAATAAATAAGAAATTCTTTTACTTGTTTAATCTCTCCCCCACTCTCTCCATATACATATACATATACACATGCACATGTACACATACATATATATCATATACATATATATGTATTATACATGTACATATACATGGAAGCTTCTAATGGATTTTTGTAGCATAAGATTGAATGATGAGACTATTATTTGATAATAGATAAAAGATGAGATATAGTATGAAGAGATTTCTGGTTGAAATATTAGAAAAAATGTTGAGCTATTGAAAAGGGTTTGTGGGACTTGTGATGGAATAAGGAAGTTTTCCACTGGTCAGGGGTAAGATATGGAAAATCTCTGGGTTTAGGGATCAATTGTGTAATAATATTCAACAAATGACACTCTGCTTCTACACTTCAACAGAAAACAGAAATTGTTATATATGTAACATTCATTTTCTAATGAAAAATATCATCATTAACAGTTCTCACCCAAAGCACAGCATTAATGCTGTCCTAAATTGTAAGGGTTTTTTTGTGTTATTGTTGTTTCATATTTAAGGGCTACACATATTTAAAAATAACACATAACATACTGTATGTGAGAAAAGCCAGAGGGATACTTTTCTTACAGAAAAAAATTGTCCTAGTTTAAGAAAAGACAAGTAGAGTAAGAAAACATGATGGAACTATCGTCAACCTATGAATTTCTACATTCATAAATACCAGAGCAACTGAAATGTCACAGATGTGTATTTTCTGATATATAATTTAGCTCCTTTCTTTGTAGTTAAACCTACACCTTCATCTTCTGCAGGTATTCATCAAATTTATTCTACAAGATCAAACCACCTTTGTTCAGATACATTACTTTCTTAGTCTTTCACAGACACAGAGCTATTTTTATAACTAGGTGTAAATTCTTGTTCTTTATCATTCATTGCTCTTCTTATATTCCAAGTTTCATATGTGAAGGTTATCACCAGATAAGCCCACAGATATTATAGATCATAATTTGGTCAATCAAATCTTTCACATATTTCCTAGTAATATAGAGAAAGTTACACATCTCTGTTCCGTGTAACAGCTGGTTGGGCCCTTAACTTCCCTTCATGGTCTATTGTTTTATGCTTATTAAAAGGATTTCCTATCCTTATGGAACAGTCCATGGCAAAGTGCAGTAGGATTTTTAACCTGGGTCACTCTCAGATAGACATAATAGCTGCCCTATGCCATATTACTGGGGGTCTCTCTTTTATGAAGCAATGAGAAGAAGAAACTCTGTGCAGACTCTCCAAAGGACGAATTGAAAACCACAGCACAGGTTGTGAGGCTAAACTAGTTTTAAATCAGCTAATAAAAGAATAATGTGAATTGCCTGCAGCATTACGTCACCTAAAAAAAAATCAACCACCTCTCATCTACAGAAATTCTGTGAAGAATTTCAAAGGCAGTGGCAGCTCTTTGAGATAGTCCAGGCCAAAAGTGCAAACTTTGAGTACTAATAGCAACTTTACTATAACAGTAACAGACTCTTGCAACTCTGAAAGCATTTTTCTCCTTTTTTTCCATTTAGAGTATTTTCAAGAATACTAGGGAGGGTCCCTCTTGAGATGCTTCCCAGGCTCCTTTTCCTTCTGTAGGCTGAGACACTTTTTCCATGACAGTTGTCTAGGTTGTTTTTCCTTCTGTCTTCCAAGGTCCCACAGATCATTGTAGGCAGACATGATGGGTTCTGAAACACGTAACCATGGTGGAGATGATGGAGTCAGGTAAGAAATGTCAAATGTATAACAGTAGCATGAGTGGCTGAGGCATGCCTTGAAGTGATACATCCAGAGCAACCTGAGCCAATCCAATTTTAAAGGTTGTAGGAAAGAATTACCCATCACAGCTTCTTTACGAAAGAAAATTTCTTTACGAAATTTTTCTTTAAGAAAAATGCATATGCCTAAACCAAATGGAACTGACTGGTTCTTATCTGGAGATTATTTGACTTCTGAATGCACAGTTTGAAATCCAGTATTGTTATAACATTATTTTTTAATGACCCAAGGGCAAGTGGGGAACTTGATTTTTACATTTAGTTAATCTAAATAATTCAAGCATGGATTAATTCAGCCATATTAAAGAACATTGGTTGGTTACATCTTTACCTTGCAGGTGGCTAATTGCTTTGAGAGCTGTAAAATATGAGCCATATTCAAATGACAGTTGCATGAACATTGACCTCATAGAAGGTAAGAGTGAAATTGTACTTGCCTCCCAACCTCACACATTCAGCTAGAGATTGATGTGTGTTTATAACCTATGCACATATAAACTTTCGCATGATCAGTTTCTGCATCCCCCTTCTTCTATATGCACAACAGAAATAAGTAGATATAGATATTCACAACCTGCATATGCATAGGTTCTATTTACACCTATGGACATGGACACCTATGGACATGATGGACATGTTTCCCTCTGGCCCATACTTGTACTCTCTAGGGTTCCTTCCTCCCCTATGCAGTGCTGAAATTCACTGGCACATCATTGATATTTGATTGAATTTTTGTTTTCACTGCATATACCTTCTAGTCAGTGTGATATAAATAACAGCATGTTCACCTCCATGGTCAGCTTTAGATTAGAGATTCTACCTTAAATAGATTGGTGTGATCATATTTGGATAAAACTGGGCTTTGTTTGCACCTGTGGCACACTTGCAAAATATGCCCAAACTAACTGGTACTTACTATCAGCAGGTAATTTTTACATGCAGCATGGGTACAAGTCTGGAAACATAATCTATGCTTTCTCCAACTTACTAAAAAGCAATATATGAAAGTGCCCTGCTTCTTATTTCAAATTCACATTCATACACATAGTTGCTATAGAAATTAGCACAATCATCCTCAAGGTCAAAGAAATAACAGCAGTCCAGGAATTCAAACCAAAACAGAGTCTCTGAAAAGAGAAGCTTGCCTAACTGGTTTTGCTTTTAGAAGAGCTTGCAGAAGAATAGTCCAAATCCAGTCCAAATTTCCAAGATCCTAACCAGGGTTGTTAGCCAGTCCAGAGGTCAAAATTTCACAAATGTCACACAAGAGCTGGAGATCAGATGGTTGATTCCAATACATGATCATGGGTCAGGGGCACCTCTTGAATCAGACAACTCTCTACAATATCCAGGTACCAGGATTTGGAGACCTTATATCATCATTATCTGACTGCACCAGATTTGTAGGTGGAATCTGTGTTTGCTCAGGCTCAGGTGATTTATATTTTGAGTCAGTGTCTGAGTCCTGGGCCATGACAGAAAACACTGATTGACCAAAGTAGGTTGAGCAACACAAGTGAATACATATGGGACCAACAAGCATATTAAAAAAAAAAACACACACACAAAAAAAAACCACTGATCAGGTAATGGGGCATAGATGGTGACTTCCTTTGGTTGTTTAAAGAAACTTTAATAGTTATGACAAATATGTTGGTTGAAGATGTGAATGTACAAGTATTTTTGGATGTTGATAACACTTCATTTTTGGCTAAGAATCTGAATGATCTGTGGCAAATGTTAGATAGAATGTATGATGCAACGTAGAGCACGGACTTGAAAAGCAGTGTATCGGATACCAAGATAGTTATGCTAACAGGGAACATTGAGTGAATGATGACAAGTTGTATATGTTAAACATGGTAAAAATAAAGAAATCTAGATCAAGTACAAGAATAGCATATCTTGATGGAATGTTTATGTAACATGAGAAAACTGTGAAACTTAAGGCAAGTAAAATCAGGGTAGTGCAAGATGGGTAATACCATCATGAAGCTCCTGGATCTATTGCCTCAACATATATTTCAAGTTCAATGGTAAAATCTATAGGCAAATAAAAGGTACCCCAATGGGATCACCCACATCATAGTCATAATCATAAGTTTATTTTGTCAAGCATAAATAAGATAACAGGTAAAAGTATAAACATGAAAAGAGTAAGTAAAAAGGAATATTAGGAGAGGGATGGTAGGCACGCTGGTGCACTTATGCACGCCCCTTATAGACCTCTTAGGAATGGGGTGAGGTCAATAGTAGACAGGCCTAATAGCAAAAGCAGTCACACAATGACTCAAATCCATAGCTCTACCCACCAACCAAAATTCTGGACAAGCTACATGATGATACCTTCATCATCATAAAACGCTCCCAAGTTGAAAAAACACACCACTTACTAAATAACATATTCCCTGGGATCAAATTCACATGCAAAGAGGAAACAGACAACAGACTCCCATTCCTCGATGTCAACATACGGAGACAAGAAATGGAGAACTAGAAATCTGTGTCTACCACAAACCCATGCACATGGACTGGATCCTCAGCTTCACAAGCAACTATCCCAGTGCACATAAAAAGAAGTTGGGTCCAGACCCTGTTCAAAAGGGCCAGGACACACTGCAGCACCACAACACTAAGAAAAGCAGAAGAGAAACAGCTGCTCGATGTCTTTCTCTGTAATGGCTATCCAAAAGAACTTCATATTCTGATCCACAGCACCCAAACCACACCACACACACACACACACACACACACACACACACACACGATCAAATTTATGTATATGTGTATTTGCAAGCATTGCAAGGATTTGTAGGCCACCTATTCTTCAGGCATTTTGGTTTCGTACCAAATTTTGGCACTTAAACTGGAGACAGTTTAAAGTACTTGGCCATGTTCAAGGGAGAGTGTGATAGGCAACATATACAGAACTTGCACTTCTGTGAACAAGTAAGGCAAATGTCCAGAATGACCTGAGCCATAGGATGCATACAGTGAGACCTGACATTTAAAAGAGTATGTTCCAGGGGTGCTATTCAGCAGGTTTGGACAGGTTTTGGAGAACCAGTAGCAGAAATTTTGAGTAGTTTGGAGAATTGGCAAATACCACCTCTGGCTGGACCCAGAGTGGGGAGGAAAAGAAGATTTTGCAGTAGCCTTCCCTTAGGAGTTGGGAGGAAAAGAAGATTTTGCAGTAGCCTTCCCTTAGGAGTGGGGAGGGAATGGAGATTTTGCAGTAGCCTTCCCCTGGAGTGGGGTGGGAATAGAGATTTTGCAGTATCCTTCCCCTGCCACGCCCACCAAGTTACGCCCACCAAACAACACCACACCCACCAAGCCACGCCCACATAACCGGTAGTAAAAAAAAATGACTGCCACCACTGGTATGTTTCCTCCCACTTGCCTTTCAAAGGTAAGTGAACAAAAGGTAGTTCGTATCAGCACGCTAACATATCAGCAACTTTCTGGAAAGCTCTTAAGACTTGATAGTTTTCATGGGCATGAGGGGAGAACATCAGGAGAGCGGTTAGCCCCGTCTGATCATTCCATGACAGACCAGTTTGGGGAAGTGTTAAGGAACCATTCTAGAAACTGGGAGCTGTGAGTTAACTTACGAGTCCCTCCCCTGAGGCATAAAGCCAGCTGGGCCATTCACTGTCTCTCAGCTCTAGGATGAAGGCAAGGGCAAACCACTTTTGAAAATCTTGCTGGGACTTGTTCAGGAGTCAGCACTGATATGAAGGCCCCCCTTCTTAAAATTACCTAGGCAAAAGATGCTGAAATATTCCAGGACAGCAATACAACATTCAGAAGGAGCCCAGGCAGGTACCTTCCTATTTCCCTGAACTATAAGAAGGTAGAGGAGGTACAGCACAATCAGGTTTGCAAGATTCTGTTCTTATAACTAATTTCAAGAAAAGTAGTTTGGGCCGACAGTCAGCTATTTAATTTTAATTTTAACTTTATTTATTGTATTTGTTTTGGGTCTTTATTTATTGTATTTGTTTAACATGCCCAAAGTCAGGTTAAACAAGATGGATGGCCATATAACCCATGCATATAAATAAGAAAGATTTGATATGCCTAAAAAATGCATGAGAAGGAAAATCCAAATAAAGAAACAGTGGCTTTCTTTTTTTATGCATGTTGCAGGCACAAAGTGGGTAGAGAATCTGAACTGGGACCTCAGGGCAAAGAGGTTTAACCCTCTTCCTTTTGCTAGTGTGGTCCCCCACGCTTATGTTTGACTAAAAAAATATTCACTGTCTTTATGATAATTACAGTATATAGCTAGAAAGTACCAAGGTTCTGATATAACTAAATGGTGCCCTTTCTTTACAGGCTTCATGGTATCTGTTAGCTATCACATTAGAATGCTTCACACTTGGTGTCTGCTTTAGATTTATTTTTACAACACAACTTCTCCATGTGGGGCCTGTGCTTTGGGATGGGAAATTCGGTATGGCTTTGTTAGACAGTTTCTGCCCAGTCTCCAGCCTTCCTAAAAAAAAAAGGTGGTTGAGAAAGTGGCAGAGATCCAAGACAATATATTTTGCACCGATGTAGATGGGAATTGGGGGCAGGGAGGTATTTCCCCAATTCCAATTTAAATCTCATCCTACTTGCTGTAGGATGTGTAATTTATTGGCATTTTGAGGAGATGCAAATCAGAGGCCAATCTGCTACTCTTTTTAGTATTTGTCTTTTTCTCTGGAAATCATCCAGTTAAACAGAGAGATGTTTCCACAAATCAAACCATCTTCAGTTCTACCCATGAAATTCAGCTCCATCTATTAGCTGTTCTTCTGTGTGAATTGTTCTGAGTAATTCACAGTTAAATATGCATTTTCCTTGTTTTTCACTTTTAAGAGCTGTGTCCAATTTCTGTATCTTTATCTGTCTTATCTCTTAAATAAACCCTTTAACTGAAGTTAATTAAATTTCTTTACATAGCTATTGGGCCTCCTCTCACTTACTGTGTCTTTGCCATTTTATTCATGCTGAAGGTTCTAAGGTGTTTTTAAAAAAAGAAGTCTGGGAAGACCTTATGAAGAAAAATGAAAGAAACCAGGGTGACTGTATAAGAAGTTTTCTAATGAGCTCAGATATAAAAAGAACATGTATAGAAAATCGAAGGAAGGATAAATTATTTCTAGCAAATACAATCAAGGAACTGAAAAATGTAAGGAAAGTAGCAAAAGATCCAATGTTAAAATGAATGTGCTGCAGGTTTGTGGAGATTGCTAAAAATAATAAAAAGGGACAGGATTGGCTATATACCTGGAACAAGAAAAAGTAAGTAAATAGCGAGTCTGCTGAATGAAGAAAATGGAACAATGTTAACTGAAATTGTTCAAATCTTGTTCTAGATCCCACAAAGGAAACAGTATATGACTGGAAAAAATAATTTAATTTAATTTAATTAATTAAATTTATATGCCGCCCCTCTCCGAAGACTCAGGGCGGCTCACAATACATTTAAAAAATCATTATAAAAAGACATTGAAAAATTTAAAAACATTAAAAACATTAAAAACTCAATCACACCATTCATGGCTGGATCTCGCCAGATCGCAACAGCGAGATCAACGGCCCCAGGCCTGCCGGAAAAGCCAAGTCTTCACTGCTTTTCAGAAGGCCAATAGGGTGGGGATGGTCTGGACCTCAGGAGGTAACTGGTTCCAGAGAGCTGGGGCAGCCACAGAGAAGGTCCTCCCCTGCGGGCCCGCCAGCTGACATTGTTTAGCTGATGGGACCCGGAGGAGACCAACTCTGTGGGATCTTACCGGTTGCTGGGAGCTATGCGGCAGAAGGCGGTCTCGAAGATAAATGCGATGATGAATTGGAGCTCAAGAGAATGAAGAAAGAGATGGTAATGGATGATAATTTCTTTTGTTAAATAAAGAAAGCCTTCAAGCCTTGTCTAGGGAAATTCTCAGTCATCCAGGTCATGGTTGTCTCAAAGGTGTTTTTTCAAAAGGCAACCGGACTATGTTTTTTCCCATGAGGAAAAAGAAATTTTGCTTCTCATGAAGCTTCTTGGATGAGAACTGAAACTTCTTCCCCAAGGGAAAAAAAACAGTCCTGTTGCCTTTTGAAAAAAACAGATTTGGGTCTTCAAGCCTAACATCATTGCATAGTAAAATAATTTATAAATATAATCACAGACATCTCTCCTTTTTTTTAATTTTTGGAGAACAGGGAAAGTGCAATGAGATTAAATGCAAACAAATTTTTGAGAAACAGACCCAGTATATCCAAATAACTATAGACTTTTCAACTTGACAGTGATACTTAGAAAGCTTCTAGAATAGAGAAATTAACTTTGTAAACATTTAGAGTGAAAGTGTTGTGTTGTAATCCTAAAGAATTAATACACAGTTCTTGAGGATGACTTTTGCCAGACTAATCTTATCACCTTTGTTGGCCGAGTTCTTCTTTGTTTGTAAAGTTCACCAGAACAATGAAGCTCAATTTCAGTAGATTTTTGACAGGTGCCCCATTATATTATTGTTCATAAACCGGTAAGATGTACTATGGGCCCTACTTCTCTTAGGTGAATTTGTGACTATACCCAAAGCTGTTCATTAATAGCTGTTCATTAATCTGAAAAATGATAATTTGGTTTCATAGATTTTGCCCTATACCCAGTGTGGTTAAATAGCTTGATCAGTGTATTTGCATCTTATAGGAATGAACAACTTTGGTAGGGGGCTGAACCTGGTCTTTTAAAACTCTTTTTTGGTCCCACAGGGCTAAAGGAAGAATGACAATAATAGGGTGATATCTCTGTGTAGATTCAAATGTTCACTGCCAGTCATTTTTAAAATAACCTTTAGGTGCTTGTTGTTATTGTAAATATTCCTAAAAGAGATAGATTAAATCTACCAAAGATTTAATACATCTATGGATGGATGGATGGATGGATGGATGGATGGAAGGAAGGAAGGAAGGTAGGAAGGAAGGTGCTATGAAAATCAACTATTCTGCAACCTAAACTGTGAGTTCCTCTCCCTTTTACAGTAGAAAGAGTAGTTCAGATATAATAATTCCAATATCACCACAAATCCTTCCAGACCAAATGGAGCCAACATTTGTGCCCATTATACATTGAGGTTCCACATGGATGCCATAACTGTGAAGATATGTAAGGTGTATTTTTATCCCTTAAACTTTTGAAGGTCCAAACTTGGCTTTGGCCCCACCAACTTTGGAGGTGTTACTTTCACACAATTTTTTCATAAAACGTTTGAGCTAACAGAAGTTGCAGAACCTTGTTTTATAACGATGTTGATCAGATGGAAAATTGAGTTCAAACAACCAATTTATTTTTCATAGCGTTAGTGTAAAGTTCTTATTTGGTGAAAAAAATAATAATAATAATAAGATAAAGATTAAAGATGCAAGCACAACGAGGTGAAGAGTCTTGCTCTCCCCTGCCAAAAGAATTATAGATTTTTACTGACTAGAAACTAAACTTGAACATAAATTTATGAATTTAAATGAGTAACACGGGGTTCACTCCCAAGAAAGACCATACACTGTTCTGCTTTTATACAGAATTTTGACCATTTCTTTTTAAAGAATATGATAAATATAGAATACATCCAGATGCTGGGGAAAATCATGAGTAGCTGGCAGAACAATTTGTATGAGGAGAGGAAAAGAACTCCCTTGGTTGAGAAAAAGTGATGATTAATAAGCAATATGAAAACCGCCCTCATATCTTCAAATGACTGTTGCTTTGAAGATGAAGTCCCACAAAGGCAGCTTGAACATTGTTATTATAAATAACTAAAGCAATAAATAGCTCCAGTAAATAAAGTTCTATATCAGCATATTCATATGACAAGAATACGATTTTAACTGAACAATGGGGACTGAATTAGCATAACTTGGCCGGACTACTGCAAATTGCTTTACATGGAGCTGCCTTTGAAGACTACCTGGAAAACTTAAGGGTTTGGATTGCCTCCTCTGATCAGAATTTATCTGCCCAGTATGATCACTCTGGAAGAAATGGCTTGGGATCCCCTACTCCTATGAAAGGAGAAAGAGGAGGAAGCCTTCAGTTTGTGAGTTTGGCACCAGTGGTGGCACGCGCAATCCCGTAGCGAACTGGTAGTAAAGATAAGTAGAACCTACCCCTGGTTGGCACCCATTCTCTTGCAGAGTTTTCCACATGAGGTTTGGTTGGCCACCTCTTATGCTGCTTTCCAGAATTAGATAATTTAATCAATGCTGACTATTGGCCAGTTCTACATTTTAGCATATATTTTTTTGTTTTGCTTGGATAATTTTAATGATGTAAATTATTGGGATTGTGAATGCAACATACTCCAAATCAGACAGAAAGATGGAAAGTTAGAAAGATAGAAAGGAAGATAGAAAGTTGGGAAGATTGATTCCTGGTTCCCTAAAGGCATTCTTTGCCTTTGAGCCAATCTGAATCAAAAGCTTTGGGGCTTTGATTAAATATTTATCCATCTTCATGCAAACACATAAAGTTGAGATAATCAAGGCCACAAACAAGCAACCAATTCTGGGCATGTATTAAAGACTGAGAACCTTGGCTGGCTGCATACCCTAAAAGAAAACAAAAACTGGACTTTAACCATCTGTGATACCCTGTGGGACTTTAACCATCCATCCTTCCAGAACATGCTTTAAAGTCCAATAAACATTTGCTCTCCTTTAAGTGGGTGATAGTTATCTGGAAGCAGCATGTGTGCTGATGCTTGTTAATTAATATACTAGAGTAAGCCGAGACATGGCCTGCATGGCAATTGAGCAAGACAACAGACTGCAGTGCCTTGGGCAGTGAAAACATAGTGATGATACTGTGATGCATGAGTTTGGAGAATAGAGGATAGCGACTTTTCTGAAAAGTAGACTTTTTTGTACCATACTATTGTAGGGAAAATGCTGTATAAGGTAGGAGTGAAAAAAAGTGTAAAAAGAGAACCAGTTTTGCATTTGGGGGGTTGCATTCGGGGCAAGAGATTTTAAAGAGCAAGCCCAAGTTTACTTCATAAAATTCAAAAACTATCCAAAATGGGCTCTAGCCCTGTTTTGGTTATATTGTTCTAAAAATGCCATGCAAAGTTTGGTTCTCAAACTCAGGAGAGAGAGAAAGAAATAGGAAGTTCCCAATCCTGGTCTAGGAAGCTGTATGAGGCCCATATTGTACTTCTGAGCTAGAAAACGTGATGCTCATTTAAATGTATACAGAAGATAGTAAAGTTATGCAAAAAGCATAGAGGAAAATAATATTACCAACTTGCCAAACCTTAGCTATGAGATCACAAAAGTGATTATTGCTGAAATCTGAAGCAATGAGAAGTAGATACGAGGAAGTCAGATTTAGATTCATAGGAGACCGATAACCAGAACCTCCAAAACTGGAGAAATGTTGGCACAGAGCTTGCACCCAAAATATGATACTTTTATGGATTATGATTAGTAACATTTCATTAGGCTGCTGATCAGCTTTTAAACTGAACCCTCAGAGGAAAATGATAAAAGCTGGTGGCATATAGCATAGCATAGGATAGGATAGGATAGGATAGGATAGAATAGAATAGAATAGAATAGAATAGAATAGAATAGAATAACGGAGTTGGAAGGGACCTTGAAGGTCTTCTAGTCTAACCCCCTGCTTAGAGGGTTGGACTACACTACTTCAGACAAATGGTTATCCAACATCTTCTTAAAAACTTCCAGTGTTGGAGCATTCACAACTTTTGGAGCCAAGTTGTTCCACTGATTAATTGTTCTGTCAGGAAATTTCTCCTTAGTTCTAAGTTGCTTCTCTCCTTGATTAGTTTCCACCCATTACTTCTTGTCCTGCCCTCAGGTGCTTTGGAGAATAGCTTGACTCCCTCTTCTTTGTGGCAGCCCCTGAGATATTGGAACACTGCTATTATGTCTCCCCTAGTCCTTCTTTTCATTAAACTAGGTATACCCAGTTCCTGCAACTGTTCTTCATATGTTTTAGCCTCCAGTCCCCTAATCATCTTTGTTGCTCTTCTCTGCACTCTTTCTAGAGTCTCCACATCTTTTTTTACATTGTGACAACCAAGACTGGATGCAGTATTCCAAATGTAGCCTTACCAAGGCATTCATTAAGATGAATTATTCTAAGATGAGGATGGGAAGAGGGTAGAAATTCCTCTGCATGTATTTCTACCCACTCTAGTACTGAAGACAGGAATCAGGAATCAGAACCAATGGCCACTGATAGCTTTTGAGTGAAGGAATTTCCCATTCAAGTTCCCCATTCATTTTTCCAAGTTCTCAGCTTTGAAAAGGAGGATGGTTCATGCTGATTTTCAGGCAAGGACATTTTGATTACTTGCTTTCTTTGTCGCACCATGCAAGTTTAGGAAAACTCAAGAAAAAGAAAATTGTGAGAGTGCTGCAGAAAATAGATGGCAACTAATGGAAAAGCACAGGCCACCTCCAACAAATTCAGGCCACCAATGACCTGCACTACACATGTTTCAGTGTCCACATTCTGCCACTCTCCTCAAATTTTGTTTTGTTCCTAACTGATCAATAGCTACAGGGAGACCTGGACAACAATGATTGGTAGGTGATAGACCATGAAAAGTAAGAAGACAAATCAAATTTGTTCCTTAATAATGGTAAAAGGCCTTTAGGAAATTATTATCTATCAGACTCATACTGCTCATTTGAAATGATTGCAGCAGCCAAATCTTAGGCAGCAGATTTGAAGCAAGGATCTCCTACCAATTCCTTTCACCTAGAGATCCTACGAATTGAACCTGAAGCCTTCTGCTAGCAAACTTAGGCTAAACATTGAAATCAACATGCATGGAATTGTGCTGTAGTGTGGTTTATAGAACCCTAACAGAGAACTTCAGTAGGTTTCTTGCTCTAAGCCAGACCTGGGAATTTCACAGGTCCCAGGCCATATCCCACCCTTTGGCTGGCCCTGTCCAACCCTGTCCAACCCACATGAGGTCAATTTGAAATTAAAAAATAAAATCCAAATAAGCACACCACAGGGGATGAGAGAAGAAGCCGAGTGTGCTTTAGTTGGCAAGTGAGAGAAGCTTTTCTGTGCCTATGGCAGAAGAGTAGCAGCCGGGCTGAGGGGTGGGCTCTGGTGGCAGAATTAAGTTCAGCCAATTGGTTCGGCCTTCCACAATAGTTCCAATTTTTCATATGGCCCCTTAGGAAAATTAATTGCCCACCCCTGCTGTAAGTATAAACAGGCATATATAAACCCAAGTAAGCCGAATTTCTCCTGGAATTTTAATTCATTGTAAATTTAATTCATTGTAAATTATGTTCAGGAACCTATTAAGCATGCTTCTGTCTTATTTCTTCTGTTTGTTGATCTAGATCAGGGGTGTCAAACTCAAGGCCCGGCGGCAGGATCTGGCCTGCAGGACTTCACTGGAAACAGTGAAAGACCGGCCAACAATGCCTCTGCCAGGAAAAATGGAGCTCAGGAGGGCGGCCCTCCTGACCTCTGTTTTCGCTGGCAGAGGGTTGCAGGAAGCTGTCGCAATTGAAAATGGAGCTCGGGAGCCCGTTTTCACTGGCAGAGTGCTCGGGCTTCCACAGACACCCCTAATATGAGTGACGTTGAGCTGGCCACTCCCACCCTGGACACCCCCAGCCCCCCAAGGTCAAACACAATCCTGGTGCGGCCCTCAATGAAATCGCGTTTGACACCCCTGATCTAGATAGTCCTAGTTTTCCTCACATAGTTGGTAAAACTTACAATGGCTAGGAGATTGTGGCAGACAATGCTACAAACTCCACCAAGTTGAGGTCACATTTAAGAGGAATAGAAATATCAAGGTACTTCAAAGCAGCCCTCTTAGAGTTTAATTGAAACTTTTTCCAATAACTGATCACGAAGCCTGTTTCATCGCATGGCGGACATTTAAACATTCTCAGTGCTGGGAATCTGTTATGTTCATGCCCTGTCTAATCCTCTTTGACTGGTAGTTCCACTTCATGCAGTGTCTATCACAGAAATGGCAACATTGGAGAAGCTTTCCTTTTCAGAACGGGGATTGCTTAAGGAAAAGGTTAACTGCTGGGTGCTTGTTTATGTGCTAGTATGCTAAAATGGAAATGCTGGCAGTTGCCATGCCATACAATCATCGGCCATGTCTATTCAGCTTTGGAATAAGGCCTGGCATCCACTCTGCCAAATTAATGAAATATGTGCAGCTATTTAAAAAGCATGCCACTGTGGCCACTTGCCAGAAACAGAAAATGAAGAAAAGGAGATTCTACACTCTTAAATAAACAGAAGGCATCTTATGCACTGAGGAAAAAAAAGAATGGAGATTTTGCAAGATTAACTGACGCACACTGAAGGACGGAGTAGGTCTGTCACAGGTATGAACCTCTGAGGACATTTGGATATCTTTTGTTTCTGAAATGCATATGGCACTTGGTATCAATGATGCAGCTATCAGCTGCTATACAGCAGAACATTTAGCAGCTGTTATATATTTAATGATTCAGGCAGAAAGGTTGCCTTACCCAAGAGATTCACAACATAGTATAAGGAAATTGATATGAAGCTCCCGAGATTCAAGGTGTGTGTGTGCGTGCGTGTGTGCGTTTGTGTGTGTAGAAGAATCTTGCCTGCTGAAGCCAAGTCCAAGCGGGAGATAAATGCCACTTTCCCTGGGTAGCATCAGTCGGGCACAGCTCCCAAGCTTTTTGAAGCATAGCCCAGTGGACTAATTGCAAAACATGTCTCTCATTGTAGCCCAAAGCTATTCCTCTGGAGCTTCATATATTTCATCTACAGCAGCAGATTTGCTGTTCATTAAAAGCAGATAATATCTTTCTTGAGTAAATGCTGTTCATGGAAGTGCGGCTTCACCTTCCCTTTAATAGAGCTCCCAGTGATAAATGCAACTTGTAAGGATGATTAAGACATTTCATTATGTTTTAATGTGTCTTTAGGCATGTAACTGCTAGTAACAACAATCATTCTGCTTTTCTGCCCCAAAATTGCCTGATGATACATTACTTACAGGACAGACTTTAGGGGCATCGAGCCATAGATGAGCTTTTCTATAGACATTAACATACACTAAGAAGCTTTCTTGCAATTACAGCACAAAGGGCAATTTGAAGATCCATCCAGCTGCAGGGCATGCGGATCTTTTTAAAGTCTGACACTCTTAAAAATGTGTGAAATATCTCCCAGATTATTGAAAAGGGAAAAGCAAATTGACCATAGGATAACCAGGTCAACGCAAAACTTCAGTATTATGGCCACATCACTTGGTATTTTTTTAATTTAATCCATAAGTTTTCATTTTCACATGCACTGTGTTCTTTACTTTGCACAAAACCGCAAGCAAGATAAACGGATTTTCAAACACGTCTAATACAACAGACAATATTGCTCATGCATATGTAGCGTCAAAAAAACCCAAGAATTTGTTACTGGGCTGCAATAGTTTATGGAGGAATTACAATAACAGAAAGAAATGCTTTAAAAACCGATAGTGAAGAATTCACCACATTCTGAGATTTGCAATGCAGGACTTCATAATCTGAATCAATATCTCAATCACAGTTTTTCAATCTAACTAAATTACAGCAATTTTCACCATAGACACATAATTTCCTTCATTTCTATAATTATCATAAATAATTAACAATATTCAATAAGAGTTTGGTAAAACAATGTTAATAAAAATTCCTAACATCAAATAATAATTATTTGTATAATTAACCCTAATTTACATAATTAAACTGGGCTACCTGAGGGACAGCCTTCCCTCAATTGCATTAGCCCATCACATTAGATCTGTCAGGAGTATGCTGTGAGTACATCAGTTAGGAACTTTACATTTGGTGGGTCCCAGGAGATGTATCTTCTCTGCCATGGCATCTGCCTTATGAAACATTCTACATCGCACCCCCACCCCCAAAATTAGATTGGCTTCATCCCTTTTGATATTCCGGAAGTCCCTCAACACATGGTTATGTTAGCAGGCCTGGGGCTCTTAGGGAGCTGGAGACAAGCTAATAGGTCTCCATTGCTGAGCTGACTGTTTTTATTCCCTCTTTGATTTGTATCTCTGTTTATATAATATTTACTGTTAATGAGATTTTAATATTTTCTTATATCTGTGTTTTTATATGTAGCTTACCTACTTGTTGTGCCCTGTTGGAAATGAATTCAACCAACAAGCATGGGTCGATGAAAACAAAGAGACTTTATTAAAAGAAAATAATGAAAACAATTTTGCAAAATAGGATGGTATCCCAGGAGATCTCAACAAGGAGCTTGAGCCAGGAAGCCACACCTAAAGTTTCAAAAGCATTACATTTTATAGTTCCCTATCCTGACACCCCCTCCATGCCCCTCCTACATCGCATCCAGTGACTGATCATGGCTAATCCGAAGCGCCTTTTAGAGAGAACACTATCTTTTTCTCTAATTACATGTTCATCAACACCTCCCTATAACTACCTATAAAATATTTTGCAAGCATGGCTCTTTCTTATCTCTATTGCCTTGGCATTAAAGAGTGGGCCTCTTTCTAACGGGCCTCAAAACAAAAGAAGATCTATTCTAACACAACGTTGTTACATATTGGTATGCTTTCAGCGTGTTCCCCAACTATCTTAAAGCAGAATAATGTCTAACGAATTTAACAGAGTAGCAGAGCCGGAAAGGGTCCTTCAGGTCATCCAGTCCAACCCGCTGCCTGAGCAAAATTGAATCTTCACTTATATGCATTTCTAACCTATATACCTACATACTATTTTATTTTTGAATTTTCTCATATCCGACAGCCCCCTTCCTCTTAAGTGGCCTTTGGTGAGATGGGCAGTTATATAAATTTGATTAATAGGTAAGTAGGGAGGGAGGGAGGGAGAGAGGGAGGGAGGGAGGGAGGGAGGGACAAAAATAAAACATTCCATAATTTCTTCCAAACTAGAAAGAGGCAAAAATCTACATGCAGTAGGAGTATCTCTGGCATTGTCTTGTTGACTGCTTCTTTGAGGCATATTTTAGATTCATCCCCCCCTTTTTTAAACAAGTGAAGTAAGAAATTTCAGAAACTCAGTTCTGTGCCCAGTAATTCATTCATTGTGGTAGTTTGACATTGATGTTACAAACATAGCCCAAGCATCCATCTGGCTGTTCTGCTGTGACTTATTTCAGTGACTTCTGCCCATTGTTAAGAAGCGAAACAAACTTAAAAAAAAAACAAAAAACCTCTAAACTATTTTAAGTTTCTTTTTTTTTTCTCTTCCCCTTAATGAATATGGAAGTTGCTGGCAGATAACACCCAGATAACAAGCCAGCAGCAATGCGGTTGGGAGGAATCAGCTTGAGCTTTCAGCTGTGCTCACGATAAGCCACAAATAAGATTGTTCATGCTGTGAGCATACCTTTTTGTGTGTGCTTTGCCATGGAATCACACAATCAGATCTTCTTATCTTGTGGCACACTCACTCTTAATTTTTGAGGAAGATTTCATGATTATATTCTCAGAATGCTGGACTGTAAAATGCTTTAATGAGTTCATGGGCATCTGCAAGATTTCCATCTTTTCTTTTAAAAAAAAAAAAAGACCACTGGGATAAATTCATAGTTTCATATGGGACTATAGTGCCCTCTGATAAATTTATCGTATGCTGGGAGACCTGCATAGATGGATGTAACTTTTATTTCCCCAAAAGCTGCTTCCTCCATTTATATGGAGGCAGACCCAGTTAAAATGAGATTGTGACATTTTAATTCCATCTAGGGTCAGCAGCTCTTAAAATATTTTTGATTTGCTGACTAGGCTCAGAATATATAGGTGTTTTCTTGAATTGACAAAACAATAGTCTCTTCAAAAGGGTTGCTTTTCATTTATTTTCTATACTCAGTAAAACTGGGGGGAAATGGTCAGAAGAAGGTAAAAATAATGAAGGAGGAGGAGGAAATCCAGCAACCTGTATGAAATGGTATAAGGTCTCCTGCTTGAGCAGGGGCTTGGACTAAAAGACGTCTAAGATCCCTTCCAACTTTGATGTTCTATGTTCTATTACAGGGGTGTCAAACTCAATTTCATTGAGGGCCACATCAGGGCTTGACTTCGGAGGGCCAGTGTTAAGGAATTCGCAGAGCAACCCTTGAGTAGCAAGGGTGTGCACATGAAAGCGATTGAGAGTAGTTATGAAATAACACAGCCAACACAGAGATACACTGAGTTGTGTTTACTTTCAGGAAATAGTAATAAGGCACAGTCCAATATACAGTCCAGGTCATTCACATATAAAGCAGTAGATAGTAAAACAATAGTCCAGGGATATTCCAGTAACAAAGTCTTCTTACCAGTCATTGTAGTCATACACATTAACAGTTGCAAACAGTAGCACACACAGCAAAAAGCAGTAAAGAGCAGTAAAGAGCACACAGCAAACAGCAAAGAGCATCAAAAAACATCAAAGAGAAACAAACCATGTTTCTAGCTCCCTCTTAAAGACATTGGCTACAGAGCTAACCGATCAGGATACAGTAGGATGCAGTAGAGCAATACAGCAGTCTTAAAGCTATATCGAGGGTTTATATATTGCCAACCCAACAAGTTAGGTAATAATCATTTCCTAACAGTCGGGGGCTGTGCCCAGGTGGGTGTGGCCATGGTGGGCATGGCCAGCTCAACGTCACTCATGTTGGAGGCACCTGTGGTGACCCCGGCAGGGCTGGGGGATCCACTTTTGCTAGTAGTTTTTTTTTTGCTAACATTCTGCTAGCAAAATGAAGATTGGGGAGCCCTGTGTGCCCCCAGGCTCCATTTTCAGCTGTGACGGGCTTCCTGCAGTCCTCTGCCAGTGAAAAGGGCCATTGCACATGGCCCTCCCGAGCTCCATTTTTGCTGGCAGAGGCATCGCGGGCTGGTCCTTTGCTGTTTCTAGGGCAGCCCCACGGACCAGATCCAAGCACCCTGGGGGCCAGATCCAGCCTGCGGGCCTTGAATTTGACACCCCTGTTCTATGATATCCAAGTAGGATCCCCAGAAGATATATCTCCAATAGGATGATCTTGATTTCATTTGGAATTATCCTTGTGTGTTCTTGATTAACCCACTCTGGAATATGGAGTGAGTCTCCATACCTGCTGTCACCCTTACCTTCTCAGGCCACACGAAGAGTGACTGGGAGAAGAAGGTGAGGGGCTGGGCCAGCCAGCCAGCAGGGAGCCACAGCAGCAGGACGAAAGAGCTGCATGCGGCTCAGGAGCCGCATGTTGCCGACACCCAGTATAGGAGTGAAGGCATTGGCCTAGAAACCAGGAGACTATGGGTTCTAGTCCTGCCTTAGGCTGGGTGATTTTGAGCCAGTATCTCAGGCCTACACATCTCCAAGGGTTATTGTTGTGGGGAAAGTAGGAAGAGAGAGGAGTATTAGATATGTTTGCTATCTTGATTTACTTATAAAATAATAAAGGAAGGACAAAAAACTAAAACTGAATTAATGAATGCATGAATTAATGAATGGTGATCTATCCTGAATAGATTTCTCATCGCTATTCCAAAAAGAAGGTAAGGGCAGTAACTCAATGGTAGAATATCTTTTTCATATGCAGAAAACATTAGATTAATTCACAGCCTCTCCAAATATGACTGGGAAAGGTTCTGGTTTGAAACCTTAAAGAGCTTCTGTCAGTCAGTATAAACAGGATTGACAGATTGGGGTCTGTTTTGGCATAACGAAATTTCCCATTTTCTTGTTCTACCACTTGGGATCTTTTCCCTATAAAATTACCCTTTTTAGGAAAGTTAGAAATTTATTTTAAAAAGCTCTCCCACATGAAACATGATATGATGTATTGCAGATTACATTTTCAACCCACATTGCAGTCTTTGAAATATTCAGATGTCCATGAATAAGTCTTCTTGCAAATTAAAGCTTCATACTCATTAGCTTTTCCTGCAAGTTTCATAAAAACTGTATGCTAATGAACAAAAAAGCCTGTTTATTTCATAGATCAGAAGCAGTTTTGCTATTTTTTTCTCCTTTGTGTTGCCTTCCATCTACATTCAGAAAGTTTTCAAGTGTTTAGGAGGCACACATAGTTACCAGGCACAAGCCACAAAGACCTGACTGTATGTCATGATGGCACAAATGATGGAAATAATTCTAATGGCTAAAGATGTCATGAGTCATTTCCCATGGAAAATATTCCATTTTCCCACGGAACCACATTTTCTATTGTCTCCCAGGTGAGCTAACTTAACAGAATAGTACTGCTGAAGATCTCATCCAAAGATATCTAGAGAATATTTAAAAGTATATCTAGTCACTGAGATCTATTTGGAAATGAATGTGTGCAAAGCTAAAAGTGTTAATGGAAAACTAACGGGAAATTGAATGGAAAATGATATAATTCCAGGGGGATAATTGTTATTATGATGTTAATGATAATGAAATGCTTGATAATAATGAGTACTAATTTTAATGTAATAAAAATACATAAAATACATATGCTATGAACTTATTAATGATAATTAATACATAAAATACTTAATAATAATGAATGTTAATATTAACTAATATATTCAAAGCTGATTACTAATGTTGAAATAATTATTAAATCCTACTAAGTAATGAAACAATTACAAAATTATACTGAGACAGGCATAGCTCAATGACATTCTTTTTATCCCATACATTTTTCATCCAGGCCTCCCTTATTTTACTTTGGAAACCCACCATTTCTCTAGCCTGAGAAACTGTGTTGTTTCTTTAAAATGGAGGCTAAATGTTGATATTGTCTACATCCCAATTGCACCATTCTGTATTATCTGCAGCTGCCAGATTATCTTGAAGGGAAGACCCCCATCACGACAATAATCTAAAGGGAATATGTCAGCTTGGTTTGTTTTGTGGGTAATAACTGGACAAACTGAAACAAGTCAAAAAAACTCCTGACTACTAAAACTATGTGTTTCTCTACTGAAAAGATGAGTTTAGGCATGAGGGAAAATGGGAGCTGTTTCTCTCTCAAGGGCGTCCAACACCAATTCTTATCATTATTTTTAAAACAGCAAACAAATAATCAACAACAATGCTAAGGTCTACAAATCATACGGTTAGGTAGAATTTCAGGTTTTATTATTGGCATTTTAATAAACGTGATACAAGCAGATGCCAGGTAAGTGCAGGGTGTGCACGGAGGCTCTGGGAGGGTGAAAAACGGGCCTATTGGAAATACCAGAAGTCCGGAAAGGGGCCTGTTTCTGGCCTCCAGAGGGCTTCCAGAGCCCGGGGAGGCCCTTCTGCCCTCCTGGAGGCTCCAGGAAAGCCTCCGGAGCCTAGGGAGGGTGAAAAACGGGCCTACCAGAAGTACCAGAAATCCAAAACTGGGCCCATTTCCGGCCTCTGTAGGGCCTCTGGAGCCAAGGCAAGGCCCTTTTCACCTTCCTGGAGGCTCGAGGAAAGCCTCTGGAGCCTGGTGAAGGCGAAAAGGCCCTCCCCCCGTCATGGTGCAGGAGGCCGAGTAGGCCATGCCCCCATGGCCACGCCCACCCAGCAACCAGGGAGAGAACTGGTTGCTAAAATTTTTCAATCCTACCCCTGAAATAGGGTTCTAATGTGGGGTCTTTGGTGCTTTCTTAGCTTGGTTAGAGCACCAAGGACCCCTCATTTGAAGCCTGAGCTACAAATATTCTCTAGGAAGAAATGAAACAGATTTTAAGAGTGTCTGTATTTTTTCATATCTGACTAATGTTTTTTATTGTTTTATTTATTGCTTTCTGATACATCAGTTATACTGAATATATGTATAATTTGTTTCTATAGCCTATATAAAGACTTGACCGCATTTAATAAAATGATTTTCGCTTTGCCTGAAGTACTTGTGCTTCATATTGTCAGGTATGTGTATGGGGGCAGGGAACCACTTTGCAAAGGTATAGAGTGTTTCTCTGTTAAATTCTAGATTCTTTCCAATTACACACCAATCAAGTGGCTGAGTTTTATAGGCAATAATTTGAGGGCTCATCCAGGATCACAATATGGCATCCTTTAGGGTTTGGATCAGACTGCCTCAATCATAGGACACATGACAGCCAGCACAAATGAGTTCACCCTTGCATCTTTGGAGGAGATGCAGCTAAGGAGCCAGGAGTGAGAAAGTGGTAGCTGGTAGAACATAAGATAAAAAAATAGAACAGGGAAGGAGCATATGGGGAGCCCATTGAAGAGCATGGGCCAAAAGTGGATAAGATATGCTGGACACCTTCCATAGGAGAAGATATGGGCTCCTTTGACTTGTGATATCAGAAGCATTTCGAGTGTATATTGAGCTGACCCATTCCTGCCAAATGAACTTTTGAGTCTAGTTGTGGGATTCAAATGATGTTACTACTAGTTATGTGGCTTGGTGGGCGTGGCATGGATTGGTGGGCATGGCATAGATTGATGGGTGTGGCTTGGTGGGTGTGGCAGAGGAAGGATACTGTAAAATCTCCATTCCCACCCTACTCCAGGGGAAGGTTACTGCAAAATCCCCATTTCCTCTCAATCAGCTGGGACTCGGGAGGAAGAGAATAGATTGGGGCGGGACCAGTCAGTGGTGGTATTTACCGGTTCTCCGAACTACTCAAAATTTTCACTACCGGTTCTCCAGAACTGGTCAGAACCTGCTGAATATCACCTCTGTTTGAGTCCAATGGGCTGATGAGTCACCCAGATCATGGTACAAAAGTCTATGGCCTCCACCCCTCCCCTTGATCTGTCATCCCCATTCTATTTCCAAAAAGGATGAAGATGATCTGACTCCGATCTTGTGTCCTCCAGGAAGAAACTCTGGGGGAGCAGAGTGGGAATGTGGGATCCACAATTGTATCAGTGCTTTCACTTATAAAACTGTAGCCTGTGGGAGGCAGACCTGTAATCTGATGAAGCAGATCAGGTATTTGAAGAGGAGTGTATACGGGGGGGGGGGAAGCCTCAGGCTACTCACATTGTGGGAAAATCAACCAGACTGAAAAACAATGGAATCACAAAAAATAACATGAAAAGCTAGCACAACTGAAAGCAGCCAACACCACCATAGGAGCAGCTGTCCTGTTCCCTCTCAGAATTGTATGACAAGCTTATTTAGACAAATTTCTGCAAGCTTGGATGCTGGAAAACTCCTGGGTAAAATTGGAATGGGTAAAAAAAAATGAGCTATTTTTTAAAATAGAAATTGGAAAAGATTCTTGGATAATGAACAGCAAACAGAATTGGCCAGTTTTGTTGTCAACTGATATTTTTTTAAAAAAATTTGTGTGTGTGTGTGAGAAGAAGAAGAAAAAATAAATAAAGTAAAAGCAGGCTACTTGTATTTTTGGGTAAAACTTTCAGATGAAATTTATTCCTGCTATCTAGCAGTTGATTATAATACTGCCTAGAGACTAGAGACTTCTTCCTTATAACTCAGCCAGGAAGCAAAATTAACCCTATTTATTTTATTTATTCATTAATCAATTGTATACAATACTCATATCACTGTCTAAGTGACTCTGGGTGGTTTACAGTTAAAAAATGATATCCACATAAATGTCCATATAAAAATAAACAAATTTCAAAAGACAGAGAGGATGCCCCCAAGCTAAGGATTACTGTATGTCCCACACTTGGATTACCATGTTAATAGACAGAACCACTGTAGGAGAAGAAGTGGCAGAACTTGGAGGTGGACTTAAATGAGGGATCAGCTTAGAATTCCTAGGTAACCACAAGTGGACTAAGTCAAACCTCCCCTTGAATTCTGTTGACCGTTATTTAACTCCAAGTGGGTGACAACCATTGAGAATATTCCTGTGCATAAACATGAATAAATAAATCAATTTAATTGGACCACGTGTGGGCTTGACCTTTTGCACTTGACAGTCAGGTCTTAATCCTCTTCTGGAAAGCCAGCAGAGTGGGGAGCAACTTCACCTCAGGGCAAGATGTTTCATAGGGTGGGGGCTGTGGCAGAGAAGGCTTTCTTCATAGACCCCACACATCAAAATTTTTAAACTGACAGTGTTGACAACATGCCCCTCTGATTTGACCAGGAAGGATGAGTTGATATGACTGAAATGACACAGTTCCCAGGTAATCTGGACAGACGCCATGAAGCAGTGGTGGGTTGCCTCCGGTTCTCACCGTTCTCTAGAACCGGTAGTAAAAGTGACGGGAGGCCCCACCCTCTGACCCTGATGTCATGAAAATGCTTCTGTGCATGCGCAGAAGAGCGCATGTGTGTGCGAGTGAAGTGAGCATGCAAGCACGGCCCCATTGTGAACCGGTAGTAAAGTAAGTAGAACCCACCCCTGCCATGAAGGGCTTTAAAGATAATAACCAACCCTATTAAGAATATCCCTCAAAATACAAAGAAACCAATCAAGTAAAAAATTATATATATATATATATATATATATATATATATATATATATATATATATATATATATATATATATATATATATATATACACACACACACACACACACATACATACACCACAACATTGTTGAAAACACTTATGAAACTCATGCTGTGTTTTATACCAAATAATGCAAAAAAGCTTTTAAGCATGCACGATTTAGTACTAAAAATGAAAAAAAAAAGATCTTAAACCTATAGCAGGTTTTTTTAAATTAATTTGCCACTGACATTGTAATTTTTTTATTATTAAATATTGCTCAGGGTAAAGTAAAAAACCAACTGGAAAGATTAGGACAATTATTGCAAGACTTTAATTTAAAGCTATCAAAGCTAATGGAACATTTATTGAGTCCTGGTGGCACAGCGGTTAGAATGCAGTATTTCAGGTTAATTCAGCTCACTGCAAGGAGTTTGAATCTCACCAGGCTCAAGGTTGACTCAGCCTTCCATCCTTCTGAGGTCAGTAAAATGAGGACTCAGATTGTTGGGGGCAATAGGCTGACTCTCAAAACAGCTTAGAGAGTTCTAAGCTGTAAAGCACTATGAAGCAGTATATACCTCTATGTACTATTGCTACTCTATTGCTATTTTGGTACCTAGACAACTGCTACTACTATGCCATAACAAGGAGAATTAATAAGCCTTTGTTTTATTTAGGAACAAAAAGCTTACAATTATGACCATAAATCATGAAAGTCTTTAAGCAGGTTGTCACATGACTGTGACTGATTTTATGACTTTTTCTGGAGTGGTGATTAAGTGAATGTGGTAGTTGTTAAGCAAACACCAGTCATTAAATGAACCCAATATTTGCTATGGGTGTCGTAAATTGTGGATCATTTGACTGCAGGACACTGCAAATAGCTGAAAATGCGAGCAACCAAAATGCAGTCACATGAACAATGGGAAGGGGGAGCAACATCAGAACTTCGAAACTGGATTGTCGGTAGCTTTTGGGGGGAGAGGTCATCATAAGTTCAAATGATCGCTAAGCAAGCAATTTACAAAACGTAAGTAATAAAACAATATATGTTTATGTTATGGTCTGCCAGCAGCCTGCGGAGCTGGCAGCGGAATCAGACAGTGAGGAGGCTGAGGAGGACAATGGGCTAGTCCTGGAGTCAGGGGAAGGCCCGGATGAGGGCTCTACGTCAGAGTCAGAGATGGGGCCATCTGGGAGCCTCCAGAGGTAGATAGCAGAGAGGCAGAGGAACAAGAGAAGCCTTTTCCTAGTGCACACATGCGAAGAGCTGCCAGAAGGCAAGAGCAATTAAAGCAAAAAGGATTACTCAGGAGTAAAACCAGGAGCTGATTGGTCCTTCCCAGAAGGCTTAAATGAGCAGCAACGGCTCTTGGGATCTTTGTAGGAAAGCAACGTTGCTACATTTGTTTCTTGTCAGCATCTCTTGCTTCTGAACTTTTGCCAAGAAAAGCCTTTGGCAGGGTGCCAAAGAAGACAAAGGTTGGTGATAAGGCTGAAAAACTGTTTATGAAGAATTTGTTTTGGACTTAATTTGGACTAAGCTGAGAATGGAGTAATTCTCAGATGTTCTAATAAAATGTTTGTTTAGGACTGATTGTGTCTACTTGGGCCTAGGTCACACAGTTTACCTGTCTCTCCATCAAATGGTTTGATTGAATTCCACATGAACCTTCCCATCTGTGTACTAGGACCAGGCATTCTTTTCTCCCTCTTGGGAAGCAGGGAGCAAGAATTCCTGTGCACTTACAGAAGTGCGACAGATAGTACACAAGAACAAGCAAGAAGGTGGGGTTGTTTTGATAGAAACAAACACCAGTATTTTCCATTTGTTAACATTTTCTTTATAGATCTCTGTGTGCATTGTATAAAAAAGGGTCAGGTTGAGAAATGGTTTTGAGTTGTAGAAACAAAATTTGAAAAAAAAATTATGTGAGTCTGTCCGTTTCAAAGCCAAATCTCTCTGTAGCAATAAAAAAATGTTCAGAAATTGAATGCAGGTTCTGGTATTCACCATTCATTCTGTTTTGTGTAAGCATTGTGCATATTTTATGTGTTCTGATTTTTGTATGTCGAGTACATTAAAAGAAATTAAGAGGTTTCTTAATTTCTCACAGGCTCAAGCCCTGCTCCTTCAGACTATGCAAGAGGAGAATATATGTAGCTCAGGGTTGAACTATGGAGTCCTTGTTGCTCTCTGAGCTTAGTTGTTTTCTTGCTAGCACCGATGATGTTATTTAGTTTGGTAATGAAACAGCCAAGCTCAGAGTGCCACAAGGACCTCACAGACCATACAAGAGTTGCTCTCATCTTGCTAGAACAGGGGTGTTAAACTGGTGGACCGGATGCGTCATGCCTACAGGCCACACCCATCAGTGGTGGGTTGCTACTGGTTTACCCCAGATTGGGCAAACCAGTAGCGGTGGTGGCAGGAGGCGCCGCTCACCCACCTGGATGCTTCTGCGCATGTGCAGAAGCTTCTGCACATGCGCAGGAGCGTTGTGCGCGTACACGCACACTAGCAAACCTGTAGCAAACTAAATTGAAACCCACTACTGACAACCATCCAGCTCTGTGAATGGGAAAAAGGTCATGAAACATCATGTGATGGCAACATGACACAATGAGTTTGACACCCATATGTTAGAAGGTCAAAACAAATGGGGGAGGAGGAGGAGGGATAACAGGGGGAAATACAATACTTCCATAGAAAACTGAAGGGACCTGAATTTCCCCCCATTTCAGGAATTTTTGCAAAGCTTTTACGCACAGAACCCCTGGGACAAAGAAAACCAATAACTGAATAGCAATAGCAATTATTAGACTTACTGTAGACTCACAGTGCTTTACAGTTCTCTGTAAACTGTTTACAGAGCCATCATATTGCCCCCAACAATCTGCATTCTTGTTTTACTGACGTCAGAAGAATGGAAGGTTGAGTCAACCTGGAGCCAGTCAGAATCAAACTGCCCACATGAATAATCTCTTTTGTATCTAAGATACTACAAAGAAAGTTCATCAGAGTAAGGAATGTTCAGTGTTGGAGGACTCAGCTTCAAAGAGCCATTGTGTCACAGTGATTTGAATGCATTATTGCGGGCTAATTCTGCCAACTGCTAGAAGTTTGATTCTCACCAGCTTGAGCTTGATTCAGCCTTCCATCCTTTCGAGGTTTGTAAAATGAGGACCCAGAGTGTTTGGGGGCACAAGTGAAACTTAGTTGCTCCTAAACAAGTATAAAAGGGGGGGGCTCAATTCTATGCAATCCCAAGCAGTGGGATTGAAGGGCCAGGAGTGGGAGCGTCTATGTTGTTGTATACTAAATCATTAAAGGTTGAATTGGCAAGAAAGTTGTTTTCACACAAATGTCTTTTTTGTACTCCACATTGCCTCATGGGAAGGGATATGCTCTGCTCACTTGAGGAAACTTTAACCTGCTTTCCTATTTGGGTGGACTTGATTCACCAGAGGTTAGTGGCTGGCATGGGCCCCTTCTTTTCCTAAAGCCTTCACCCAGCAAGCTGCAATGTTCATCAGTTCTCTAGTTTGTACTAAATTCACAATAGGGAAGGGAGGCAGGAGATGTTGGACTTTTGCTTTCTGCAGACTCAGTCAAGATTCAAGTAAAATGCAACCTGTTCCTCCTACAGTGTTGCATTTTCCTGTTTCACGAGAAGCCAAAGAAGGCATCTATCCAATGTTAATTCCTTTTATGGACAAAGAAGCAATTGTGCTTCTTCATTCTCCCTGCAATACACCACTGCCACCAGTTAAGAAGGGAATAAAAGAACAGTGAACCAATCCATTTTAGGATGCAGAAATGGTTCCTAGTGATAGACCACAAATCATCATTTTCTCCATTCCTCTGAACCTTGACTCTCAATACCTATGTGCTTTCACATGGGAGGATCAGAAATGGGGTTGGGCTAGAATGCCTCAATGGGTATGGTAACTCACCATTTGTTTTTTTTTCAAAATCAAGATCTTTCAGACCTTTTCTCTAAACAGAAATCAAAGTTTACCTTTTATGTTGATGACATACAGATAACAAATGTGGTCATGAACCCTTAGAAATGGATGGAAAACAGCTACTACTATATCTGCATTTGCAAGACTATAAAATTAACCCAGGAAAGATCCAGTGGGATTCCCAAATAGTCAAATATCTGAGTTTAAAATGACACCTCAATTGATCAGTCTCAGACACGTCATCACAGCAGGCCTTATACTGAAAATGAAGCATCAACTGCATGGTTTCCTAGGGATCATCGACTTTTGTCACCCATAGATTACTGATGTGATCTATGATCTTACATACAATGACTGCTAAGAACTCCCTAGACTCTCTTCCATGTTTAAAATAGAATGAATGAGCTGGAAGGGATCTTGGAGGTCACCCTGCTCAAGCAGGAGAACCTATAGATAGGTGACTCTCTAGACTTCTTAAAAACATCCAATGATGGAGCACCCATGATTTCTGGAGGCAAGCTTTTCCACTGGTTAACTGTTCTCACTGTTAGGAAGTTTCTCCTTAATTCCAGGTTGCTTCTTTCTGGAGAGACACTTCAACAATCTAACTTATTGAAAAATGCAGTCTTAACTTCTGTTCCTCTGCTCATCATATGAATAGGCTTTGCTTGTTTGCATATGAGAATAGGGGGAGCTGCATGTGGGATCTTAACGAACATGAGTGGACCAACACACTACCCAATAGCCTTTATTCCATCCAAATAGATCAGGCAGCACAGGAGACATCGATATGCACACATACATTGGTAGCAGCATCAAACATTGTGGAAAAAGCCAAAAGCTTGACTCCAGGACAGCACAGTATTCTATGGGCCTCTCATGAGCTTTCTGCCCTGTTAAAGCAGAACATGCAAGTATTTTCTGCTCGTTGATATTAGAAGCAAAACTAATATCTTCCCTATCTTAAGGTGTGGTCTCCTTAAACTTTGCAACTTTGATCTCAGAACCCATGGGTGAAGAGATACTATTGTGTGGAAGAGATAAAAACGGTGATGAGAATACTTCTACACAGATAGCAGATACAATTTTGGGGGGGGGTTGCATTATCATATTCATTTATGGACCTTCAGAGAGTTAAGTCAGCTGGAGAGAAACACATCCAGCATTTGCAGCTTGTTGAAAGTCTTTAACGGGCACTCCAAGCTCCAAAAGAATTAGCTATCCTGCACTGCCGAATGACTAAAGAGGCACAAAAGGAAACAACCTGGCTGATCAAACAGCTAAGCAGGCTGCCTTCAAGCCACTTATCTTTGAGAGGTTGGCAAGCATTCCCATAGATTTTGTTCACACTGTGGAGACTCTTAGGTATGACGAGAATGAAAGCAACAACTTGGAAGAGATATGAAACAGTGTAGGAAGTTCACATTAGGGGGAGAATTCCAGATGGGAGGACATGCCTACCCAGAGTTATTTACCCCATAGCAACTGAATGGGATGGTCAACATTCTGGACATTATGAGAAAGAGGAATGGAAAGATTTTATTACAAAAACTGGTTTGCTTCTGGGATTGGAGACAATTGCCAAAGAGGCTTGTGATATTTGCCAGCGAAACTCTCTCTGTCCCAGAAAGCCCCAACTGGCACTGTGGAGATGGGTGGGGGTTGGTGAGTGATCAATGCCCATGCAGTCCCCATGCAGCATTTGAAGCTGGATTTTGCATAGTTCCTGCTAATGAGGGGTGTGGGAGAGTATTTTCTAGTGATGATTTACCACCTAACTGTCTGGATTGAGGCTTTTGTCACCTAAGATTGCACCTCTATGATTGTGACAAAGAAATCAAGGTCCTGGGGTTCCAGATACCCTTCTAGCCCCATCTTTGTCTCCAGACCATTGAAAAACCAGGAAAATGACTGGGGATGAAGCATCATTTATTTATTTATTAAATTTATATTCCGCCTCTCTCCGGAGACTCAGGGCGGCTCACAATACATTTTTTTAAAAAAACCATTCTAAAAACATTTAAAAGATTAAAAAAACATTAAAAACCTTAGAACGCATTCACACCATTCATGGCCGGATCTCGCCAGATCACAAAGCAAGATCAACGGCTCCAGGCCTGCCAGAAAAGCCAGGTCTTCACAGCTTTTCGGAAGGCCAATAGGGTGGGGATGGTCCGGATCTCAGGAGGTAACTGGTTCCAGAGAGCTGGGGCAGCCACAGAGAAGGCCATCCCCCACGGGCCTGCCAGCCGGCATTGTTTAGCTGACCGGACCTGGAGGAGACCAACTCTGTGGGATCTTACCAGTTGCTGGGAGCTATGCTGTAGAAGGCGGTCTTGAATGATCATCTCCATAAGGGTGATTAAAAAAAAAAGAAATGTCCGTAATGGCAGGAAACAGGTTTGAGACGAAACAGCGTACAGGGGGGAGGTTCAAAAACTTTCCACATGTTGTTTAAAAAAACAATCTGCACCTGAACATCAGCAAGACCAAGGAAATGGTGTTGGACTTCCGGAGGAGAGAGAGGAATCTGCCCCACTTTACATCGAGGGGGGCTGTGTAGAGAGTTTCCTCCTTTAAATTCCTGGGAGTTCATCTCAGCAAAGACTTCACCTGGAAAAACAACATGATCCAGGTGGTCAGGAAGGCCCAACAGAGACTCAATTTCCTTAGGGTCTTGCGTAAAAACAAGGTGGAACAACAACTGACTTTTACCGGTCCACAATAGAAAGCATCCTCACTTATTGCATCACAGTATGGCATGCCGGTCTGACAGCCGCAGATAGAAAAACATTACAGATAGGGTGGTGAGCACAGCAAAAAACATTGTGGGCTGTCCCCTGATACTACTAGATATGATCGCTAGGGCTCACTGCCTTAGAAGAGTGAGGAAAATTCTCAGGGACGACTCTCACCCTGGTCATCACTTCTTTACCCTCCTACCATTGGGAAGGAGATATAGAAGTATAGCCAGCTGCACAAACAGGCTGAAGAACAGTTTTTATCCGTGGGCTGTTATTTCTCCTGAATGAGAAATAACATCATAACTACATAGTATGATAGACTGCAGGGCCGGCGCAATGTGTAACATGTTCACACTGGTGCAATAGGACTGGCTGTTTTCTTAATATGATTTATTGGGTTAGGGATTTTCTGTTTTTGCTGTGAGTTGTATTGTGTTTGGGGGGGGGGACTGCACTGAGGGAGCTCAACCAATCTCTTTGCACATATGTTGTGCATTGACAATAAAGATTTGAATTGAATTGAAGTAGTTTCAGACTTTGCTGTTGTATTATTTAGGACCAGTTCCAGATCAAATCTATCTTATTTTGTATTGGTATATGGGCATCCAGCAAAGAGGAGGGGGCCTCTTTCCCATTTCAATGCACCTATGGCTGGGGATAAGGGCGATGAACTAACTGCTAAGCAGTTTCTCTCCTTACAGAAACAGCAGAGAGAGTTCTTGAAGGCAATGGCAGTGGGAGCTATGATTCCTCTCAGTGACCAGATTCATCCATTCCAACTAGGAGATTTCATGTGGCTTAAAAAAGTTCTGTTGCAAGGCTCTCCATCCAACTTGGGATACTCCATTCCAGATTTTTCTGACTACTCAAACCACTATTCTTATGGAAGACAAAAAGTTTGTGGATTCCTCACAGGTGAAGATTGGATTGTAGCTGACTTTGCAGAGTCTTGGAATTTGCCTAATGAACTCTTTTGTAAATCTTTGTGAACATTTTACTTTTAAAACAACTATGACTTCTACTGGACTTTTGGTTCCTCCTTGCCATCTCCCATAGAGGTAAGGGATATCCTCATTTTCCTAGGTACTGATTGTTGGATAAGTCACATTGCATTTGAGAAGCCCCCTTTATTTGGTAGATGGGATTTCATTCAGTGGTGGGCTGCCCCCGATTCGCACCGGTTCTATAGAACCAGTAGTAAAACCAGCGGGAAGCTCCACCCACCGACCCCGACATCATCAAAATGTTTATGCGCATGCACAGAAGCTTCTGTGCTTGCGCAGAAGAGCACACATATGCGGCCCCGCTGCGAACCGGTAGTAAAGGTAAGTAGAACCCACCCCTGATTTCACTATTATGTAGGAACACTCCAATGTCCCAATCTGTTTTCAAAGGATATGTGACACTTGGTCTGTGGGAAGATGGGAAAACTTCCCTTACATTAATATCCCAAATGGACAAATTATTGTTGGGTTGATCCAGGTTGGGATGTTAGAATGCAAACCTACACAAGACACAAAGCTACACAAGGGCATTTGCCCTTTAGACTGTCACTCAGGCTTTGGCATATATAACAGTAAAGATACCAGATTACCTGATGGTTTGTGGTAGATTTATGGCATTCATGGTTTTAAAACTCTACCAAAGACCTAGCAAGGAATTTGTAAAATATCTTGGCTACGGACAGAGCAGATTCATCTGGTCCTCCAAAAGAAATTAAATGGTCATTTAGACATAACTATAGAATGCAGAGGGCAATTACTTCTGGCATGGAGTTACGCAGGAGAAACCAAATTGGGAGGGCAAAATATCCAGCTGCTAGAGTTCCTATGAACTATAAAGACATTCATGATTTAGCTGAATTTGTTGCAAATCTGCCTATAATTTTTGAAGTCCTTATTAATGACACCTCAAGGAGCCATAAACTACTTCAAGATGAAACAATTTATCTGAAAGATGTACTATTGTAGAATAGGCTGGCCTTAGATCAGTTACTAGGGGAACTGGGGAAGGTGGGGGGAGGTCTGCATGTAAGGCTTAATTACCCAGCAACAGAAGTTAGCTAAAATAGTTTCTACCCTGACAAGAAACAAGGAAATCTTTCAAGAAAATCAAAACACTTGGGATGTGGATGACAGATTGGGGCGGTTGAAACATTTACTGCTTGTGGGAATGGCTTTGATTGCCCTTGCCCTACTTGGATGTTGTCTTCTTCAATGTGCCCCTTGAATATCTGTAACCCAATATTGCCATTATTCTTTTAGTTCTGCCTCAGAGAACACTCCATCGATTCCATGCAATTTCAGATGTTAACTGCTCACTTGCTTAAGAAATAATAGCAAACTATTAATAGTTTGAGGACCAAACGGGGAAATTGTTACCTGGAATTTTAGGCTTTATTATTAGCATTTTAATAAAGGTGATGCTAACATTTTAGCATGGTGTCCCTACTTCCTTTTGAAGGTTAATAAACCATATTTTTTCCTTTATCCAAAACCATTTCTTTGGATGTGTAAAAACTAGCCTATTCAGAAATTAAACAATAGAGTTGTATTCTGAAGTCCTTGAGTGTTGCAAGTGTTAAAGAAACAAGACAGGGTGGCAAAGGATGAATAAAACATATTTTAAGGGTATCAGTCTTTTCTCACAACTAACCAATGTCTTTTATTATTTGATTTGTTGCTTTCTGACACATCACATATATTGAATATATATATCACTTGTTTCTGAATTCTATATAAAGACTTGATCTCTCTTAATATAATGATTTTTTGCTTTATCTGAAATTCCCTTGGTTCAGATTGTCAGGGTGTGTGCATGTGCATACTTGAAAAAGCCACTTTGCTAAAATATGGAGTGCTTCTCTCTATGTATAGAAGGGTTTTATACACAGCTGTGTACTATGTCAAAAAATACTAAGGTGTTCCCCGGAGGCAACATACATCAACCTCACCTGATCACTGTAATAAATGAACAAACACTATTGGATGAATGGTGTTAGCAACTGAAAAAAAATCTAACTCAAATACCCCAATTACACATTGCCACACTGAACATCAGCACCTGACTGGACACAGCCATGAACTTGCAGAAACTTACTGACCACTGTAGCCAGGTTGCTGTGCTCCATTGACAATCCTATTGCCTCATATCATGACATATTGCCTGTCATTAGTGCTGCTGCCCCGTTGCCTGATCCTGCAACTTGCTGATGTGAAGATCAGCAAGTATGCAAAGCATGAAGGAAAATGCTAGAAAAAAAAAGAATAAGCGTATCTGTCTCGTATTCAGGGGACTATGCCACATAAGTGCTTGAGTTTTATAGGAACAACTGCACCCAAAATTGGCCATTTTGTTGTTGGTGTGATGTTGTGATACACCGAGAGCATATGCACCAAGACAAATTACTTGTCCAATCACACTTGGCCAATAAAGAATTCTATTCTATTCTATTCTATTCTATTCTATTCTATTCTATTCTATTCTATTCTATTCTATTCTATTCTATTCTATTCTATTCTATTCTATTCTATTCTACTGTACCTTAAAAACCATGGGGCTAAATAGAGCTGCTACCTTTAGAACGACTACAGATTAGGACAGCACTTCTATAATGTCATCCCTTAGAACTAGTAGGATATCAATGTTTATGGTATCAAAAGCTATTGAAGTATCCAGGAAAATCATCAGTGACCTACCCATATGTCCTATTTTAATTCTGGAGCAGGTCACCTATCAATATAAATACAGTTTTGGGGTACTGAATCCTGACTTGAAGCTCAGTTGAAATGGGTGAGGAGATCTCCTTTCCTTGGATTAAGAACATTTATGGATTTTTTGATATATACCTAATAGACATAGAACGGCCAAATGTATATCTTTTAACTATATTGCTCTTTTGGGAACTGATGCTTAATCTTATTTCCCAGCTTGATTGACAATACTTGTACAGGAGACACTGTCTCTAGCTCTGTCAGAGATGGATGAATGACATGCCCGTTATCTACCGTACCTGGAAAGGCTCATTCCATTGGCAGTGACCTTGAATCAGGAGTGTTAGTAATTCTGTGTAGCTATTGCGAGCCATATGGCTTTCTCCATAAAGATGTTTTGTAATGGTAGTACTCAATCTGCCAAGGTTCAAAGCCCAGGCATGAGAAAGAAGCAGGTAAAAATCACAATATGGTAGGTCCATGAGTTCAGTGGGATTTATTGCTCCAAGGGAGGAGGCAATTCACCTTCTCTCTGCCCCTTGAAGTCCTATGTCAGCTTTTTCTGTATCATTCTTTCTACTGCATTATAAATGAGTGAACCCCAGGTGTGTGTGAAATGAGGGCAAGTTTGGGGGGGGGCGGGGAAGAAAGTTTGAATACAATGATGAACTATTGCAAATATTTTTTGTGCCAAGCCCTCTAATATTGCTTCCATTGCCTCCCCTATTATCCTTACTATAGCAAAACTGGAGCGCAGGAAAAGAGTAAAAATTGTATGTTTGAAGGTGCCTTTCTTTTGTAGGGGAATCAGCAATTACTTAAACATGACTGATTTTTGTTAGCCAAGAGTGATTAAAAATGCAGTCCTTTATCCTGCTCTTTTTTGTATCATTTTATATTCAGGTGTTATGGCAAGGTGGGAGGGTAGAAATAAAAGAAAAGAGGAACCAATTTCCCATTCCAGAGAGATGTCAACAACTGCATAATGAGGCAAATTGAAGGGGAATATTCTTATTTCTTCAGTCAGGGCAGTGGTGGGTTGCTACTGGTTTGCCTCGGTTCTGGCAAATTGGTAGCAGTGGCGGCAGAAGGTTCCACCCACCTGCCCAGATGTCATCAAATATGCTCTGCACAGAAGTGAGTGCATGCCAGTGGTGCGTTGCTTCCGGTTCACACCGGTTCGCAAGAACCGGTAGTAAAAATTTGCAGTAGTTTGGAGAACCAGAAATAACATTGGCTGGCCACGCCCCCGAACTGGTCCCCGGCCCGGTCGTTGCTCGCTTACCCCTCCCACCTCATCAGAGGCTTTTTTTTTTCCTTTTAAAAGCATTTTTTCTACAACCTCTTCGGCCAAAAAAAAAAAAAAGCTTTTAAAAGTAAAAAAAAAAAAAAGCCTCTGATGATCGTGCGGCTCAGCTGGGATCGTCAGAGGCTTTTAAAAGTATTTAAAACTCTTCAGCCAAAGAGGTTGTAGAAAAAAAAAATGCCTTTAAAAGCCTCTGGTGATCCCAGCTGAATTGCCTGATCATCAGAGGCTTCTAAAAGCATTTTTTTCTTCAACCTCTTAAGGTTGTAGAAAAAATGCTTTTAAAAGTTAAAGAAAAAAAGTTGGCTGCACCACCCAGTCACATTACCCCTCACTAAGTCACGCCCACAAAATAAGCCACGCCCACAGAACCAGTAGTAAAAAATTTAGAACCCACCTCTGGCGCACGCACACGAGCGAACTGGTAGCAAAGGTAAGTGAAACCCACCACTGAATCAGGGTATTAAAATTACTATCTAACTGGCTTCTTATAAACACCATTAAGGGCAAGTGGTCGTCCCATAAATATAATCTTCTTGTATACAAGAGAGAAGAGCTTCTTCCGTGATGGCTGGACGAGACAGCATGTCGGTCATAAGAAAGAAAGGTAGCTACATGTTCCTAAGGTGAACTTTAGCATTAGTGGGAAGATGTGAAACTGATTCGCAGTTCCATTAGTGACTGCTTGTCTATGGTAAGGCCTGCTGTTATCAGTTAAAGCATTAAACAGCTCAGAACCATTAAAACAATATTCTCACACATGACCTTCATTAAGTACATCATGTCTTTCCTTGTACTATCTTGTCCTTGGGGTAGAGGTGGGCAACAGCTCAAGATGTAGCACAGCACTTGGAATCCTCTGCAGGGAAAAAAAAACTCTCCTCTTCTCCTCCTGATTTCTTTTTATCACAAGCAAGACATTTTAATTCACCCAGGCCTTTTACTTCTTATGTATTTGCTTTGTTGCTATAATTGTTTTTAACAAGATGCGTTTTATTCTTGCTTTATTGTGCTGTTAATTTTGGGTAGCTGCTCTGGAGGGAGGATAAGAAATGCTGCCAAATAAATAAGTGAATTGTGGTTTTTTTCCCCCCAGTTATTGGAATGTGCCCAGTTTTTCTCCCATATTTTCTACATATCTAGCTTGTGATCCCTTGTAGTTTGCTTGGAAAGAAATGGGCAATCTGCGATTCTCCAAAAGTTGCTGCTCTATAACTGTCAGTATTCCTAATCCTTACTATTCAGAGATGATATTAGGCAACATCTGGAGAGTCACAGATTGCTCTTTTACGTTTAGGAGATGATACCAAAATGGATAATAATCCACGCAGATTTCTATAAACATTAACAAACTAGATTTCACATGCCAAAAGGCAACTTGTATTTGCTTCAGAGATTTGCTTATGATGGTGAACAGGAATTGAGAAAAGCCAATGATTTCTGGATGGCTACTGGACTTCATCATTATCAACCATAGCATGATATGGTTCAATACAATTGCAGCTCCTGACACAACCATAATTCAAGCTCCTAGCCCTGATATAGCTTAATAGAATTGATCAGGCCACCTGCAGACTCTCTAATATGGCTCTTGTGATTCATTAGGATTGGATTCTTAAGGTAAAAGCAAACACACATTCAAATATGGTGAAATGGTTTGACAAACATTTAGAGCACTCAAAGATATTAGTTTCCAGGGCAAACAATGATTATTTTCAAACAATCTCTCTGGATGCATAGAATGTGTATTGGTCTCATCTCTGAATTAACTGGAAAATAAAATAGGGAGAACAGTTTATACCTAAACTGTTGAAAGTGAGTTTTTAAGATACATTGAGCTAAGAATAAGTGATTCAGTCAATTTTGTTTCCATTCATTTGTTACTCTAATGATGATACTTTTTACCTTCATTTAAATGTTCGGCTAAACCTTCAAACAATTTATGCACATTTGTTTTTTCTACTAATGCAGACATTGCTCTGTGTACCTTTTCTAGTAGGCACACTGTTTACAAGTTTTTTCCCCCTATAATAAAAGATCTTTTTGTTTGTACGTTTCTTGAGTATTTTCATTTATATGCACATATTCCTTCTTTTGTAGGGGTCTTTTGTGAATCTATCACAAAATTCTGTAAAGAAAAAATATTTGCATAAATGTACATTACAGATTCTTCTATGTATTTGAGATACCAAATGTTGTATAGTTCGTTTTAAAGAAATTAATGACCTGAGTTTTTAATCTACTCCTATACCAACCTCTTCTTTAGATTCTTGTAAGTCCTGATTAAACAGTAGATGTGTGAATTAATATTAAAACTTATTGATAGTTATTATGAGTTAACCATGTGATTTGGCTGCAATGAAGCCAAATACAGATATAATTTTGAGCTAAATTTGCAAAAGGGTAGTTTCAAATCATGGGAGTAATACTTCTACTCTATTCTATATGTTTTGAACTAAATTACACACAGCAATCAGTTTTGGGTATGACAAGTGAAGAGACATTTGGGTAATACACATGGTTTAAAAAAGAGCAACAAAGAAATGTAGGGGATTAGAAATCAAGGCTTCTGAAAACAGATTGAGGATCTTGGGTATCCTTAAATGAATCAGAAATTGAGGAGTGACAAGATAGATCTCTTCTCTATCATCCTTGGGTACAGGACATGGATTAATGGTCTTGTAATAAAAAGGAAGATTCTGATGGGACTTTAAGGAAAAATATCTTAGCAAGGGGGGACAGTGAGGTCCCTTCACAAGGTGTGCTGAATGTGGAGTCCAGGGACTGTCTGCCATCTCCAAAACTTCAATTTGGAGTTTTGCACCTGTGGCTTGGGGGTCTATATGAAACTTTTCAAATATTTGGTGATTAGGATATTTACTTGTTCCACTGTATCCTTATCAGAATATTCTGTTATCAGAATAAGGATAGAAGAAAATTCAAGAGAGCCATTTGCTCAATACGGAATGCCAGCTTTTGTTGGTAAAATTATAAGTTATCTCACATCACTTCCTTAAATACCTGAAAAACACATCTATATTAAGGTGTTGGTAAGATGGAAATGTATTTAAATTTCATCAGTTAATTAACCAATTAATTGGTTTAAAAGCATATGATTAATCAACTAAAAATATTTAATCAGTTGACAGCCCTAAAATAAAATGTTAAAAGCTATTATACAGCAGAGACACTTTGCACATATTTGAGCGAGGAAAATAAGGAGGGACAAGTTTTACTTGTGTGTGTATGTGGCAGGGGGGGTTGTTTTTAAGTTTAAGCAATATTTTAAAAAGTGACAAGGATATATAAGTTTTAAATGTGGAGCTAAGATACTCCTACCCTCTTGTACTTTTATGAAGTTACAACATGGCATGGTGGAATGGGTTGAATAGGAACTATATTAATTGAATTACAACACAGCTTAACCTTGTTAGAGGAACTGAGAAAATCTGAACATTGCTAAATGTCTCACTATAGACCAGGGGGGTCGAACTCGTGACTCATGGGCCAGATGCCTCGTGTGCTGGTCACGCCCACGCCTGGTTTAACAAAGGGGAAAAAGTCATGTGATGACGCGAGTTTGACACCCCTGCTGTAGGCCATTAGAACTGGGGACAACTAGACTATATACATATATTTACTACTGATTAGAAGTGCCTGATGGATTTTACACATAAAACAGAAAAAAGATGAACTGCTGATTTATAGTTTTGATGACTAGACAGGATACATTATAGACAAAAGAGAGACGTGTTGTAACTTTAGAGAAAAGGGTAAATTTATAAATGTACTTCTAACTGCTGTAAAGAAGATCAGAAGCCACTTTTTTGCATCTTTATTCCTTCTTTTCTATTTTTCTTTTATCTCTTCCCCCTTTCTTGCACGTTTAAGTTTCTCTTTGATTTCTTTCTGTTTCATTTTCTTACTTTATATTAGTTTGTATTCGTATTTGTCTTAAACTTTTAAAAAAGATAGTTAGATATCATATTCTGCCCCAGCTATGGATCCCAAAGAATACAGCACACACAAGGTTTGTACAAAACTTAATTTACTAAAATAACTCAGTCTTTTTCAAAACAAAGGCTGTTAATAAACTTTCTTAACAGCCTACAAGAAACCAAAGATAAAGTAATCACAATCTTACTAAGGTTGGCAGAAAGCCCAGAAGCAATTTGCTGAGAATCCAGACGCGAAGTAGAGTGAACTAAAATTGTTCCCTACAAAATTGCTTCAGTTGGCATTCCTCCTTAAATAGGCTAAGGAGCCAATTAGCCCCAAGCCTTACTCTCGAGGAGACCTCCTCCTGAGGAGCCACTCCTGCCTTTTGGCTGCTCTGTGCGCCCGTGCATCAAGAAGAGGCTCCTCCTCTTCATCCTCTTCACTTAAAGGAGCTTCTGGAGGTTCTGAAAGCCCTGACTGAATCCCTGCCTCTGGCACCACATCTTCTCCAGCCTCCTCATTGTCTGACTCGAGTGCCAGCTGCACAGGCTGCTGGCACAACACCACACTAGCCTTCTCGCTGTCAGAATCAGCTACAATCTGCACAGGCCGCTGATGGGCCACAATAGATAGATAGAGAGATTGGTAGGTATATAAGTAGCTAGGTAGATAGGAGATAGAATTGGAGACAACTATCCCAGAATCTAGATCTGGACAATGTGTTCTCTCTCTCTCTCTCTCTCTCTTTTTTTAAATTTGATTTATATGCCGCCCTTCTCCGGAGACTCAAGGCAGCTTACAATGTGTTAAGCAATAGCCTTCATACTTTTGTATATTTATACAAAGTCAGCTTATTGCCCCCACAAACTGGGTCCTCATTTTACCTACCTTAGAAAGGATGGAAGGCTGAGTCAACCTTGAGCCTGGTGAGATTCAAACTTACAGTAATTGCAGACAGCTGGTGTTAATCACAATGCTTTTAGTCTGATGAGCCACCAGGCCACCAGGAGAACACAATGTGTTCTCTTTTATTATATCTAGGTCTATTTCAGCTTCATATTAACATCTTGTTTCTATATTTGGATGCTCAGGTCCATAATAAAGTTATTATCATAGTTTAGAAGGCAGTTAATTTAGAGAACAATATACCAGCATGTTTCGCTCAAAAACAAATTGCATAGCTATACCTATGAGATCATTATTTTACATAGTGTTCTCGGTATTATTTTAACAATTACTGGATTTTTTTATCCATTAATATGTGTAAAAAACATTCTGGATGCAAAGCTTTATTCAGAATGCTTAATAAAACAGTATCTCTCCATATTCTTTTATTTCTTTACTGCTGTCTTCTCTAGTTGTTGTTCTCAAATGTTATGTCATAAGTGTCTCTCTTGCTCCACTGGTATATCATGCAATTATTCCTTTGTCTTCTCCCCCATCCTCACCCCACCCCGCACTTCACATGTGAATTGATTCCCCTAGGAAAGCCTATCTAAACTAGGAGAATAATGCATGGAGGACAAATTCCAGGATATGCGAAGGGAGCATCTTAGTATTTCCTTTATTGCAGAAAGCTTTTATGTTGTTTAATATTTTTTTAAAAAATGAGGGAGGTAAACATAGTGTACATGTGTGTGTGTGCATTTTCACATTCCTAATTTACCATGGTTTAAATTTAATAGTAATAATAGCTTAATTATCTTGAAACAACTCTACCATCTATTTATCTATTTATCGATCTATCATCTATCTATCTATCTATCTATCTATCTATCTATCTATCTATCTATCATCTGTCTGACTGTCTGTCTGTCTGTCTGTCTGTCTGTCTACCTATCATTTTCATGTTGCAGACTAGCTCATTAACAATATATGCTTGAAAAAAAGGTGGGGAGGAATTCTACAGCTGAAATTGATAATACATCCCTCACTCAAAACATTGTCTCCCAATCACCATGGTTACTGCCAGGTTTTCTGCAATGGCCCAGCATATTCATCTATCAAATATGCTAATAGAGAATGGACCCTGTCGCACAAAGGAGCAGGCTATTCAAACATACATGCCAAATAATTGTACATGTCAAAAGAAAGATGTTTGTTATTTGCCTAATATTATCCCCCAGAAGTGGCAAATAGTTCAGCTCTCCATGTAAAATGACTTGCCCTTATCAAAGAGGTAATTTGCTGATAATTTAGGCTATTAGGTATCTTGGGGTGGCCAAGAAAAGAGTAGGGGGAGAGGGGCCAGGCATAATCAGTGGTCCTTTATGATTTTACTGAAAAGCAAACAGTGGAGAATGTTGTAGCAAGGAGCATCATGGGACATGCTGCCAGCCAATCAGTAGGACTGCTAATGGAACCCCATTTCACCTCTGTCAGGTAGCTCTTGATGGGTGGTTAATTATAATTTAGAAGAAACAGTTTTCCAAACTGCATTTCTATTGCTATTTGTCTTCATGATGGGCCAATTTTCAGTTTGTCTATTTCAGTAATTAAACTCAAGAAAAATGTTTGTGCTAAATTTCCCTATGCTTTTAAGCTCTTTGGTGCTAGCAGCTGGAGATGCCAGAAACGGTGAGCTGGCTGGCTGGCTTTCTTTCCTCCCTTGTATTATTTGCATACCAGGTGATAGAACAACCTCATTTTTTCTTCGAAATATTTGTTTAAAATTTCATAGTGTTTGGGAAGAAGAAAACATTTACCACTACATTATAAAAAGTCAGGAACTTTGTAGTGCACTTACTAAGCTCTCTTATTCTCCAACATGATGTGCTTTGACCCTTGCATGAGGCACCCCTTGTTATGCAATTTCTGTGAAATAAGAAATATTTTATGGATTGGTGTGAATGTTTTCATTGAATATTATCAGAGATTCATGTGGATCCTATTGATGTCCAAAAGGAGTCTGACTGAATAAGTAACTTCTAAGACAGGGCTGTTAAACTCATGGCTGTGGGCCGGATGTGTCACACACTGGCCATGCCCACGCCTGGTTTAGCAAAGAGTCATAATACGTCATGTAATGATGATGTGACGATGAGAGTTTGACACCCTTATTCTAAGACATTATGCTCATGTCATTTACCTAATTTAAAAAGTGTCAACAAAGAAACAAAAACATTGAGAAAATCCAAACGTATTTTTTTCCTCAGAGCAGCTTTCTCAGTCTGTCAAGCTTACTCAATCTTTCCTTAAAGCTCTTTCTGTTCTTCTCTAATCCATGACTCTGGAGAGACATCTTACTCTCAGCATAAAGTAACCTGGAATAATTTGGATATCTTCCTTTACAGGAAATCTGTCCCAAGGATTTAATCTCAATTAGCCCTTGTTGCATTGAACTTCTTCCTCTGTTTAGATCTGCTTTGTATCTTCCAATCCAAATTTCAGTTTGAAATATAAACTTCTTGATAGAAAAAAACTGTGCATGCATGGTAAAGAAAGGCAGTATCAATAAGAAAGATGGCCAAGGCTGTAAATTCATTCCAGAGATAACAGGGATATACCTTTTATTTTATTTATTTTATTTATTTATTTTATTGAATTTCTATACCGCCCTACTCCCGAAGGACTCAGGGCGGTGCACAGCCATGAAATAAAACACATAGATATACAAAATTTAAAATCGAATAAAATGAATTAAATAAATTTGGCTGAATTAATACCCTTAATTTAAAATACCCATAATTTTAAAATACATTAAAAATTTAAAATTTACACTTAAAAGGGAGAAGATTTAGGCGAGGCCAGCTTGATGAAATAAAAGCGTCTTCAACTCACGGCGGAAGGTGCGCAGATCCAGAATCCTCCGTATCTCTGGGGGGAGCTCATTCCAGATCGTCGGTGCCCCCACAGAGAAGGCTCTCCCCCTAGGGGCCGACAGCCGACATTGTTTGGCCGACAGCACCTGGAGGAGCCCCTCTCTGTGGGAGCGTACTGGTCGGTGGGAGGCTGTTGATGGTAGTAGGCGGTCCCGTAAGTAACCAGGTCCTAAGCCATGGAGCGCTTTAAAGGTGGTAACCAGAACCTTGAAGCGCACCCGGAAGACCACCGGGAGCCAGTGCAGCTCGCGCAGGAGAGGTGTTACATGGGAGCTCCATGTTGCTCCCATAACCACCTGCGCGGCCGCACTCTGCGCCAGTTGGAGCCTCCGGGTGCACCTCAAGGGGAGCCCCATGTAGAGAGCATTACAATAGTCCAGACGAGAGGTGACGAGGGCATGAGTGACTGTGCGTAACGAGTCCCGATCTAGAAAGGGACGCAACTGGCGAAACAGATACCTTAAATATCTCCTCTGGGTAAAAGTTTTAATTGTTTGCCAAATGACGAGTGGAGATGGGAGAAAAAGAACAATGAGGAGAGATAGTGACAGAATGGAATATCATTGGCTATCTTGTTATGTGATTTTCTCTGATACATGCTGTATTGTAGCAGATCACCTGAAACTGAAGATCAATTGGGAGCAAACAGTACCGCCAAAAATCATAGAGAGAATCTGATATGAAGGGAGATATTTCTGAATTTTGCTAGCAAAGTTGCATTTAAGTAGTTTCAGATTGGCGATGATAAGCAAGTTCCTGATTGATGGGTGATTATTGAAGAGAGGCCAAAATTTGCATTGATATACATGGAGGAAGAGATGATATTTTGAGGAAACATGTCTACCTATGGCAAACTCAGGAGAGGGGCAATTTGAATTAAAAGGAAGATTCATATTCTTCTAGCCTTGAGAGTTTGCCAGCTAAATTTAACAAAAGCCCTTGATTAATTCAATGGGAAATTTAGTAATTATATGCATAGCAGTAAGAACATACAAGGTGGTAACAGAACTTTCAGTAGGGCAAATTAATATATAAAACAGTTTACAGCATTCTACTCTCTTCTGAATTCAGAAGCAGGAGGGAGGGGAGAATTTTTTTAGTTGATTCCCATTTGCAGAGCTACCTAATGGAAAGAGTCAGATGAATCAGATGAATTCAAAGTATTCTGTTCTGGAAATAACAATTATGGAAATGTTTATGGGAAAAAAGAGTCGCAATTATGAGTTCAAAACATATTGTAATGGGATACAACCCTGTAAGAGAACAATTTCCATCAGGATTTAAGGGAATCTACTCAGTTTCACAATTACACAGGGGAAGGCTCTAAAAAGAGTTGCTGGAAAAGAAAGGGTTGATGAGTTGATTACAAGAAGTAATAGATCAAACACCAAAAAAAAAAAAAAAAAAGAATGTTGTAATAATTCTTTATGACTTTAATGGAAAAGTTGGAGAAGAATTTGTACTAAAAACTGTTGAAAAAAATTGACTAGGAATTTGCAGGGCAATGGCTGATAGACTTATTTATAGAAAATGGACTGTTTGTTGATAACACATTATAGCAATACAAAAAATGGTTATATATTTGAAAATTTCCAAATGGACAACACCGTAATCAAATAGATTACATCTTATACATGGAGAAGTTGTCTGCTGAACTGCAAAACACAACTAGGAGCTGAATGCGGATCAGACCATCAGCTACTAATCACAGAAATATACAACAGACTGAAAAAGACTAGAAAGGGTCCAATCCGAATGAAATGTAATTTCAAACCCATTCCTAAAGTATGTAAGATTGAGATTGGAAACAGATTCAAAGATCTGGACCTTATGACAGAGAGCCTGGAGAATTGTGGGAAAAAGTTAAATGATTGAAAAAGGGGAGGCCAGAAAGAACATAATAAGAGCCAGATTGAAATAGAAAACCCATTGTATATCAAAAAAAGCCAGAGGTGGGTTTCAGCAGGTTCTGACCAGATCTGGAGAACTGGTAGCAGAAATTTTGAGGAGTTTGGAGAACCGGTAAATGCCACCTCTAACTGGCCCCGCCCCCATCTATTCTCTGCCTCCCGAGTCCCAGCTGATCGGGAGGAAATGGGGATTTTGCAGTAACCTTCCCCTGGAGTGGGGAGGGAATGGAGATCTTACAGTATCCTTCCCCTGGAGTGGGGTGGGAATGGAGATTTTACAATATACTTCCCCTGCCATGCCCACCAAACCACGCCCCCCAAGCCATGCCATGCCCACGAAGCCACACCCACAGAACCGGTAGTAAAAAATTTGAAACCCACCACTGAACAAAGCCATACAAATACTAAGGGAAGAAGACTGCTGAAAGCCAGAGAGGATCTTGGAAAACAGACAATTTAACATAAACTTCCAGTGGCAAGCAAAAAGAGATAGGGTGTTCTCCATCTGAATGAAGAGTGTGGATTAAAAGCGTAACAAAACTGGAAAGAACAAGGGATCTATTTAGAAAAATTAGAGAAATCACAAGAACATTCCAACCAAGTGTCAATGTCATAAGGAACTGATATGAAAGAATTTAATGATGGAACATTACATGAAAAATGTTAGGAATAATTGGAAAAGCTGTACAGTAAAACTAGCTCAGATAAACCAGTATTTTAGGCAGAAGTACATGAGGAGAAACCAGTTGGACTTGAGTAGGAATTCAGACAGACCATAAATTACCTGGAAAATAGGAAAGTCCAAGAGACAGATGAATCAATTGCCATGGAGTTCTGAATGCACCACTCAATAACCTTCTCTGTTATGATATAAAATATGAGGGATAACAAGACTTGCACAAGAGTAAGAGGAAAAAGATTGCAACCTTTGAACTATGTTGCTTATTATTCTTGAACAACCCAAAGGAATAAGCATTCAGTAGTAGAGGACATCAAGTCTGAATGCTCACTGGAAACAAGGATCATGAAACAAAAGCTTCTCATAACTTTGAATAGATCATGAGGTCTGATGTATATATGGCAATGATGATAATGCTGAACAAGGCGGGTGGAAGAAGAGAGTGACACAGTGGTGAAATCCAAAAATTTTTACTACTGGTTCTGTGGGCGTGGCTTGGTGGGCGTGGTGTGGCTTGGTGGGTATAGCAGGGGAAGGATACTGAAAAATCTCCATTCCCACCCTACTCCAGGGAAAAGATACTGCAAAATTTCCATTCCCTCCCCAGTCCTGGGGGAAGGATATTGCAAAACCTCCATTCCCACCCCACTCTGGGGCCAGCCAGAGGTGGTATTTGCCGGTTCTCCAAACTACTCAAAATTTCCTCTATCGGTTCTCTAGAACCTGTCAGAACCTGCTGGATTTCACCCCTTGATTGACATCATGTACAGAGTACTGGAAGCGAAATGTATCTGAATAATGTAATATTGTGAAATAAATTTAAACAAGAGAGCCAGGTTGGTGTAGTGGTTAAAGTACCAGGCTAGAAATCAGGAGATTATGAATTCTAGTGTTGTGACCCAGGCCCAAGTAAGTAGTAGGAAAATCAGTCAGTGAAAAAACGAACAAACTTCATTCGAACAGCTGAGAATTACTTCATTCCCAGCATCGTTCAACTAAATTAAAGCAAATTCCTCCCAACACAAATTCCTCAGTCCTATTGCAAACCTTGTCCAATTAGGCAAACTGCCAAAGGCCTTTGTTGGCAAACATTCAGAAGTCCCAGATACAAAAATAAATACAAGATGTAGACGAAGAAGACAAAGTACCAACGTTGTTTTCCGGAAAAGCCCAAATGCTGTTGCTGGTCTGTTTTAAGCCTTATGGAAGGGGCCAATCATCTCTTGGCCCTACTCTCGAGTTGTTCTCTTTGCTTGAGCTGCTCTTGCCTTCTGGCAGCTCTTCTCATGCGTGCATTAGGAACAGGCTCCTCCTGTTCCTCTACCTCACTCCTATCAGTCTCTGGAGGCTCTGGAGTCCGCACCCCACTCCCTGATGGCCCTGGCCCCATCTCTGCCTCTGACGCAGACCCCTCATCCGGGCCTTCCCCAGCCTCCAGGATTGGCCCATGTTCTTCCTCAGCCTCATTGCTGTCCAATTCCGCTGACAGCTCCGCAGGCTGCTGGCGGACCACAACATCTAGTCCCATCTGAGACACAATGCCAGTTGCACTTGAACCAGTCACTCTCTCTGTCAGCTCTAAGAAGCAGGCAATCACAAATCCCTTCTAAAAAAAACTTGCCAAGAAAACTGCAGGGACCCATTCAAGCAGCCAGCAGGATCAAAAACTGATTTGAAGGCGCACAAACAGAATAGAACAGAACAAAACAAAAGGAAAGGAAAGAAAACAAAGATCTAAACAAGGCTATGCTTTCTTTGTTAAGCCTTTAAACATTGTTTCTCTATATTTTGAGAGTCTTTTCTTCTCTGTATTGCTATAGTGAATCTTATTTACTTTACTCTTGGACTCTCAGGCAGAGATTTGTATAGAAACTTAATTTAGTGTAGTATATATAGCAAGTTTAGCGTAAAGGTTAAGATGCTAGGCTAGGAACCGGGAGACTGTGAGTTCTAGTCCCACTCACAAAGCCAGCTGGGTGAACTCTCGGCCCTAGAAAACAGGCAATGGAAAACCTCTTCCAAAATCTTGCCAATAAAACTGCAGGGATTTATATCTAGATAGTTGCCAGGAGTCATTACAGGTGAAAGAATGAAAAATCTTATCAATATAGCATCCCCTAAGTTTTTATTGTTTTCTTACTCTGAATTATATTGTATTTCATCTATTCTTATTTTATGCTGCTACATTCCATTTCTGTTTTTCTACTTCTATTTTCTATTCTTTATTATATTTTATCATTGTGATAAATTTATTTCTCTAGTCAGCTTGAGACTTTTAATCTCTCTCTCTCTCTCTCTCTCTCTCTCTCTCTCTCTCCTTCTCATGTTCTCATTAACAACTTTCTTTTCTTTATCTAGCATTTGATAATAGCTACTTTCTGTTTGACTGTTTGACTTCACTCTTAAGGTAGATCACTTTATTATCTCTCCCTTTCCTCTCCCTCCCCAGTGTCACTTTCTTACTATTGCCTAGTGTATTCCTATTGTTTGGATACTCTGAGTCTTTGCCAACAACTCCTTTCAGATTCTCTATAGCTGTTGCCCCGGCAGTAGACATTATGCTCCTGCCTCTGTCTGAAGAGATGCTGCATCTTCCTCTTAGCCTTCAAACTTCTCTCAAAAGCTTCCACAGAAATTCTCCTCTTCAGTATCTGGTACCTGATTTCTGGCTGTACTTTTCAATACAGCCACAGAATGAGTGCGGGGTTCTCTTGTTTGCGTGTCTTCTGTCAGTTTTCATAGAATTACCTCACAAAATCTCAGCTCCTTGTTCCTTCACTAGTCTCCTGATAGTCATTTACATTATGAACACATAACAAAAGAAAGCAGGGAGATAGATGGAGAAAAAAAATGCTCCTATTTTTCTTCAGCCACCTTCTTATTCCCAGGTTATTCTGTAACTGGGAACTTTCAGAGTGTAGCTTGCTAAATTGCTGAACTTGGATTCTAGCTTTTGACATCAATGCATCCACACAGTTCTAAACTAGAACCATTTATGTCTGGACTCACCTACTCCTTGTTATCTTGTTGTCTTTATATCCCACTGTTCTGATCTATATACACACATTGACTTTCCTATTTCATGCAAAGGTAGAGTTCTGAGTCCAGTATTTCTGATTTAGTATGATAAATACAGCTGCTGCTGTTGTTAGAGCCTTGCATTTCTAATGCCTTGCTGCCGCCAGCATCTCCTCGGCTCTAAAGTTTCTGTATGTCAGCCAGTTTCTCCTTCCCCCATTTCTATGAGGTCTCTGTTCTCCCTTGACCTGGATGCCTCCTTTCTCATTGCTATGTCCACTCAAAACATGGCTAGTCAAGCACTGAATGTCTTTTGAGATATTTACCCCTTCCCTTCAATTATTGTCAGCCAGCCATTCTGAATTTCTGATCCTCTAACAAGCAGTTATCTCCTCCTAACTTTCTCAGGTCTTTTCTTAAAATCTGTAAGTCCCACCTTTTATTAATTAGGAAATAATTATCTATATGCAACTGAACATGCTCCTCTAGTGAGGGATGGTAACAGATAGCTGATGACCTTCATGAGGTACAGCTACAGGTGACCAGGTGGACATTCCATTTCTCTAGTTAGAGTGCCAAACCAGGTAATCTGGCAATGTATCATTGTATTCTGAAAGTCCTTTTTAGGAGAACTTTTTCATTTTGCTACCACAGTACCTATCTATTTAGTTGAGGGATAATTCTATATCCTTTTATGTGGGATGCCACACACATCTAAGCACAGCAAAGGGAATAGCCATTTCCCCCTTTCTGTTGTATTATGCCTCTGTTTGATCCTGACTTATAAAGGAATCCAAAAACATTGGGGACACTGTTTCTTCCTTGGCGTTTGCTTTTATGTGAATACCATTATTGAATCAGTGTATCTGAATTGTGCTGAAAACCTAAAGGCATCATTAAAATGCTAACATTATTACTAAATCATGCAAAACAGACAGGGATACATGCACAAGGCAGAGATGGGCAAGCTTTCATTTCCAACTCTTTTTGACTCTGCCACTGAATTTTGATTGTGTGATTGCCCCATATCAGCAATGCATTTTCTCACTATTTCAGGTGGAAAATATACAAAAAGACCCCATTTCATAAGCTTTGCAAAAGTATGCTTTCAAAGCAAAGAAGGGCAGCCACTCCAAATTTATATCCAATAACTGGAAAACGTGCAGGACATGGCTCTATTCATTTGAGGTCGGTGCCCTCTCCCAACATTTGATGTCATCATCTCCACCCTCGGTCCCCTCTTTCCCACCAATTAAATGCAGCTCTTGACCTCTTGATATTATGGTACTCTGGTGCTGCTTCTTGTATAAATTCTCCCTCTCTTGGATCTTCTAATCTAATGCAAGATCCCTCAGCTGGAAAATATATCGCAGTGGTATACACAAGACAATACTTTTTAAATATGATATTACCAAATTTCACACCTTTTCCAGTCAGAGTAGTATATTATGGAATATTCTAAGAGTGTGTAGTGTTCAATATATTGCCAGAATATTATTCCATTTTCATTTAGCAGTAGTACATTCTAAAGATCTGGGGGGGGGGAATCACTTGATTCCCTTTTATGAAGTTACCATTATAAAAACAAACAGGAAGATTGCTTTATAGGATAAGATAAAAATAGCATGAGTAAATACTTCAGGTTTGGTTGATAGTCAAAGTGATTTGAAATCTACCAGCTAAACAGCAGCCACTAAGTGTTTTCTGAAGGAAAAGCTTTGACGAGAAAAAAAAAATGTGCTGGAATTGCAAGAATATTTAGTAAACAAAACTGGGGGAAGGAATAATAGTGGAGACATAATACGCATTATATTATGTTACTAAATTTATATATTTATTTTACAGGAAACAATCTTGCTGATAAAGCTTTATGGGTTCCTTCATTATAAAAAGTGTAATACAAAAATAAGGTGAATAACAATAGTGTACAATGTAAGTTGCTAAATGGATCATGCATCAAAAGGTACATTTTACAAAACAAGCCTGTAAGTTTATCATTTGAAAAATAAATTTCTTTAAGTTTGCCATTTAAGGCATACATGAATGGGAGATGATATACTGTTAAAAGATAAGATGCTTATGTCAGTATAACTATTAAAAAGCATATCTGTTTTGTATTAGACTTTGAAAGAAGAAAATCGGAATATGCACAACATGGAAAATACATTTTTATTCAAAGTGAAAACAAAACAGTCTCAGTCAAAAGGCAAGTTGACTATGTTCTCAGTGGAATAAAATTGGAAATAGCTTTAATGTCTACATTCTGTTAGAACAAAACTTAATTTTTTTAGTATCCTAGCCATTTAAAATGGGAATTGGAGACTAGCTGTGCTCGTGTGTGTGTGTGCATGCATTTTTATTGTTGTCACAATCTTAACACACCTGGACAAGGGATAGCAATTCAATATACAGCAATATCAAAGCAGTCAGTAAAATATTAGTAACCAAATAATCTATGGCTTGTTGGATCATTGTTTCAGAGATATTTCTTTACCTAAACAAAGAAACAGAATTGCCAAGGGCAAAAGAGCAGTGGGGAGTAGGGGAGATTTCCAATTAATTACCTGTCAACTTGACCATGTTTGACTGCTCTCCAGCAACTGATCATGGTACCAGTCTATCTGGCCTCTGGAGAGCTATAGGTCTACCTCTGGATTGGTCTACCTGATCTCCGGCAGCTGAAACACGGGCAGGTTTACCCGGTCTCTGGAAGGCTGGAGTGCAACCAATCTACTGAACCTGTAGGTGGTGGCACAGCAGCAGGGCAGCTCTGATGTGCTCACAAATTTGTAGAATTGTAATCTGACAGAAGTAATGGGTCCCAGATTTTGGACACATTCTATATGTTAGTCCATTTGAGGTACGTGCTTCAAATATTGCCTATGATGCACTGTTTTGCCCAATTAAAGGTTACAGATACAAGAGTTATTTAAGTGTATAGATGAAGTACTTGTTATGATCACCTGAACATCAATAAGGGAGAAAGGATCTTTTGGAATAGTACTGATTTATTTTTGTTTTTGTTTTCAGAAGATTGTTTTCAATCTTCAGAAAAGATTGAAGCCATCCAATCTTCTGGGAATTACTTATTGGGTTCACTAGAAAAAATAGGCATCTTGTCCTACCCATGTATCTTATGTGAGGAAGTGGGTTTTCAACAGGTGCTGTCTAGATTGTAGTTGGGTGTCACTTTGTGTTATCTGTGGTGTCCAGAAACATCTTTGAAACTCATAACCAACATTTTGAATTAGTCCTGAAATGGTCACCAATGTAGGGATTTAAACTTTTGACCTGACCTTTTGTCAGGTTCGCCTGATTCGCCAGTTGCGGCCCTTTCTTGATCGGGATTCCCTGTGCACAGTCACTCACGCCCTCGTCACCTCTCGCCTTGACTATTGCAACGCTCTCTACATGGGGCTCCCCTTGAGGAGCACCCGGAGGCTCCAGCTGGTCCAGAACGCAGCAGCGCGGGTAGTGACGGGAGCAGCATGGCGCTCCCATGTAACACCGCTCCTGCGCGAGCTGCACTGGCTCCCAGTTGTCTTCCGGGTGCGCTTCAAGGTGTTGGTTATCACCTTTAAAGCGCTCCATGGCATAGGGCCTAGCTATCTTCGAGACCGCCTGCTGCTACCAACGACCTCCCATCGACCCGTGCGCTCCCACAGAGAGGGCCTCCTCGGGGTGCCATCAGCCAGACAATGTAGGCTGGTGACCCCCAGGGGGAGAGCCTTCTCTGTGGGGGCACCTACCCTCTGGAATCAGCTCCCCCCAGAGATAAGGAGAATCCAAGACCTCAGTGCCTTCCGTCGCGCCCTTAAAACCCATTTATTTAAACAAGCCGGGCTGGCTTAAGATGAAATTTTTAACTGTTTTTAAATGTTTTAAACGTTTTTAATTGGTAAATGAGTTTTAATTGGGCCAAATTTATATATCTTTTAATTGTTTTTAATATTTGTTCTGCATGTTTTTTTAATCTGGCTGTACACCGCCCTGAGTCCTTAGGGAGAAGGGCGGTATAGAAATCCAATATAAAATAAAATAAATAAATAAAAACTGAGTATTTTTCTGGACTAATAGGCTTGCCCCATCAGCAATCTGGCCACTGTATTTTGTAGTATCTATAGCTTCCAGGTGATCTCCAAAGGCAGTCCCATTAGAGTGCATGACAGTAGCCTACAATTTCCCCCTCAAGTGTCTCATTAGTCACTAATACAAACTAAATCTACCATGGGCATCGGCATCTGCGTGGGGGGGGGAGGATGATATTTGCATGACCACATCGTCTAGCAGATACCATGACTTATATATTTGCATCAGACATGGGAATATTTGTAAGAATAGAATTTGCATGGTGACGTCTCTATGATGTTCCTATTGTCATTTCGGTATCATTGTAACTTGCTGTGAATACCTAGATGACTACCAAGTCTGTAGAAAATTTGATCAGAGGATAGTGTATATGAAACTAAATCTACACAGAAAGAAATATGAAAACACTGTCTGTCTGTCTATCTGTCTGTCTGTCTGTCTGTCTGTCTTTCTTTGTCTCTCTGTCTCCGTCTCCGTCTCCGTCTCTGTCTCCGTCTGTCTCTGTCTCTGTCTCTGTCTCTGTCTCTGTCTCTGTCTCTGTCTCTGTCTCTATCTATCCATCTATCTACATTGCATTCAATTGGCATATCTCCCAGCTTGAAAATAAACAAGCCAAGCAGGTAGGCACAAATTGTACTTCTTTCCAGTCCTATAAGGATTTCTTAATGTTTTGATTTTTTAATAAGTAATCTCCTTGGCTAATTTTTCTGTAGGCTTTGACATACTATTTATACAATCAAGCAGCGGAGTTAGAATGATTTTTCCCCCTTTGGCAGCCTGCCTGCTGGGCATAAATCCAGCAAAGGCAATTGTATTATTCTTTTGCTGATGGTTTTACTTGCACATATGCTAGCTTCTAACATTACAATAAAAAGGCATAAGGGCATAGATAAAAAAGCTATGCGTACCAACATTTAGTAAATCAGCTCCAACCAACATGGAATTTTGGCCTTTCTAAATGTACCTTGAAGCAGAACATCCAACAACATTGTATTTTGTCAATCCACATTGTTTTTCTATACAGCAATGATGTATAAAAATACATACATAACATTTGTATGTAAAATCCAGTAATGTACTCAGGATGTTTTTGTCTATCTTCTAAGGTCTGTTATGGCTCACTCTAGATCCTACTTGTAGAAAGCAATGGCTTGGTCCATGTGTTTTTTAAAGAGTGGTCCAAGGCAGAGGTGGTATTCAGCAGGTTCTGACCAGTTCTGGAGAACTGGTAAATACCACCTCTGACTGGCCCCACCACCATCTATTCTCTGCCTCCCGAGTCCCAGCTGATCGGGAGGAAATGGGGATTTTGCAGTATCCTTCCCCTGGAATGGGGTGGGAATGTAGAGTTTACAGTATCCTTCCCCTGCCATGCCCACCAAGCCATGCCCACATAACCGGTAGTAAAATTTTTTGAATCCCATCACTGGCCCAAGGACTTTTGGGCATCCCTCAAGACTCTCTCAAAATTATTTGGCAGCATATGTTGAAAAATAATACAATATTAAACTCCCATCAAACAATCGCAAGAGGAAGTTGTGGCAGCAAAGGCATCCATTTTAATTTTCAATATGGTAAATATTGGTAAATGTTATCCATACAAACAAAAACATTTTGGGAGGGGGGTGTCTTCTTTAATTTTTAAATGTAGGAAGGGCTCCTGAGAGGAAAAAAAATAAGAAACACTGGCTTAGGAGGTCAGCCTTTTTCATGGCAGTGCCCACCTCAGAATCTTCCCAGAATTTTGTTTGCCCTCAGTCTTGTGTTTTCATAAGTCTTTAAAAGACCCAAGCCTTCCAATGGGTACTGAGATAGATTATGATCCAGACTATGATCCATTTCCTGGATTTAAATTTATATTTTATTACATGAGCAAATAATAGATACAAACTCAAGGTAAACTGTTCCAAACTTGATTGCAGAAAATATGACTTCAGGAACAGAGTGGTCAATGCCTGGAATGCACTACCTGACTCTGTAGTTTCTTCCACAAACCCCCAAAACTTTGACCTAAGACTGTCTACTGTTGACCTCACCCCATTCCTAAGAGTTCTGTAAAGGGTGTGCATTAATGCACCAGGATGCCTACCGTCCCTGTCCTAATATTCCTTTTTTACTTACTCTTTTCATGTATTCAAATTATGTTTATACTTTTACCTGCTATTTTATGTATGCTTGACAAATAAACTTATGATTATTGTGTTGAGTCTTGTTATATTCTATCACTTGTTATATTCTAGCACTGAGATTACTATCTATTTTTATTACTGCACTGTTGTTTTTAACATTATTATGTGACACTTCTGGGATCATTTTGTGACTGATTCCACATATGCCATCAAGATATTTTTGACTCCTAATGACCACTTAGATAGATTTTCTCCATGATGTTCTCTCACTAACCTGGTCTTTCAGATCTTCAATTTGTTTCTGAGTCCATCCCTCCTGCTTTAGTTCTTCTTTTTCCTTCCACCTTCCCAGTATGAGAGCTTAAAAACAACAACTCGGGTTTTTGCATAATGTATCCAAAGGGAGAATGCAAATTGATCATATCCCCCTCCCTCCTTCCCTCCCTCACTGAAATCTCAACATATTTAGGAAGCTCCACTTTGGAAAAGCTGCCACATTTTCATCTTTCAACTGTCTAATCTTTGCAGCTTTCTTTTTATATCTTAGATCAGAAGCATTACTTTAGTGAAAGAGGGAGTACCAGTGGACAATCTTGTACTTGGCATCTGCCATTTATTTACTTGGAGATTTGCCTTCCAATTTTGTTCAATTCAGAAGCAAATTCTTAACTTTGGTAAATTGCATTGTGTAAGGAGATTTTTTTTTTTTTAAAAAGCAGGCAAACCAGATAACAACAAGACCTGACAATGGCTATGGACAGTCAAACTGAAGAAAGAAACAGAGGGGCTGATTCTAGCTGCACAACACCAAGTCTTAAGACTAACGCATACAAAGTTAGCATTGAGAAGACAGCAACAGACAGCAAATGTTGCCCCTGCAAAGAAACTGAAGAAACAGTGGACAACTTAATTAGCAATTGCAAGAAGATTGCACAGACTGGCTACAAACAGCAGTATGACAAAGTAGCAACAATGGTACTTCAAAATATATGCAAAAAAGTCTTTTACTTGCCAGCAAGAACTGGCAGAACCACAATATAGAGAAAATATTGCAAAATAAAGAAGCTAAAGTGCTCTGGGTCTTTAGAACTCAGACAAGCACCTGCCACATAACACCCTAGACCCATGATGGCGAACCTATGGCACGGGTGCCACAGGTGGCACGTGGAGCCATATTGGTGGGCACAGGAGCTCAGCTCTGGCACACATGCGCTGGCTAGCTGATTTTCGGGCCTTCTGGGCCCACCAGAAGTCAGGAAACACACTGTTTCCAGCTTCCAGAGGGCCTCTTGGGGGGGATGGGGAAGGCCGTTTTCACCCTTCCCAGGTTCCTAGAAAGGCTCTGGAGCCTGGGGAGAGCGAAAAACAGGCCTCCTGGGCCCACCATTGCGTGCCATTGCATGCCAAATGCGGGGGGAGCACAGGGGGGGCGGGGTGCATAGAATTATGGATGTGGGCACACGTGCATGTAACCCCACTGCGCTCCCCCCATTTTTGGCACGCGATGGCAAAAAGGTTAGCCATCACTGCCCTAGACTTAACAATGATTGATAAGTAAGATACTGGATGTGGCAGTGCTTTGAGACAGCAGAATAGAAAAGAACTAGAGAAAATCATAAAATACAAAGACATGCAAATAGATGAAGAACAGCGGTGACAAAGGAAAACAAAGATAATGCCAATAATGATAGGCATCTTGGGTGCAAACCCAGAACAACTGGAGCACCACTTGCACACCATTGGCATTTACAAAATCATCACCACTCATTTGCAAAAAAACAGCTTCCCTTGGAACAGCTTACATTCTGTGACCATACCATCAAACAACATTTACCTATCCCAGGTCCTCTGAAAGGATTCAGTAGGTGATCAAAATATTAAATCCAATCTAAACATCTAGCTGGTGCAAGCAACCATAATAAAAATATAATCTGTTTCGCTGATGTTGCTGTACCGGGTGATGCTAGGATTGATTAAAAACAATCTGAAAATTGTTCAGAATACTGATCGAAGTTGAATGCTTATAGAAAAAACAAATCACTATTAGAGTATAGCAATTGTGACTGGAGCTCTTGGAACATTATCCAAAGGACTCCCTTAATATTTGGAAATTTTGCAAAGCCAAGCATTTGTTAAGTGAATCGTACCTGATTTTACCACCTGTTTTGCTACAGTTGTTAAGCAAATCAACATGGTCATTAAGTGAATTATGTGGTTGTTAAGTAAATCCAGCTTCCTTGAACACTGCAACCATTGTAAATACATGCCAGTTGCCAAGTTCCCAAATTTTGACCATCTAACTATGGGGATGTTGAGATAGTGAAGTCCAAGGACCAGTTGTAAGTCACTTTTTTCAGCACTCTAGTAACTTCGAATAGTTGATAAACAAATGATTATAAATTGAAGGCTAATAAGGTTGGTTGTCAACCCTGAAGCGAACCTGGCTGAGGCCATCTTTACGGCTTCAGGGTTGTCACAAGAGAGGGAGGGGAAGAAAACAGTTGGCTGGGGTCGTGTAGTCAAAACAAATAGTTTTCCTGTGGGAACCAAGGACATTTCAACAGGTGGCAGGGAAGAGGAGGAGCAGATTAACTGCCCAACTGGCCGGAACTTTCATTGGACAATGTGACTGATGCCTGGGGAAGGGGAAATGGGGAACTTTCACTTTTTAATTAGGTGAAAACCATGGGAACTTTCAGGGTCGGTTTTCACCAGTTGTGCCAATATGATGTATCTAATAAACTGTTCTTTGAGGAACCTACCTGCCTTGGAATTCTGCTGTTAATAGGTGCATTACTTGGAACACTGACATTGGTTCAGAAGAGGTTAAAAGTTTGACATCTGTGCTTTCCCTGTGATGCTGGCTGTTGTTGCAAAATGCCAATTACATCATGAGGTAGAGAAAAGTAAATGATCTAATTGGTTATTAAAACGTTTCCAAGTGGCAAAATTAGTACAATTCCCTTCTCATAATTTACTTGCTTCTTTACAAAAATTAACATAAATAAATTAATTTTAAAGAGGAAGGGAAATACATCTTCCATTAAAATGCAGTAGTGATTGTAAGAAGAAGCTCCAGCATATAAATTTGATTGTATTAAATCATCCAGTTATGTTTGGTTCACCCATTGAACAACAAAGCAAACCAGGATTAATGTGGTATTTCCAACTTATTCATGTATTCTTTTTTAAAAGTGTTACCTTCTTGTAGCCAGATGTTAAATTCTAAAAGAATTTGAAGATAATAGCTTAAGATCAAACCATTCAAGTAACCATCCAAATATCCATCAGAAACATTTAAATAGGACATATCTGCACTGCTACCCTCTAACTTGTACTTTTAACAAATGACACCGGGAGACATTTTCTCCTCCTGCATTGATAGCCTTTTCCATGCAGATCTACTGTACAGTATATATTCTAAATATAATGGCTGCTAGAAACATAGTTAGTGCATACCAGAGGTGGGTTTCCACCTCCTCTGACCAGTTCTGGAGAACCTGTAGCGGAAATTTTGAGTAGTTGAGAGAACCAGTAGTAAAAATTCTGACTGGCCCCGCCCCCATCTATTCTCTGCCTCCCAAGTCCCAGCTGAACGGGAGGAAATGGGGATTTTGTAGTATCCATCCCCTGGAGTGGGGTGGGAATGGAGATTTTACAGAATCCTTCCCCTGCCATGCCCACCAAGTCATGCCACACCCACCAAGCCACACCATGCCCACCAAGCCAGACTCACAGAACCAGTGGTAAAATTTTTTGAAACCCACCACTGGTGCATACTGCATATTGAGAACTTATATAACATAATAGTTAGCCAGGGAATAAGCATCAGGGGTCGGTTCTTCTTACCTTTACTACCGGTTCGCAACGGGATCACTGGTAAGCATCCATTTCTAACCCTGTTGATGCCAATATTATGCATAGTGACATCATACTACAGTTCTGTCCTTTTATGCTTGCACTGCAAAGTTGCAGGCAAATAAGAAAGAAGGCATTTGTGTTGTGATGATGTAACCTATTTCTTCACTTAGCCTTCCTTGCAACTGTCTTTGGACCAGAGAGCTATGCTCAGTCAGTGGGCAACTTAGTAGTAGCCACTACTATGCACTTTCATCTACACTTTCCTTTTAAGAAGTCCCTCTCCTATGGCACCTTAAGTTAATACCAAATTAAGAAAGACCTGTCTGGAACAAGATGCTTTGGGAAGGTACCATGTCCCCCAGCTGGCAATTTCACTGTTGTTTTACCAGCCTAAGACTCTTTCTGGGAAAGTTATGGCCAATTGCTTTTCTTCTTTGGATGGTTATAAATGCAGGATTCTGTTGTTTTATCATTCCTCCAGTCAGGAAATTATTTTAAATGTATTTCTGTCTCACCCACATTATTATTTTTAAGTAAGAAAAGAAACTATTACAGGTGAAATAGACAAAAATGCCTGAAGAGAAATTAGAGGGGAAAAAAATGTTTCAGCTGCGGCAAGGAAATGTGCCAAGAGGTCACATTTGTGATGGCAGGGAGTTGAGAATGCAGCCATTGTGGTTTGTATACTTACTTTGTGGTTTAGTGCAATGTGTGAACAAACTATAGCTTAATGTGATGAATGAATTTGGCCAGAATGTACTGATGTGATGTCATGATAAAAAGTTGAATGTTAGATCATGCAGCTCCATCTATAATTGGTCTTCAAAAATATTTTAAAGATTCCACAATGCAACTTCACAGAAATGTCAGCTTTAAAAAAAAACAAAAAAAAACCTACAAAGCACATATTATCATCCCTAATTGAATTACCATAGAATTGGAAGGAATCCCAGATGCCATCTTGCCCAATCCTATACTCAGTGGAAGATCTGCTAAAGCATTTCTGACAGGTGGCTATTTGAAAATAGTGAAGAAGAACGTATCATTTCAGTAACATGTTTTGCTGGTTATGGAAATTCCCCTAGTATCTCCTGAATCTATTTGTAATTTCAACTCATTGATTTTATTCCTGCCTTTCAAATCAACGGAGAGCAACTCCACTTCCCTCTACATATAAAAAACCCTCAGATATGTAAAAACTATCATATCTCCTCCAGTCTTCTCTTCTGCAGATTAAATATACAGTATTTAGTTCCTTTAACTATTCCTCCTAAGACTTCTCTCCTTCCAATAGGGAGAACCCTCATTTGAGTCCATTCCAATTTATTTGGATGCATAACTGGACACTATAGGGAAGGCTCAACCATGGTACAGTAGAATGATAGCACTGTTTCAATATTTGAGGGGCTGCCACAAAGAAGAGAGGTTCAACTTATTTTCCAAAGCACCAAGAGGCAGAACAAGAAACAATGGATGGAAACTAACCAAGGAGAGAAGCAACCTAGAACTAAGGCAAAATTTCCTGACAGTGAGGACAATCAACCAATGGAATGGCTTGCCTCCAGAGATTGTGGGCGCTCCATCACTGGAGGCATTTAAGAAGAAACTGGACATCCATTTGTCTAAAATACTATAGGGTCTCCTGGCCGAGCAGGGGGTTGGACTAGAAGACCTCCAAGGTCTCTTCCAACTCTGATGATGATGATGAATTACTTTCTATAATCTAAACTGTATATTAGGATGTGTACCCATTCCAAAAGAGCAATTTCATTTTAAGCAGCTGCAGCCACACTACTGGTTCATGTTCAAATTACGATTTTCTAGAACATTAAATCTTTTCCACCTGTATTATTGCCAAGTCAGATTTCTACCATCCTGTACTCATGTCTTTCATTTTTACCCGTAGATGCAAGATTTCACATTTTTTCCTGCTAAATTCCATCCTATACCTTTCAGCC